>NC_066370.1:21615000-21915000 GCF_013377495.2 Cygnus atratus | reverse complement strand
ACACAGGTCCTCATTTAGGCACTGTGGGGGAAGGCTCTTACACCACTATGCCAGCTAAAGATTGAAGAGTGAGATCTTTGCAGCTGTGGTGTTCTGTGTGTAAAATGTATTCTCACGAAACTGATTTATCCTTATTTATTTTTAATCATTTTACCACCTACTCAGAGGATCTGCACAGCATCCCGCTTTGAGGCACGATCTCGATGGTCAGTGCAGCCTCACCCCATTTGCTGACAGCTCTGCAGCCTGCTCCTGGACCAGGTAGGCTGAGAGAAGCAGCACACTAACCCAGTTCTACAATATTCTTCAATGTCAACCTTTTTTTCAAAATTGTGTCTGTGATAAATGGGAATAGCATGTGCCTTGTTTTAAAAGAAACTGGCCTTGGGAAGAAGAACTAGCTTCTTGATACATAGGAACAATTCTTTCAATTTCATGCTTCTTATAATTTTCTATATTCTACTTGCAGAAATATCAGGCAACCATAGTCTTTAATTGTTAACCTAAGTGCAATGCATGCCTGGTATATAACAATTATTTCTTAATAAAGTATAATTATTAAAAAAAAATTCAACAGTATCGGCCTGTGCAACTGAAACTGTTAATTTACCTAAGGGATTATTTCAACATTTATGTATATTAGGCATTATATAAAACCTAGGATTTCTTGGGAAATTATCAACAAAGGCAAGATTTTTTCAAACCCACTTTTTACTGATTGCATTATCAAATACAATTTTATTTGCTAGAATCTT
The DNA here is from genome assembly GCF_013377495.2 of Cygnus atratus. Classification (NCBI taxonomy): domain Eukaryota; kingdom Metazoa; phylum Chordata; class Aves; order Anseriformes; family Anatidae; genus Cygnus; species Cygnus atratus. Next base: position 21,914,245 of record NC_066370.1, on the reverse strand, counting down.
CTGGGAAGGATATGATTTTAATAATGCATAAAAGGCTTGCCTCGTAGTTGGCTGTTGGCTTTTACTTGATACTTAATGTAATCTGTAATTACTCTACCAGCTCCTGTGTTGGCTAGTGCGTTAAGGTCGCTGGAAAGCTGTGCTGTGTTGTACTTGGTGTACACGAACATCCTTCTGGTGATTGATGGCTACACCCTACGGAAATGTTTTAATTCTGTCCTTGAAGCTTGCCTTCAGGAACACTGTCAGTACGTATTCTTCCTTGTCGAGCAGCACACGGCGCTTGGGAATCCGCAGCAGCCCGAGGTCCCTGGCTTCTACCCATGGGCATTCAACAACCTCTCCTCTGGGCTTCGGATTCAGTTCCCAAGCCTTCAACCAATGGACTTCCCTACCTCTGATTTACTAGAAAGGGCTGGTTTAAAAGGCACACTTAGGACACGATGATTCCCATGAAAAAGCAGTAACAGGTGGTAAATCACAAACCCAACTATCAGGTTCCAAGAAATAATGTGTGCCCTTCTCAGTCAAACAGGTCGCTCACAATTACTCCAAGCCTTTGCCATGTCCAGTATCTTGCCTTCACTTTGATGTTATGTGCTGCAGTAATCTGTCCAGAATCCAGTCAATCTGAATAGATGTACAGAAAAATAGCTAAGGCTACTGTCCTGAATTGTTTATGTTTTACTTTGCACAGTTATTAAGGAAAATACTTGAAGCCGTCACTATACTTAAAAAATAATGTTGCAGAACTTGGCTTCAGGAGGGCAGAATTCCACTTTTTATGTATTGTTCTCTTTTGCAATAACTCCTCTTTAAACTATATTCCTGAGCTATCTAAAACCCTTGGCCAGAACCTGCAGTTGAGAGGCACAGTTAAAATGCTTCAAACTGGCTGATATTACAAGACTAAACCCTACTTTAAGGACGTTTAAAGTTACCACGCGGCAGCCAAGCCCTCCAACACAGCAGGTTTGCAAGCCAGCAAGTCACCTGCAGCTTCTCATGTCATCTGCTCCAGTGACACCACCGAGATAAACTTGAAAATAGGAACAAAGCACTGGAAATATTCCAGAGCTGCCGTATCCCAGAGGTTATTTAACTTGGACTTCACACTCCTAAGATTTCCATGAAATAGGCTGAGAACTGAAACAGTAGTCGATATTAAGCACAGAATCAGTAATTTAACTGTTACTCCACATTTTTTTATGATCCTCACTGGATGTAAACCAACTTTTTGTCCTGGAGATGCAACTTTGCTACCTGAAAAATGACATTTCCAAGAGAAAAAAAAAAATCAGTATGGAAAGTCCTGTGGTGAATGAAAAAACAACTTGGCAGAAAAAGAGATAATTTTGAAAAGCTGATTAATGGGTAGGGTTTTTTGTTTGTTTGTTTTTCTGTACTTCATAACAATTTCTGCGCTAGATACCATTACCTTTGGATTCTGTGGGTTTTCCAGGAAAATTGTTCACTGAAAATTTTGTGTGCTTTCAACAAGCAAAATCAAGAGCAAGACTCCACTTGTCATTTGCCAGTATTTGCCATCCATTTGTGGCAGTTTCATATTCATGGTTTCTACTCCCTCTGAAAGCAATTAGAACAGTGATTTACAAGTCATAGGAATAGAAATTTGTAAAATCCTTTATCAGTATATTTCAATATTAAAAACAATAAAGAATTAACTCCACCTCCAATAAAACAAACAAAAGGCTCTGGTTTTAAAGATTTTTTTTTTCAGTGTAGAACTTGATGTTTTGGCTTGTTGGTTACCTGTTTTCTCAGTGAAATTCATTCATTTCACGTTCACTAACTGACCCGCTCTTCTGTGGAGATGGGTGTCCTCATCTCCAGCTCTAGCCAAGAGCAACTAGTTTTTTTTTCTTGTATCTCTCAGCTCACATTGCCAATGATGTAAATACTTCTAGCGACCAGCTGGATTTAAATTGCAGACAAGTCAAGAGTATTTGTTATAGTATCAATTCATCTTAACACTTATTCCAAGTTGGAACATGGCAAGACCAGCACAAATGGAAACTAAATATATTCTCATTCGGGTCTAATGAAAGAGCAGGGAGCTTTTAAACATTGCTCTCCGTAACTGCTAAGTGACTGCTGCACACAGTCTTTGCATGAGCCTTGTGATTGTCTCCACTGAAAATTAATTTTGTTGTACTCATCGTTGATGTATTGCATCATTCTTGTCACCAGAAAAACACAAAGAGGCTGAGTAACAAAACACTACTATTTCTAGATCCTAGGTGGGAGTCTGCAAGTTCATTTTTTTGCTGCAAATAAAAATCACCATACAAAAAAAAAATAATCCGCATTAATACAGAAGGAAAGTGTTATTCAATACAGCAGTGAGAACCCCAGCTACCTGTAAGGCCCTACTGTAATTACCAATAATTTACTGGGAGCAGAATCAAAGAACTGGAGCATGCAACTTCAACACTATAAGAAAATAAAAATTAAAATTAAAAATCTGCCAGAATAAACAGAGAAAGCATGAAAATGGTGATTTTCTGGCACTCCCTTTAAAAGGAAGAGTTAAATTAATACATGAAAAGATCCTATCAGCTCTGACTCCTCTGAGTTATTAATTGAACACCTTCTTGGAAACAGGTAGATAAAGACGTGTACCTTGGGGAACGAGATAAGAGTGAAAGGAAAGGGAGAGAAATTAGCAGAGTTTTGCCAGTTCACTCCCTTAATTGTCAGGCCAGGCTTGTTCAAAGCTGCTCGGAGAAGCATAATACGAAGTGGTAACTAAAGTGCAGGCTGATGATGCAGAAGATAAAAACTTCAGGATTATACTCAAACATACTTATCTTTAGACACATAAGAGGCTGTAAAGCCAGCTGAACGATATAAAGCTGTTCTGCAACAAGACAAATGTATACTCCATGTGTTATAAGCAGTTCAAGCTGCTTCCTGTGATGAAAAACATGGACTGTACGGTAGACGTGGTGTAGCTAAGTACAATAGATCCCATGATACAGTTGTTTAAAGGAATATTAGAGTGATGAAAGAAGTGATGGAATTCCTCGCTTTAGGAGGCTCAGAGGCTGAAATGGAGAGAAAAGGTTTAAGTGTGCGGGCTGGGTAAATATTCCTGGTCCTGGAAGTCTGCAGCACAGGCTTTACACGGGAATATCCTGGCCTGGCAGGGGACAGCAGCGGGGGCAGCACTGGGCAGCACTTCTCACCCGCAGACCTCGGAGGAGGAGGCTGGTGTCACCACCACCTCTTCGTAGGTGGAGGATCCACCAAGCAAAAGTGCTCAGCAGGGCACATCTGGAGTCTGCAGCAGATTGAGACCAAACCCCCCTCATTTCAGGTGGTTTTTGCCCTTTCTGCCCTATTTTGTCCCCCTCAGAGCACAGTGAAGCATCCAAATGCACGATTCACATAACACCAATGCAAGAAAAACAAAAATAATAATAATAAAAAAAGCTTTATTGGAATACTAAATGCTGCTCTCAAATGTTTGCTCCCAAATTATCACAGCTGCCAATATTCCATCATTAATGTACAAGTCTGATTATCTTTCCAACAAAATACAGAGAAGTGCTGCCTTTAAACTTGTTATCATGGCAAAACAGAACGCGATGATAACGCACCAGAACTTTGGTTTGCAGCTGTGAAATTCCCCAAAGTCTTGTGACTTGGTTACAACTTTGTTATAGACCTTCCTCCCTCCCACACCTCCCACATTTGTGTTTGGAAAACAAAGTATACCTCTCACAAAAGCAAACTGCAAATCTGTTTAAATGAGTGAGAAATGGGGAGGGCAACAAACTGACGAACTAGAAAGGCTAACATTTGCACCTCCAGTGTCAAATTGTGCAATGCTTTTGTAGAGGAAAAAATGCAATTGAAGAACTGCAAATGTTAATCTCTGACTATATTTTCAATGGAGGTTAAGGTTTCAAACTAATTTGTCAAGGTGAATCCTAAAGTTTATGAACAGGAAAAAAAAATATATTTAATTTGAGAAAAGATATGTTTTAATTAGTTTCTAGGCCAAACATAGAATGAAAATTAGTACTGATTTGAGCAATCTTGAAAAGTAATAAAAAATTGTTATAAAAACAATTGTTATAAAAATTGTTATAAATGTTATAAAAATTAAAATAATGTATAAATAAATATAATAAAATAAAATAATTAAAATAATGTAAAATAAAATGTTATAAATGTTATAAAAATGTTATAAAAATTGTTATAAAACAATTTTAAATTAAAAAAATTATAACAATTTTTAAACAGCATGCCTTAATGACCTGAGCTTTGCTAAAATGTACATTAAAAATGCATTTTTAATGCCTTCTTACATAGGGATGACAATTCGTTACAGTGCATTGCTACGAAGCTTAAATAACATCTTTCAAAATTTTTGCTTTGAAGTGGATTCTATAAAAAAAATAATTTAAATTGCAAGGGTTGTTATTTAATGGCAGTTTACCTGTACTTGAAAAAATAAAGTTTTTACAAATAGTTTCCCTTAAAATCCGTAGCCAAGCATGATCCAGCTTACACATAAATTCTGCAACGCATTGAGTTCTGCTCTCATGTTTTACAAATGAATAGCTATTGCCATCTACTGTTGGAAAAAGCATCAGCAGCAGGAGCCTATCCAACTGACTGCCTTCAGAGCACAGACAAAATGTAGAAAACAGATGATCAAGCCGTAGCAGAGCAGCTTACTCCATTGAAAACTTTGAACTACAAGATTCAACTGAACAAGGAGAGGCAGAAAAGGAGTCTCTTACTCCTAAATCACTCTCACTTTACGTCTGGTATACCTGGGAACTATGCATAAATCCAGACTTCAACAACTGTTCTTTTTGAACAGATCAATTTCTAAAATTCCCCCAAGTTCTGTGGCTAGAGTCGAATCACACAAAGTAAAAGATTACTGAATAAACCTTAATTTTAAGGTACCGTTAGACCCAAGCTACTGTCGTGCCTCTGTGAGCTGAGAACGACAACTGCAGAAGGCAAAAGTCGCCCCCACCTTCCCAGTACGTGCAAGGGCCAGGTACCACTGAGCTCCTGCTTGCAGACAGACCTGGTCTGACCCATCAAGCAGGTCAAAGCCACCCTGCACAGGGCCAAACCCAGATAACACCCACAGAGTTCTCTGAAGTGCCTCTGTCATAGGTACAGCGTTGCATGGGATTGTTTTCTCCAGGCAGCTTTTGGATAAAACAACTTGCAGCTCTGCTATGTCAAGCTGAATGTGAGCAGTGTAAAGGAAAGCACAGAAATTCATTATGTGCTTAAACAGCCTTTAGTCCGTATTTTTAACACATGCAAAGATTAGATTGCATGACTTCACGTTGCCATTAGGTTTCTTAAACATGGCTGAGATGCATTCTTTTTGCCATTCTTTCTGCTGATAAATACCCTTAGATACGACACCCAGCACCTTTTGAACGTGCCCCTTGTTGAGGCGAGCTCCCAACAGCATTAGGTAGGTTCTATTAATGTTTGCCAGACCTGTCAGAGGTTAAACAGCCTTTGAATTAAACCATTCTTTACTCTTTGATAATTATTATTTCTTCTTAAGACACTTTTTGTTGTCTCATAGGCAAGGTCAGCTTGAACTGTTTTGTTAGACTGAGTGCTGCAGTTCGACGTTAACTCCACTTGCACTGCTCCTACAATGCCTGCACGTCCTGGCATCCTTGTCCACAGCTTTTGGAAATACTTAGCAGAGTTTTCAATAATTGAAAAGAAACCCAGCTTTTCTGTTGTTTATTTGAAGAATGCAGTAAAGTGTATTTGGAGTTTGCACACAAAGACATATCGGGATGTGAATCTATACCAATTTACTGAAGTTCACGTATCTTCGCATATGAACCTCTTGAACAGTTTTGGACCTTTCTTATTTTGGTTTGTTGTGTACTGGCAAATCACGTACATCCCAATCATGAACGGCTCTAAATTAACGCAAGAAAGCTAAAACACAAATTGGAAACAGCTTAGTGAAACCAGCGTGAGATGAAACACTGCTGCTTTCATACACAGTGAGCTCTTCGGAGTGGAAAAGTGTTGCTGTGATGCCAGGAGGGCACCGCTGCTGGGGGTTTGCTGCAGGCAGAGCCCAAGGGAGACCCAGGCTTGGAACACAGCTCAGGACCCCACATGCCACCGAGTGCCGCAGGCAGAATAACGCACTCCCATAGGGGAGGTAAGCTCACCCGCCCAACGTCCCCAAATCCATCCGCTCCTGAAACACCCTCAGAAGAGGGCTCTTTGCACAAGTGCTGCAATGTCACACCTGCTGCTAACCCCCGGATCCCACAGAGCAAGCCTCCTAAGGGATTTAACCCACATGGTGCTCTTTGACTTTTTTTTAACATTCTCAACGGAAAGGAAAAAAAAATCCCTCAGTCTCAAAGGGATAAAAAGCCAAATTTAAACAAAAAACTCTAGGATATTAAGAAAAAGCATGCCACACCAGGAATATGGCCATGCAGTGGGAACAGACTTTTTACTAGAGCATGGTGAAGCCATTTCTTAACGCTAGCATGACAGAAGTTGCTGTATCACCTTTGGCCAAAGCACTTTCCATGCACCCAAACCAGGTGTCACGCGACTGATCTCAAACAGTGAAAACATCTGTCTTAAGCAGATGTGAGCAAGGCATCCTTCAAAGTTCAGCACCTAAACAATCTTTAGAGGACCTCCTAACTTCTTTGCATTAATTTCCAGGCAGCTGACACTTGATAATAAACCAGCCAGGACACGCAACCCTAGTTCCCAAGTCATCTGAATGGCAGCCTAGAGAATGAACCTCAGAAAGGTGCGTTGATAATTTCCTTGAGCACACGTACTCCTCCCAAATGTCGTCACCTCTCTGTATTACTTTGTGCCACGCAGCTAGTGGTGATAAACTCCTCAGTGCACACAAGCTTCAAACTAGCAAATATACTTAAAACAAAAACAAACAAACAAAACCCAACAACAGGCGGGTATATTAACAAGAGCACTCATGCTCTGCAGGGAAGAAAATCCGCCTAACACCAAGCGACTGATGCAGACCTGCTTCCCAGGCTGCTGACTCTCACCGGAGCTGCTTCTCCCCTTCCCCTTAGAGGAGAGCCATCAGCTGCAATTCCTTTGATATGCAATGATAGGTATCACTTGCAAATGGCTTTAAACTACTCTGGGAAAAAAAAATGCTGAGAATTTCTGTTACAATTCTTAAAAAGCTGCTGTCTCCCCTTTCTGGGCTGTTTCGGTGATCATTAGGCACAGGAAGGAGGCTGCAGAATACCCTTCAGAAACAGCAGATTCAGCTATGTTTGTGCAAAGTCTTCCCTGCTACAATAAACAGACAGAAATAAAAGTAGACCAAGTTCTCCATTTCTAAATGTTTATTCTCTGGTACATGAATAAGCTGAACATACCTACATTTTTTCATGCATACACAAAGTTGTAGTTTAAGCTTATCACCACTTTCAGAAGCAACATAGGAAAACAAACAAACAAACAAACAAACAAAAAAACTTGGTGAATGCCACAAGAGACACATTCCATGAAACAATGTTTTGTCCTGGTACTTGTATGGCAAGGAAAACTTCTTTTGAAAAAACAAGCATTAAGCACGTGAAGTATCTTGGCTTTGCAATTACAAGTCTGATGAAGTATTTCATTCCAAGCGAAATCTGTTGCTCAGAAACAAGCTATAAAAACACTGAAAACGTGTTACTTTGAAACTAGAAGGCATGTTACCAAACCAGAGGGCAGCCAGGTCAGGTTTGTTGAGAGAGGTTCAGTTCCTGCTAACAGGAAGGAGCTACGCATCTTCAAGATGATATGGGACTCTCGCATTTCCACTCATTCGGGCAATAGGTTTCTTTCAAACAGTTTTACAAAAATTAAGTACCCAAGTTCATCATATCCTCTGTGCAAAGAAAGAAGAAAAGACCACAAGATGGCACTGGTCAAACGCACAGGAAAGCGTCGGACAGGTGATAAAACATCAGCATCGAGCCGCGTTCGACCCAAGTTTCTAGGGCCATGTCTCTGCCCCGCTGAGGTGCGATCTGTGGCGAGCGGCGCATGCTTAGTTCCCATCACGCGTGACGTGCACGTGGGTTTGTATTTCTGGCAAGTTTTCTGTAAGAGGTTGGTCCTGGCTGGAGAAAACCTTCCTCAGGCGGTGATTTCGGCCTTGGAGCTCCGCGCAGAGCCTGTCGGTCAGGAAGAACACAGCAAGACCAGCTCTTCGCACCACGACGGTGCAGCTCGGTGCGTGGCAGCTTCACGCGCTGCTGGGCAGCATCCTTGGCCTGGAGGGGAGGCGACTCCAGACAAGCCTGGACGCTTTCTCCTGCGGATCCGTCGTCATTCGCTTCTCCACACCTTCGCCAAATATTTATCGCCAGCTGCCCATCCTTGGATGCTCGCACGTTCCTCAAGGCCCCATCAAGTCCCTCAAGTCCACATCAAGTCCACATCATTGCCGGGCCCTCCGTGACGAGATCAGCCGTACACCAAGCCTCCCGCTGCCCGTTTCCTAGTCAGGGACAGCAAGAGGGGACCCCGCGGTGCCCCTCCCTCTGTCCCCCGTCCCCTCAGGGCCCTGCCCGACCCCTGCCCGCCCGGGGGTCGCCTCAGAGCCCCCAGTGGTGTTGGAGCGTGGCCGGCTGTGCACCCCACGGCGGAGGGGTTGCAGGAAAGCCGCCACCGTTCCCTTTTTGTTCTGCTGGGGCGATCCCGGCAGCTGGGGGTTGGGGACCCCCCGGTCCTGTGCCCCCCGTGCCGCCGCCCGGGCTGACAGAGGCGAGCTCTTCGCGGCGGCAGGGGCAGGCGAGGCCGGCCGACCGCGGCCTGAGGGTGGCGGGGCAGCGGGGGGCTCGGCGGGGGGCCCCCGGCAGCCGGGAACCCCAGAGCGGACGGGCGGGAGTCGAGCCCTCGCTGACGTTTTTTGGTTTGTTTTTTTTGGGGGGGGTTTGCTTTTTTGTTTCTTTATTTCCTTTATTTTTCCATTTCGGTGCCACCGCAGACCACCCGCCCCGCTCCCTCCCATCCTCCCTGCCCCTCCACACCCCCTCGCCGGTCCCACCGCCCCCTCACAGCCTCCCACCTCCTCCCTCCCCCGTTCCCTTCCCTGGCGGCTCCCCTCGCCCGCTGAAAGCCAGCGACGAAAACAGCGGGCGGGCGCAGGGAGCGCAGCGGCCGCCATTAGGGTTAGATCCGCGGGGGCCTCCCACCCGCCACGCGGCCCGCCCGCAGCCCCCCGCGTGCGGCTTTTATACCGCGGGCCGCCGCGCCCCCATTGGACGAGGCGGCACCCTCCTCCGCCGCCATTGGGCGAGAGGGGGCCAGGGGGCGGGGCGGGGAGAGCGGCGGGAGTTTGGAAGGCTCGGGTTAGCCGCCCGCCGGCTGCACCACGTGCTCCGCGGCGCGCGCTGGGATGGGGTCTCACCCCCCCCCCCCCGCCCCTCCTCTCCCCTCATGGGGTCCGGGCTTGGGGTTTGGGACCGGGACCTGGGGTCGGGGGTTAGGAACCGGGAGCTGGGGTCTAGGGGGCAGAGACCTGGTGGTTGGGGTGTTTAGGGTTTGGGGTTTAGTGCTGGGGCTGGGGTCGGGAGATGGGGTGTAGGGGCAGAGACCTAAGGGCTGGGGGCTGGGGTTTGGGGTCTAGGGTTTGAGGCTCGGGGCCGGCACCTAGTGGCTGGGGTCCAGGGGTTCAGGAGGTGGAGTCAGGGGCTGGGAAACAGGGGGTGGGAGCTGGGGTCTAGGGGCGGAGACCTGGGGGCTCGGGTTTGGGGTTTAGAATTTGGGGACTGGGGCTGGGGCTGGGCTCAGGGGCTGGAATCTGCACCTATAACCACCCCAGGAGGTAGATTTGGCTCTGTAAGGAAAAGCGGTTTCAAATGACACTTTAGTGTGAAATATTAACCCAAGGTGTGGCATTTTATTTACTTATGTATACAGGTTTAAATATATTGAAAACGAATTGGATTATTTTGAAAATCAAGATCTCAAAGTTTCTCTGTCACATGAGTGCTGTGATTTTTGGTGGCAGCACTCTTTCTCAGTCAGCAACGAAGATTTTCGACGCGATTCAAACAAAAACCCAATAGGTGGCAGATCCAGCTCTCCTGCAGTGAGGTGGTGGCAGTCTGTCTCCCCGATTCGCTGCCTGAAGGAGAGAACGAAAGGATGCTCTGTCAGCCTGTGTGCTCCAAGCAGTTACCTGCTTTTGCCTGAAACCATACCAGACTACACAGGGCCTTTTCTCACATGAAAAGCGTTATGAAGAAAGGCACCACAAAACCACGGCACTGTCGTTCGGAACACAAACAACTTATTTATTTCCACAGCCTCCCAGCCATGCCATGGCTGCCTGTGGCAGAAGGGGCAGCCGGCAGCAGCATGGAGGAGCTGTGCTGCAGGGCCTGCCCTCGGCTGAGGGGCTTGGGGGTGAGCGGGGAGCTCTGGGGGTGCAGAGGGAGGCCGGAGGGAGGAAGGAAAGTGCTGGGCCTTGAGGGAACGGCCTCACGTTGCACCAGGAGAGGTTGAGGTTGGAAATGAGGAGATATTTCCTCTCAGAAGGAGCAGCCAGGCGTTGGGACGGGTTGCTCAGGGAGGTGGTGGCGTTACCATCCCTGGGGGTGTTCAAGGCAAGGTTGGACGTGGTGCTTGGGGACATGGTTCAGTGGGTGACATTGGTGGTAGGGGGGTGGTTGGAACAAGTGATCTTGGAGCTCTTTCCAACCTAGATGATTTTGGGATTCCGGGAGGGAGGTCCCCAGCCTGCAGTGGGTGGATGCCATGAGGGGACCGCTGCAGAGCGTGCACACAAGCGGCGTTTCCGTAGTGTAGTGGTTATCACGTTCGCCTAACACGCGAAAGGTCCCCGGTTCGAAACCGGGCGGAAACACCGGCGGGTGGCTCGCATTTTCCCTATTTTTTTTTTTTCTTTTCTTTCTTTGATGTCGCGCTGGAAGGTAACCGAGGTCCGCCGGCGCTGCTGAACCGGCGCCCCGAATTACTTTGAACTGGAAGCACCAACGCGGCGGGACTTTAGAGCCTTCAGTCCCCAGCGGGACTACATCCCCCAGCATGCACAGCTCCCTACCACCCTAGACCCCAGCGCTGCCACGCCGCGCTGCCTCACGGGAGCTGTAGTCCGCGCCTCCCCGGCCGTCCCGGCGGTCGTTCCGCGGCCCGCCCCGTCCCGTTCCCCTCCGGGCGGTGCCCGCCGAGTCCCCGCTCCCCCCGCGGGTCCCCCCCGCCCCTCCCCGAGCCCCGGCGGTCCCGGGAGCACCGGAAGTGGCGTGCGGGAAGCGGCGGCGGCACAACATGGCGGCCTGAGGCGGAGAAGCCGCCGCTTCCTCCCGCTCGTCCCGCCGCAGGTGCGCGAGGCGCCGCCGCCTCAGGGCCGGGACCGGGGAGGGGCGTCCGAGGGCGGCTGGGGCGGGCCCGACCCGGCCCTGAGGGGCCCGGTGGGGACCGGGGAAGGGCCGCGGAGGGTCCCGGCCCCGGGAGGCTGCGGCCCGGCCGCTCCCCGTGTCCCGAGGCGGCTCTGCCGCCGCCCCCCGTTGTCCCCCGGCGCGCCCCGGGTCCTGCCCCGGCGGCCGGGAGCTCCCCCGCTCCCTGAGGAGGGAACCGGGCCGCTGAGCCCCGTGAGGGAGGTCCCGGTGCCCAGCCGGCTGGGGGGGGGGGGCGGTTCAGCGCCGGGGTATTTGTCATTATTAACTTTGTCTTGAGGGAGGCGGAAAAAACAAGTAAAATCCGGCGTGTAACTGGGTTCCTTCGCTTTCCCAGGAGGGAACAGAGGCCGCAGCCCGCTGTCAGGATGCAGTACTCCCATCACTGCGAGCACCTGCTGGAGAGGCTGAACAAGCAGCGAGAAGCCGGCTTCCTTTGTGACTGCACCGTCGTCATCGGCGAGTTCCAGTTCAAGGCGCACAGAAATGTGCTGGCTTCCTTCAGCGAGTACTTTGGGGCGTTCTACAGGGACGCCTCTGACAACAACGTCGTTTTGGATCAGACTCAAGTGAAGGCTGATGGATTCCAAAAACTCCTGGAGTTTATTTACACGGGAAACTTAAACCTTGACAGGTAACGCGCGCTACTAACGTGGGGAAGAAAATAAGGAAATAAACTGTATTGAGGCAGTACTGGATTTTTCGTTCTTTGTAACACGTATGGGAGGAACATAGTAGTGGATGTGATGCATACAAACAGCTGAAGATCATCTGTTTGCATGCTCCAGGATAGCACCCGGCATGTGAGTGCCAAAGCACAAATATGTTGTCAGATGTTTTGCTGATAGTTTCAGTCTCTTGAGTCTTTCTGTCAGGATCAGGAAGGATTAAAAATCTTGTGTGGTTACTGGGAGAGGGAGGGATAACTCGATTCTTCCTGAAGTTGGATTATAGGAGCCCTTTTTCCAGTCAACACACAGAAACTATAAGTATTTTCCCCCTCGTGGGGGTGTTTTTGTGCGCGTTGTGTTAGTTTGTGTGCAGTGAGGGTTCTTTGTAGTGCTGCTCTCTCAGGGAAAAGAAGGAGGTGTGGCTCACTCAGCTGTGACTACTCAGAAGCAGGTAGCCCAGAAGTGTAACTCCTGTTGCGACCTCCGGTGTGAAATCCATCCGAAAAAACTTTGTTGCTGCTGATCTCTGAAAACTCAGGCTTGAGAATTGTAGAAGCCTGGATGCGGGGTGTTGTTTCGGTGTTGTTTCTGTCTGTAACTTAGCTACGAGCTTTAACACTAATAGAAAAACTCCCGCAGCAGTGCCTTAGAGTTAGCGCGTTAGGCTTTGCAAGTTTCTGGGTTCGTTCCGAGCGGCTGGGATCTCTGAAAGAAGTGGGCTGTGCACATGCTGTTCTTACCCAGGGAGAGCTGTTTGTGTAGATGCCTGGAGCTCTGCTGGCGTGTACCTGTCAGCCTGTGGTGTATCCCTGCTGCAGCCCCCATTGTCTTCTGTGACAGCGGGGCCATGTGTGAACCCCGGAGGATTTACCTAGAGCTCAGTGCTAGTGTCATACAAGCTACTGAGCCTGTTGTACACATGGACAGAGAATAATTTTGGCTAGCTGCCTGTTGTCTGATGATTTAGTTATGCTTGCTGTGAAATAGACAGGCAGAATGCTGTTGTTTAGCATTAATCTGTAGTTAAACTGCCAGAAACCCACAGATTGTTACTGGTACTTGTTGCCACCATTTTTGGATGATTTTTTTTTTTTCTAAATCGTCAAGGCCTATGCTGCAGGATCTGAAAAATAGTGGGTAGTAGCTTAAACGAGGACTGCTTTGGTGGTGGCATAGTCTGTGTGTAGCTCGTACAGAGTAAAGACTGTGTGCAAGTCATTTTATAAAACAAGGTTAGTAGCTGCTTCGCAGAATTGCTGGGGTGAATGTGCTGCTTGTGAATTACTTAGGATTTTTGGCAGAAAGGGTAATAATTGTAGCATTGTATTCTCCAGTGTTTTATCCCTTTGTGTTATGACTTCTGAGCGTTTTGGACAGACAAACCAAAGTCCGGTCTCACCACCTTACGATCAGACTTAAAATTCTACAAGAGGCACGTAAACGAAAATAAAATTTTCAGTTCTGTGGAGCTACAGGCTCCCCTGGGCACAGGCTGTCAGTTGGAGAACAATTGTCCTATCAGTGTCTTATGGGCACAAGATTAGGTCTTGCTGTGTATTTTCTCTAAATTATTTCCTCTAACAGTGTAACTTCTCTGTAGTTCCGCTGTCTGTATTTAATACAGTTGGTACAGAACAAATTACCGCTTTGTCCAGAATATTGTCACCTAAGTCTTCTTTCCTTGCAGCTGGAATGTCAAAGAAATTCACCAGGCTGCCGACTATCTCAAAGTAGAAGAAGTGGTGACTAAATGCAAAATAAAGATGGAAGACTTTGCTTTTATTGCTAATCCCTCTTCTACAGAGACATCTAGCATCACTGGAAACATTGAAATGAATCAGCAGACTTGCCTTCTGACTCTCCGAGATTACAACAATCGGGAGAAAGCAGACGCTCCTCCTGCAGAGTTGGTTCAACCACAGGCAAAGAAATCAGCTTTAGAAAAGAAATCCGCTCAAACCAAAAAGCGAAAGAAGAATTTCAGCTCCCCCAAAAGCGTACAGAGTAAATCAATACAGTACCAGAATGATGTGACTGAGAACGCATCGATTGAAATGTTTTTAGATGCAAATAAGCTGGCCACGCAGATAACAGAGCAGGCTGCCCAAGGCAGCGATAACTCCGAGCTCCAGTTGGCAGCTGTGGTGGAAAGCGAAACGCTGGCAGCGCAAGATATTTTAGTTCAGACTATTGCAGCAAAACAAAAACGGGGGAAGTCTCAGCAGAACTGTGCGCTGAAGGAGCACTGTATGTCCAATATAGCCAACGAAAAGAACACTTACCAGCTGGAAAGTTCAGGAGAGGAACTTGACCAGAAGTACTCCAAAGCTAAACCGGTGTGCAACACGTGTGGAAAAGTCTTCTCGGAAGCCAGCAGCCTCCGCCGGCACATGAGGATACACAAAGGAGTGAAACCCTACGTGTGCCAGCTGTGTGGGAAGGCGTTCACGCAGTGCAACCAGCTGAAAACCCATGTAAGAACTCACACAGGTAAGCTGTTGGTTTGTCGTCGTGGGCTGTGGAGATCTGCGAGAGCAGCACGCGAATACGGGACTAGAAAGATCTTTGTGTTCTGAGCTGTTCCTCTGGAAATTTTGTCTGCTCTTGGTACTGTGGGGATAGCGTCTGTATCCTGGTGGCATGAAGTGTTTCTACGTTTTTTCGGTACAAAATCGTAGTTTCAGTGTTAAATAGCTAGTGGGGACTTTACTTGTCGGAGCACCTTGATCTCTGGAAAGATTCAGAAGGGCTGGCTACCCTTTAACTCTGCGGAGACGTTAAATGGAGTGCAGTGCCAGAAACCACCGCCAGTAGAGTGTGAAAGGCTCACGGAACTCCATACCAGAATTTCTGTTGCTATATATATATTTTTTTTTTAACGTGAAGTCCTAATATAGGCTTGATAACAATGGCGGAAAAAGAAATTACATTCTTGTTTCAAGTAGGTAGCTTCTTGCACGGGGGGAATCTTCAAAAAAAGATAGTGGAGGTGGCTCAATTGCAGCGTTTGGGATTTTACTTAGTAAAACGTGTAGCTGAACTGTGTGATGTTCTCTTCATTCAATAACTTTACTAGAAGTTTGTGTTGTAGCAAGAGCTACTGGAGAAAGCATCAAAGAAAAACCATTTATGAACACTTTAACGTTAAGACGACACATCCAACCTGGAAAGATTACGAACAGCAAGTTATTAGAGCCTGGGAAGACACTGGGGAGAAGCACAAGTCAGTCTTTGTCTTTTCTTACTTCCTTCCCTAGACAAGGAAGACTTGATACTGGATTAGTTCTGTCTTCGATCTGATCCATTGTAGCTGTTCTGCCCTCACCTTTGCTGCTCTGCTAAACCCAGTGAGCAGCGGAGGGACATGGGTCGCACGGTTTTCTTCCTTTTGTGGCTGACATTCAGAATTCTGAAGTAACAGTGAAAAAGATTTTTTTTTTTAAACGGTTACTTTTGCTCTTTTTCCCTTTGGAAAACTGTGAGCAGAGGTCAGCAGTGGAGCTCTTTCCAGGAAGCTGTGAAGATGCAGAAGAGGAGTAGGATGCAAAGCCTCCAGTAGGAGGTTCTGAGGTACAGCTGCAGGAGAACACCATTCCCGTTCAGTGACCAAGGGAGAGGATTTCAAATACCATCAGCCACTGACTCACTAAAGATTCATACGCAAGGTGAAGCTTGTGAGCAGAATTCAGGGCCAGTTTGCTGCTCCTAGCTGGCAGGTTAGCTGCCGAGTGCTTTTATTTCTGAAGTTTTTAAGCACACGTTGTGCTTAGGAATTGTCAAGCCCCTAGTTTGGCTGTGCGCCGTCCCAGCAATACGCAGAGGCTCTCTCACTGCTGTCATCTGAGACCGTGGCGTTGCACAGTCCACTGATGAGACCGTACTGACCGCGGAGAAACCACGGGCAGTCGGAGAGGTACCTGTAGCGTTCTGCAGCAGACACTAGTGAGGAGTCAGGGAGCGCCAGAGAGGGCACTGGACACCTCTTGTTGTTTGAGAGGCAGGAAGGAGCAGGTGATTTACTGGCTGTTCATCTCAAACACTCCGAATCTTGAATAATGTGGAAAAGTAGTCATAGCTTTCTGAAAATAACGTGGGGGAAATGGCATTATTAAAAATATGAACCGTTCCCTTTTATTTTCAAATTGCAATATGTTAAAAATGGCCTGTTGTGTGCTGTGCTGCTGGCACGTTCCACCTCAGCGGGCTGAACACCGGATGCCACGAGATGTTATTCGTCAGACCTACTAGAACAGACACTTGAGCCTTGGCCAGGTAATGGATTGGAAAGCTTGCTTACGTAAATCCAGAGAGTACAAGAGGTTTGTTTTTTTACCAGGGGAGAAGCCATACAAATGTGAGCTGTGCGACAAAGGCTTTGCCCAGAAGTGCCAGTTAGTGTTCCACAGCCGGATGCACCACGGCGAAGAGAAGCCGTACAAGTGCGACGTGTGCAACCTGCAGTTCGCCACTTCGAGCAACCTGAAGATTCACGCCAGGTAGGGAGAAGTGAGATCCTGCAGATGTTTCATCCACGTTTATTTAAACAGAATCATTCTCTGTGCTGTGAGCAAGACTTACACATTCACACCATTTGCTCATTTCTTGCTCCTTTTGTCTTGGGTCCCGTCTCGCACCGCAAGAATAGAAGGCGTACATCTGCGCCCTCCCTCATTAGGGAGGGAGCAGTTTATGAATGTTACAGCATACGTACTGGTATCCTTATGGCAATGACGGTTATTTGTTTTAAACTCTTTGAAGTACCTGGAGACAAAAGCAGTCCTTGACAGGAAGTGAAACAGAACTGGTCTCCCTGCGCACAGGCAACCGGCACGGGGCTGTTGCGTTTTTTGGCAGGAGCTCAAATCGTGTTCCCTTGTTCGGAAGCATCGTTTTATCTTTCAGTGCGCTGTAATGCAACACTTGCTGAGTTCTCACAGTGAATGTTACACGCGCGGGGCCCATAGTTTGATTCAGCTGCCATGAAACCACTGATGCACAAATTCCCCAAGCCAACAGCCAGTGACTTTTACTCATTGAGAAACTGCTAGCTCAGAATCAGCTCCCAGTTGATGAGTTTTGTAGCTCACAGAACGCTAACACAAGGAGCTTTGGAGAAGGCAGAGGAGAGTTGAGGAAAGTCACCTAACCGTGGGTGCTGCTTCCCTTCCTGCCAGCAGATCACCGCTGTCTGTTCTTTCGCAGGAAGCACAGTGGCGAGAAGCCCTACGTGTGCGACCGCTGTGGTCAGCGGTTCGCCCAGGCGAGCACGCTCACCTACCACGTGCGTCGCCACACAGGGGAGAAGCCCTACGTGTGTGACACCTGTGGAAAAGCCTTTGCTGTCTCGAGTTCTCTCATCACCCATTCCCGAAAACATACAGGTAAGGGGAGACGGAGGAAATCTCTGCCCTGGGATGATCTGGGAGTGTCCTCTGGTGTTTTCATCCAGCTTCTTTTTCATGTTTTTTCCCTTTGACTCCACTTCAAGGAGCATTTTCTCCCCTTGGACATCACCTCTGTTTTATTTTAACTTGTTCTTTATGTGTATTATGGTTTATATATTGAAATAAACTCCTTGTGTCTCCTTTAGGAGAGAAGCCATATATCTGTGGCATTTGTGGAAAGAGTTTTATTTCCTCTGGAGAGCTCAATAAACATTTTCGGTCCCATACAGGTCAGTTTCCAGACAGGCTGCTTCCTGAACAATAAATAATATTGTACTTTTACCTTTTTGCCTTTAAAATATACCACATTGTGCTGTACTCGAAAGTAGCAGAGTTTCTTAATTTATGTATCTTTGTGAAAATAATGTAAAGAAAATATCTATGATTTTTTTAATTGCTTTTTTCAGACTAATTTCAGTGTGTAACAGTGTAGGTGTTGATGTATGATCAGGGTTCTACTTCAAACACAGAAGCTTTTTGCTTTGTTTTAATCTACTGTTCTGGAACCAATTTTATTCTAAATACAGACAGACAAAATACCTTACAGTTACAAACTGTATTTTAAAATATAACTTTAAAATCCATTATCCTGCATCTATAACTGTCTTCTTTCAATATCAAGATTATTCTAACTGCCAAACCCATTTTTTTTTCAGGTGAAAGACCATTTATCTGTGAAATGTGTGGAAATTCTTACACAGATATAAAAAATCTTAAGAAGCACAAAACGAAAGTTCACACAGGTGAGTTCCTTGTGCAAACTGTTTTGTCTTCCCCTATGTCAAATAACTTTTGGGTTTTTTTTGCTCAAACTGGCCTGAATTTAGAAAACTTTTATTTTAGAAAATTTTCTAAATTTAGAAGATTTTTGGATGGTAGTCCTCCTTAGTGCTTAAAGCATCTGCTTTAGAGGTACCCAAACCTTGTAAAGCCCAAAGGATATGCTTTAAAGTAGATTCAAGACAAATTTTCAAGCAGTTTGCATTGCCGTAGCAAGCACATCTTGACCAACAGAGAAGTGGATTGCTGCTGACGAGAATTTTTGTACGTGAATATTTACTTCCTTGTCCTAGGAAATTGTGAGAGCTTTCCACACTAAGGCATGGTCTGTGAGTCATAGGTAACTTTTTCTTTCTTCTGAATCTGTTTTTGGAGTATGTCCCTATTAGGGTAATAATTCGAATGAAGAAGGCATACTGGTTACAAGAATTACTTTACTTCTAGAAGGATCCAATATTTCGAATGCAACAGCATAGTCAATGTTAATCCAGGTCTGAGCTGGATTAGCAAGTAACACGGTACCAGACAGCCAGGCAAAATGTTCTCTGCTGCAAATACTGCCCTAAAAAGACTTTTCAAATACATTCAAATCCTGCTCTGCATACCAGATTTTGATTAGGAAGAAATGTGACATATTACTTGGTTATGGTACAAAACTCAGGAGGTGTTCAGAGAATGGAACCGGTCTCTTTCAACACTGGCTCCACGTACCTCATTATCTGTCCATCCTTAAGTGTATTTGCGCTAATTCCCTTGTCTCTGTCGTATGGAAAAGGGAATAATCGGTGTCTGTGCATGTCTGGTCTGGCTAGGGAGAGGCTGAGAAGACAAGAGTCACACGCAGAGGCAGCTTTGAAGGTCAAAGTCTCCTGAAGCCCCGTTTAGGAAGGTGCTAATGCAGCCAGAAGGGGGTGGAAGCAAGTGTGCGGTGAGAGCAGCAGTGAGCGAGGAGAGGGCTGGGCAGTATGTGGCTGTGGTTCTTAGGTTTTCTGGGGGGGGAAATCTCAAGGAAACCTTCATAACTGTATTTTCTCCAAAGCTCCTTCGTTCACTATGTTAAGGGTTTGTTATCTTCTGTACCATGCCAAGTAGAGATCGAGTTAGAATTCATCATCTGTCTGTTTGTCACGTCACAGGAAGCAGAGGATGTGATTCTCAGTTTTCACACTGTGTTTACAGCTTGTTTTGGCTTCACAGCACACTGAAGGTACTGACAGCACAGCTGCCTGGGCAGTCCTTGACACGCCACGTGCTTGTTTGGGCAGTCAGTTGAAAGGCAATGTGCAGAATTTGTGTAGGAGCTTTTGAACATTTCTTCAGATGGTTTCCAACAGAGATGGTGCCTGTAGTGAAAGTTAAGAGGGACGGTATGAGACACACATGAGGATGGTTCATACAATGTCCTCAACAAGATAAGCTGTAGGGAATTTGAATGTCTTGGTAAGATCTAAATAATCATTCAAGCACTTTAATTTTTCACGTAGGATTTGTTCGTTTTAATTCTTCCGTGCAAAGACACTTGTGCTGTCTTTCCTTCTTGTTGACTTGTGCTATCTGTAGCAAGATTTCTAGTAGCAGTTAGTCCGTGTTTTGTGAGAACAAGTCTTGCTTGGTTCTTGCTAGCAGCAAGAAAAATCTTGCATCATTTGCAAAATGTTCCCTTACATTAATTGCTGGGAAAATAAAATTAATATTTGGAAAAACTTTTTTTCTTTTTTTTTTTTTTCTTTTCCCAGGATCCGAAACTCCCCCTGATTCTAATACACTCGATAATTCTTTCAATGAACAAGAATCCATTCAGAGTCAGAAAAGTCCTTTATCAGAGTCCATAGATGTGAAACCCTCTGAGATGTCTTTACCGCTTCCCCTTCCCATTGGGACTGAAGACCATCAGATGCTGCTTCCTGTGACGGGCAGTCAGTCTCCTTCGTCAGAGACATTGCTAAGATCCGCTGTGACTGGATATTCAGAACCTCAGTTTATTTTCTTGCAGCAGTTATACTGACAGCGCACAACAGAGCCACAAGGTAATCCAGCAGTGAACTTGCATACGTTTGGTAAAGATGAACATAATCAAGTAGTCACACTTTTTGAATTGGACTTGTTCTTTTTTTTTTTCTCTGTGTAAAAATCCTTGTAAGGCATTTCCATTGTACAGTGCTGTCTTTCCTTTTTTCCTTTGGTTGAATTGTGCTAATCTACAATCAAATTTCTATTTGTAATTAACACTGATTTCCAGGAGACAATTCCTTTTCAGCAACACCTGCCTTAAGAATTCTCTGTTAAGTATGTTAATGCATTTTTGGAGATCATTTTCTGTGTTCCCGCTGATCTGACGTGTGACAGTGTCATCCGAGCACCGGAGCAGGTTGCAAGAGAGGCTGTGGAGGCTCCCTCCTGGGAGACCTTTAACAGCCGCCCCGGACAAGGCCCTGGGCAACCTGCTCCTGGGTGTCCTGGCTTGGGCGTGGGGGTAGGACCCGAGGGCCTCCAGAGGTCCCCTCTCGCCTCAAACCATTCTGTGATTTGAGAACATTTTAAGCCATATTTGATAGTTTAGGAATATCAACCCAGAGTTCTAGAGGGAAAAATCAGAATTTGACTGCTAACAAGCTTGTAGGTCTGCATTCGGAGGTGATACAGTGTACGTGATGGAAGGCGGGGCAGCACTGTGGCGGGGTCCTGTCAAAGAATTACTGCCGCCGGCCAGAAGCAGCCTGTCTTCGGTTCAGTCTGACCAGAGGGAAAGCGAGCTTGGCGTAATGTCCCTGACAAGGCAAGTAAGGGGAGGTTCTTCAGCATGGCGAGTCAGAGGGACTCTAATGGCATAGATACTGCTGCGTATTCTTTCCAACAAGTCACTCTGTGTTTTTTTTTTGTTTTTTTTTTAATGAATCTAGCGTTGTTGTATCTTGTCCCAGATTTGTTTTTCACATCTCTGAAACATCCTGGGTTTGGCAGAAACAGCAGTGTTTGCTAAAAAGAGCTGGAACGTGCACGTTGTAGATGAGACAAAAAGACACGTTGACTTAATTGTGAGGCGTGAACCATAGCTTCATAATTATCATTTCTGTGACAGTAGTACTCGTTGTGCTAGAAAGGAGGTACAAAAGAAGAAACAAACACTGGCCTTCACTGTGAAAATACTAAATGAATGCTACCTGAGGGGGCATGAAGAAGAATACAACAGAGCAGATTAATTTTCTTTCAGGCATGGGTTTATTAGAGTGTGACTGATTTGTTTTAATTGAAGTATTTATGTATTGCTTTACCTCTCACGTTGCTTGTCCAGTGTAACTGCACACAATTGGTATCTAGCAAGACCCTTGTAAAGGTATGTTTTACTACTAGCCATTTAAATTTAAAAAAAAGCAACATCCCTAGTGTCCTGGTAGGGTCGTTAGTTAAAGACTACTTGACAGTAGGAGTACTTTTATGCTCCGTTTTGCCAGTTTGTGCCATTAGCATAATGTAAGCATTATCTAAGTAATCATCAAATAGTGAGAAACAATCGTAATGCTGTACCAACAAGACGTTTAAAGATATTATTTGTTGGTTATTTACTTGGTGCTAGCATTTTATTCCCACTGATGCCTTGTGTCCAGACACTGATAAATCGAAGGGCATAGGAGATACCTCTTAACTAATTCTGTTCTACATGGAGTAATAAGTAATCTGCACCTTAATTAAAAAGCCTTGTGAAAAAATTCTTGGAGGACTTCATTTAAATATTCTGCAAATGGTCCCTTGACTCCTGAGCATGACTATTGTTTTCTTTTAATTTCTATGTTTGTGCTTATGAGGTAATAGACCTTTTACTTCTTTGTGTTGATCATCTTTGTAGGCTGCATGTTTAAAACTGCTTCTTGATCATATTTTAGGTTTTAATCATGACTAATTTGATAAAAATCTACCAAGGACGGCGTGGAGTTCCACAGGAACATTCTTAACGCAGGCATCTCCCACTGTCCCCCAAAGCTAATTACTGCTCTATCTTCCTCACCTTTATTTTCTTTGCTTATTCATAGCACAACATTTATGAACAGCTGCTCTCCTTCATACTGCTGACAAAGGACAAGAGATGAAGTTCTCAGATTTTCTTGTTTGGCATTGCCCTCCCCCCCCCTTTTTTCAGGTTTCTGTTGTTGATGTAGTAGCTGAAGGATTCCTTAGCTAGCTGGCACTGACAAATGGCAAAGATCTTGACCCTGTGTTAACAAAAGCGAGCCGTGTAGCTTGTCCTAAGGCTTTACTTTCTCTTTCTGAAAATAGATCAGAAGTCTTGGGATAGACCTAGGCTTAATCATGAGTGCTGAAAAAAAGAACAAAGATGTACAACTGATACATTTAATGTTTAACCAACTTGGGAAGATAAACTAATGATACACTGCTGTTTTCTGAAGAAAAGCATGTGAAGATTAATATATCCAGGATAAAAGACAGCAAGAGAGAAATAGTGCTAGGAAAAAAAACACACATTCCTACATAGAAAATGCATTCCATAATAATGTTTGTTTGGACTGTTTTTATATTTCTAAAATTATAGCTTAATACCGTATTCTTAGATTTTCAGACTTTTTTAAAGAACAGTGGTTAGATTTATACAGGATTTGTTTAGATATTTAAAAACAGTAACACTTTCTTTATTAGTCATTTAGTTTTCTTTATAGACAAGAAGATAATCATTATTTTTTACAAGACAACAATTTTAACCTTTCTTAGTAGAACACACAGGCTTGTAGTTTTGTCTTGGAGCAATAATTTAGTGACCTGCACTCTTCAGTCCTCATCTGAGAGTCTCGATTCCTATCCTCATCTCTCGTGAAGATATCTCAGCTGCTGAGGTATGATCTCTATTAACTGTATTCATTTACTAGAATATAGATTTTAAATATATATAGATATTAAATATATATATAAAATTTGTAGGAATGTTCATGCTGAGTGCTGTAGGGCCTGAAGAAGCAGGTCTGCACTGTACCTTTTGCTGATAGATGCATGGAAATCAGCTGCACATTAAATCATAGGCTTAAGGATTCCAAGTTCATTTTGGAGGCGCAAGGCTTATAACAGTATTGGTAACTTCTTTAAGGGATTAATAGAAGAAAGCATGGAATTGTTTTTTAGGGAGAATTCTCATTCTTAAAACCTACTTGCAAAATGAAAGAGGATATATTAATAATTCCATTAACAGTAATTTAGAGAGAATGACGTGATTTATCTCAGCAATGCCATTGTTTCAGTACTGTTTAGTCAGTTTCGCACTAAAGTCGGTGCAAGTTTTGCCTAAACAGATTATCTACATCTATAAGTTTCTGAATTGGCTGTTTTGAAATATTTATGTTAGAATAATTCCTTATATGGCACTTACTTCTGGATTTGTGTCTATATGTGGGCACAAAGCATGACAACTTCCCTAAAATCATGTATTTCAAGAAAATTTTTGAGTATGGACAAGTCCCACGTCAGGGACTTCAGGGCTGTGATCTTGGAGAGGCTATCAATAAGCCTTGCAGAATTAAGATAAAGACTAATGACTGATTTTTGGTTAAATTATTTTTAAAGTATCTTTCATGTATATACCTTTTTTCCTCTGTTATTTGTATATAGGTCAACTCTCAATTTTATAATCACCTGGGAAGGGAAGGGAGTTGTACATATTCAGCCTGAAGTGTTTTATGTTAGACTTTAATAAACTTGTTTTGTATTTTTCCCTCACCTCGTGCGTGCTATTTATAACTGCAAGGGGAAACAACAAGAGGCGGAGGGAAGCAGTCTAACATAACCACCCCTAAAGCACCCTGTCAGAAAGACGTAAGGTTGCCCTAGGCACAGCACACCAACACAGCAAGGATTAGCGCATTTTCTTGGCAGCAAAACCACCCAATTTTTCTGATAGAAAATATTTTGGATCTGTTCAAACCCAATTAAACAAGAACTTCATTCTAAATGCAATCTCATGTGGTCACTCTTACATTAGTACTTTTTTCTCCCCCACCCTTGTTTTGAGGGATGGGGGATTTTTTTTTTTTTTCCTGAGTGCTTTGAAGGTATACTTTATCTGCTCAAGTAGATAGTCGGTGGATTTATTTATCAGAATTTGTATCTTAATTTATTTTTACTCAATTGTTTAATTTTACAGGAGGTGGTATAGTGGCTAGAGTATGAAGTAGGACTTAATCGACCTGCCCTATACCACTAACCTGCTGGCTTAGTCATTTTCCTTCCTTTCAAAGTGAGACTAAAATGCTGCCTTTCTGAAAGGTGCTCTGAGTTCTGGCAGCTGCAAAAATTTGCTAACAGAACAGGATTATGCTTGTTGTAGTACTAAAACAGCATGGCAAGAATTTCTAGCCTACGTGAATTCTCTCGTTCAAAAGAGCACAAGGAGGTGTCTTCTAAGAAATTCAGGGTTGGGGTTTCAGAGAAAGGAAAGCAGTGTCTTTGGCACAGGCCTCTTTAAACAATACCTTTTTTTTTTTGGTATAAGTAGTTATAGCTTGCAGGAATCTGTTTATACAAAAGTCAGTAAGAATGACACCGTAGCCCTTTCTTATGAGCTATTCTTATTGATCTCATCAATAATGCAGAGTGCTCCTGTTAAATAAGGGTTCACATGGAGAAAAACATTTTAAAAAACACGCTAGCATTTTTGAACATGATGCCATTATGCTGTTTATTTTTTGTGTACAACAGCATTGCTATCTGATATCTACTAAAAATAAAACACTGCTGTTGGTAGAGTTGAAATTGACTTGATAGATTTGATTACCTGTTATCACAGCAGTTTAACAAGATTTAACAAATTTAAGACAACTTTCAGGCAACGAAGTTAGCCTGAACTTCGTGTACGGGACAAGGGAAGGACAGATACAGGGAAAAGTGATACCTAAATCTGAATCTTGTAATGGTCTTTCTGGCAAGAAATTCTCCAATCAGTGTCAGCACTAGGAATAGTTACTTTAGAATATCACAGTACAACCTGCAATGCTCCAAAGAAGCAAGATGCAGAAAAACAATGTTTGCTAATGCAAGCCAGTATTACAGCTCATCTACTTTTTTAAAGAGTTTCGATTCGGATAGTATGCAGGTCCCTCCCGCACAGTTACATTCTTTGTACCTTCAACCTGTTTTTGTTGTTCTCTTCTTCCTGTGCAACAACAGCTAAAACACAAGTGGCTGTCTAGGCTAGGCTTCTCACAGGGTGACCAGAGACCAAATTTGTGCTAACCAAGATGGTCACAGGTTAAGACGTCCATATGCAGGCCAGAAAGGTAAATAAATTTCCGTTCTCCTGCTCTGCGCTCACTTTTTGGGTATTACATCTGTTAAGCTGTTCTGTGAAGAGAACATGGGGGAACTCCTGGTCAGGAGGGTGAAGAAAATTTGCTCAGGTCCTAAACACTGGCTCTAGCAGGCAAGCAGGTTGAGGGAGCAGAGACAGAGGTAAGTGCACTGAGCAGGTACGTTTGTTCTGCTACACAGAAGTTGATTGACAAGGAGGTCTAAGTCCTCCGATGACACTAAGCAATTTTTGGACCAACAAAGCCCAGCTAATTTATGTTCTAAATATTAAAACAAACAACAACACAGTAGCTACCAATACCACCTTGGTCATTTCAGATTGATAAAGCGTATCCATACACCTCTCTGTTTCTACACTACCACTGTGGTAATACACGTCACTGCTTTTTAAGTACAGTGTTGAAATTACTTTCCTATCTTTTTCTTTTGACTTCCATTTTACAGGTCTTTTGCCTGTGCGCACATGCGTTTACGGATTATTTTGTTACATGGCACATTTAGATAAGCAGAAGATTGCATTAGTGAAAACTCTTGAGCAAACCTCTGTCATACTTGGGTCATTTTGTTGTTTTAGACTTGACAAGATCTGTGCTCCTACAGGTATAAGCAGAATGGATGGAAAAGGAAACAATCTGAGTGATTCCCAAACTTTTAAGCAGCTTGTATCCAAAGCATTAAACAAGTTTTAACTACCTTTATATGCATATGTTGTGTTATTTATGTCAGAATTGCCACACAGTTATAATAATGGAAGTGTTTTCAGTTTAAGAGACAGGAAGAAGTAACACCAAGTTCAGTGGTGGTTTTCATTTGTCATTTAAGAAAGAACTACATACAGCAAGTTAATCAAAATACCATTTATATATCTGAACTAGGTTTACTAGCTTTAGAGTTCATGCATTCTTGGGGCTGAGAGCTTAAATTCATTTAACTTGGTTAAAAAATAAAGTACTCTTGGATAAAGAACACAAGCACACCATTTTTCAGTAAAAGGAGAGTGTAACGGAGCAGTGGCAACAAATGCATTTACTCAAACAGGAATCCTGTTCTACCACATATCTGATTTGCTCTCAAGCAGAGCTGTTGCCCAGCGGCAGTCCTAGGTGGAAGCTTTTATCAGTTCAGTCTGCCTGGCTGGCCTCCAGCCTGCAGAGAGGAAACAACACTACCTGCAGGCTCTCCCTGCTACAGAGAAGCCTGACTGCAGGAACTGCAGCCCAGGAAGGGCAATGGAACTACATCTAATTACAATAAGGCAAAGGAATCGTGGAATCACAGAACCATTAAGGTTGGAAAAGACCTCCAACCATCCCACTACCACCAATATCACCCACGAAGCCATGTCCCTAAAGGAGATGCATATGCAACAGCAACGACTAGCAGAATTAACGCATTTTCATATTAATAGGCTTTTAATAGATCGGGCATTATTTAATAACAAATTTCATGGCTACTGGTTCAATATCTCATCTCTAATATCATTTCCAAGTGTTTTCAGACTCCTTCTAGACTAGAGACCCTAAAGAAACAACCCGCAGTAAGTATGATGTCATCCATTTCACTAGAAGCCAGGTGGAAAAACCTCAAGCATTTATGGCTTCAGGCTACTTCTACCTTACAAATATTCTGAAACAGCTCCAACTGCCAGGCTGGCGTTAGCAGCTTTGTTCGTTACCTCCCCACAACTGGGTGTCCAGTAGTAATGCTTCTTAAGGCCGTGGGAGAGCTCTGCAAGGTAAACGCGCCCATCCACTTCATACGGTTCCACGTCTGTGCAAGCAGGTTTCAAACGGCCAGTCTGAATTAATTCTGAAAATGCCTGCAATTAATAAAACCAAAAATCTGACATATAGTATTGTACTTTGAAAGGAAGGATTGAGAAGGTATAACGCAATAGTCAAGTACTTGGTCATTTCAGTATGCTGATATCAGGTGACTTGCTACAGTAGCACCATAATGCGTTGTTTTTTTTTTTTTTTAATTAAATCAAATATCTTGTTCACTAAGTGCTTCTTCCCAGTGACTGGGAAAACCAGTTAAGAAAAAAAAAAGAAAACTCTCAGAAGAGTTCAGAAGCAAACACTTACCATACAGGTGGCATCATCAAATTTGTTCCCCCAGATATAAATAGAGGAAAGTTCCACGTTTGCTTTCATTGCTTGTGAAAGAGCTACGAGGCCTTTGCCACTTACATTGTTGCTTACTATTGATAACCTAATAAACAGAGAAAATAGTTATGCAGATGTGCCACACCACTCAATTCCCATATCTTAGTTTAAAATATTTTTTTACTAAGTTATATTACTATAGATTTTATATAGTTATATGCATAATGAATTTCTATACTTGTTAT
Source organism: Cygnus atratus (assembly GCF_013377495.2). Taxonomy (NCBI): domain Eukaryota; kingdom Metazoa; phylum Chordata; class Aves; order Anseriformes; family Anatidae; genus Cygnus; species Cygnus atratus. The sequence continues at coordinate 21,886,236 of NC_066370.1, read as the reverse complement.
TAACAATGCAGTGAGATACTTGTATTAAGTCCAGTCCTATTATAAAACCTTCTTCAGGCTGCTAGAGGCAGCTTGGGCCATGGATTGTGCTATTTCTTAAGGCACTTCCGTGACTCACACAGCCAGGTTGTTCACTATTCAGTTCTCCAGTGTCAGTGACTTATTGTGTGGCGGCCACATCTCATCTTTAGTGTGCTTTGAAGCCCAGGCCTTGGCACGGAGCCAGGCTAAGCTTTGATCTTTGCAGGCTGGCAGTTATTTTTATGTTAGTGAACCTGGAAGGCTTTCAGAGGCACCTAGCAGCCACCACCTCCTCAGTCTGCTACTTAAAACTAATGGCTTCAGGTAACACCTTTGATCAGCTTTTACATCCTGCCGGCACGGTTTAATGCGGGCTACAAAATACACCCCCGATGGAGAGATTACAGCCCTTTTGGGTTCACCCGGAAGCTAACTTCAACAGAGGATTTTCTTATCTGTTGAAGATCAGAATCAACAAATATAGAGCCTTATCCCTGCATGGAATCTGATTATCTTAAAATTCTGGAGCCCTACAGATCCTGCTTTGTTTACGCTTGCGCACCACAGGGACCTGTGCTTTAAGAACAAAGCGGATCCCATAGCCTCCCTCATCCCCCTTAGAATGACTAGAAGCTGTGAATCGCATGCAAGATGCCGAGACCCTCTACAAAACCCATCTAAGCTTCAACCCAAAAACCAAAGATAGAAGAAGAACAAGCATCTATCAGGCTACATGCAGCAACGGACCCAAGACGAACAAAACAAGTACAGGCAGGGAAGGCAAACATGAAGCACCAGCACTTTGGCCTGCATGGCATTTCTTGGCCTAGCATTTTACTCCTATCATTCATGTGAAGCTACAGGCGGCTTCATTTGGTTGCCCAAACACAAGCCTCTCGTGCCATGTAAGACGCTTCAGTATGCCCTGCCTAGTCTCCAGCTGCAGGTCTCCGAAAGAACTTGTGTGGCTTCCCTGCAGCACCCTACGGACCTCTCACAGGCCTCAGGACACCTGAAATGGCAGAGACACCTATGCTTAGGCAAATGAACCCCACGCAATCTGTTGCTCACATTTTTTTCCTTCTCAGCTGGACCAAAAGTTTTGGAACTTCCTGACTTTTCTGTTTTGATTGGTAGCATAAAAATACATAATTTTCGTGTCAATTCAGCCACTGCAAAGTCTGGGCTCCTTTTACCCTGAGTGGTTATGCCTGCAGCCCCTGGGGGAAGTTATGTAAATACTAACGCCTGAAGAGTCCTGTTGTACAAAGCCAAAGCTTCACTCAAGTAGACGGCTCCATCATCTTCTATTCGGTTTGAGTTAAGATCTAGTATTTCCAGGGTTTGGTTCCGTTTTAGTAGTTCTCCCAAAAATTTCACATCATCACGAGTTATCCTATTACTGAAAGAGATTATGCATATATATATATTTTAAAAGAATGCTAAGAAAATGAGTGTCTAATGTTAGTCAAGGCTATGTCATGTAGTAACTCTTACCAGCTAAGATCAAGGTATCTCAGACTGCAGTTTTCATACAACGCCTCGCACAGTCGCTCTACACCAAAGCTTTTAATTTCGTGCTTGCACAAATGTAGTTCCACAAGAGAAGAGTTATTTTTCAACATCGAAGCTACATGGACTGTGGTCTCTTCCTAGAAGTATACGCTAAGTTTTATTAAACTCTATTTTAGAATAAGATATGGTCTTGCTTCAGTAAAAGAGATGCACAACAGCAAAACTTTTTCATCAGTAGCATGCTATTTTGTATATTACAACTTCATATTAAAAATAGCAAAGGAAACAATGTATTATTAGAACTCAAAAAAGGTGAAAAATAACAAAAGTATTTGCAGACTTCCAGTACTATATACATCCCTACAAATATCAGGAGCATCAGTGCTTGAATCATTATATCTAATCAATTTCCCTCCCAGACATTGCTTTAAACTATGTTTGAGTAAGCCCTCACTAACATTAAAAACATTTTGTCATGACACTCTTATTTCATGAAAAGAGACAGAATTGCTGTGGGGAAAAATATGCCCTGTCACTGTAAGGCACAGTAAATTCATTTTGATATTGTCACATTTGGTTACAAAAGCAACCGAGTGAATTCTTTGAGTCAAAAATAAGGGAGCAATCCAGAGGCCTCAGAAGATGATCAGGTTGAAGGTGGGAACAATGGCAAATAGAAACTCTCTCATAGATGCAGACTAGGCCTTTACTTTCAATACCAGTAGTTTAAATTTATTTGTAAAACTATACTTAGGCAGATCAAACCCCTGTCTTGTAGAAAATAAACAACTATAATCTGTTTAAACTTTTAAAATTACTTTTGGGATATGGGAAGATCTGGCTTTCGTGACAGTTTAATTACATTATCTTGCCATCAGGAAAATGGGGTATGCACCACAGGCAGCTGAAAACTGCTGCCAGCCTGGCAGAACCAGCTCTGTGGCCAAGACTTCAGCAGGACCAGCAGCCATTCACAGCAGTTGCATGCCTGCAGGTGAAAGCCTACAGCGATGCAGAGCAGTTGCATGCCTGCAGGTGAAAGCCCACACCTCTGTGCACAAGTACCCATCCAGTGGCCTGTGGTGCTGCCCCCAGCAAACACTGCCTTACTGATTCTCTTTTCAGCGCCTGATTGTTTTGGCAGGTCTGTGTCTTTGTTTTGGATCTCAAATGCAGCATAGGTTTCACATTGAGGTTCATTCACTTGTTAAATTCAAGCTTCAAGTTCACATAGTGAAACAACAAAACCACACAGCGCAGTGAATGTGGCATATTGTTAAAGTATGCCCTTCTTCCTTAGGCTGCAGCCTCTGGCAATTGCCCATGTATCACACTGCTCAGATAAAAAGCAGCCTTTTGTTCTTCCCCTCGGTTTCTGCTAAACAGCTTTTATCCCTCGGTTTGCTGAATGATGCATAAAATTCTCCATGCTCTGGCAGCGGAAGGAATACTGGGTTCAGTAATACCGAGTCATCTCCATTAGCCCGTTGTTTAACATACGCGGACGTACCAAGAAAGACATTTAAGATGAAAAAAAATTAGCTTCCTAGTTAAACCAGGGCAGCTTGTGAAGGCACAAAACTTGTGGCAGAAAGAATAATAATAATAATAAAAATCTACATGCTTTTTTTAAAAAAAAACTTATTAGGTCACTTTGTAAGAAAACCCAGAGTCCTGTAGTCTAGTTCCATAAATATATCAGCGTGGACTTTACTTATGCTTCTCTCTGACTGAGCTGGCACTGCAGTCTACCAACGTACCTCTTGGCTGTATAGTAAAGGACGATTTAGGTTTATTGCTTTGACTGATTTGTTCTGAGTCAGGGCTGTTGCTATTGCTATCAGACACTGCGTGCCCTGCAAATGGAAACAAACAAACCATTTAGATAAACCTGTCCCATGTATAGATCAAGCTACTACATTACCATGACTTCTTAGAATTGATTGTCAGAAGATCAAAAACACTGAATGGGCTCTGCTTGGAAATGCTATAATTTCTGCCTCCCTGTACCTTGGAGAAATTTAAGTGCTGTAGGCAAGTGCTTACAGGCCAGCTCCCTGCGGAATAACAGAATGGAATTAGACTAAGAACTACAAATGACCAGGAAATTTGGCAAGTCAGAAAATAAAAGCAAGAATAATGCATCTCAGACAGATCTTTGTCTATTTAATTAATCCCGTACTTCATTCTTCCCAATTTATGAAGCAAAATATAGCTTGTGTGTGTTCCCCAAGGTCTTCAGTAAAAGTCTTAGCTAACATTTATCCACTAGATAAATGCGTACTAAAAGTGAATTAACGTGGTACAGAGCAGTCAGAGTCTAGAATACAGACCAATGTGGATTTCTGTATTTCCTTGGTTTGGTCACTACCTTGCATCTATGTTCCTTTCCAATTAGGCTGGTCTACACCTGAGGCTATTTCATTTTAAAACAACTCTGTCAGCTTCCTACCAAGCATAAACATATTAAGTGTTCAAATAAATCTTACTCCAGCAACACTTTCCATGTTTATGTATCCATAACCTCCACAGTTTCTGGAAGGTATTCCCCCTTCTAGTGTGGGAGCAAATTCTGCAATTCCAGTGAACAAATATAATAAAGTTTTGCATCTGACCTCCAGGTGACAGCCACAACTGTTATGTTCCAGTGCAGCTTACTCTGTATGCCCAACATACACTTCTCCTGGGAAACAAGCAGCTTTAACAGAAGGCTGAGAGCAGCCCACCTCAATTTCACTTCTGGCTTGGTCAGAGCATTCTCCTGCCAGGTGAGACACAGGACCAAGTTCTCCTAGGCAGGGAGAAGAACCACGGCCACCTTGCAACCCCGCTGAGGCTGCCTCACAAGGACACATCACCTGGAGGAGGTTCACAGCTCCAGTTGTTACCGTCTGCCGTAACCCCGAAGGTGTTTAAGCCATCCATCGTTTTTACTGGCTGGAGTGGGAAACGCTCTGTTTAGTGCCTTGACCCATTCCTACCTTCCTGACTTGCCCAGTGCAGTTCAGGGGAGTCTCAACACCTACCTCGGAGGCAGCAAGTTATCTGAGATCAAATTAGGGGCCTTCCTACTCAATTCAGCACTGCCACACCTAAGTCCTTTACTAGTCGAGCTCTGACAGGAGCAACAGAGCTATGGGGAGAGTGAATCTCAGGCTTTATAGCACTGCACACTTTAGAAGAACCCCCTTCTTCAGTGTGGATCACACAGGGTTTAGCATAACAAAAATGAACAACAGAAACAATGCTCGAATATGTGAAAGCCAAGCACCTGAATTCCCAGGGACAGCGACTCGAATATATCATTGGTTATGACTTCAGAGTTTTATGCAACACACCTTTCCAAGCGCGCATTGCGTTATTATACATTGCGTTACCTCCAGCCATCACAAAATGCAGACTCAATGGCAACAGAGGGCACTTCCTCTAAGCAAGCACCACAGGATCTTTGTAACACTGACACGTACAGTGACTTATGTAACTGCTGATAATTTTACTGGTTTACTTACCAGATCACAGTCTCCAAGATCTAACTTCTCTAAGGTGGAATTAATTTGTAGCATCGAAGCAAAGTACATTCCACCTTGGTTTCCTATTTTGTTTCCAGTCATTCTCAAATACACAAGGGTTTCATTCCTCTAGACAAAAAAAAATAAAATAAAATCCTTTTCAAACGACAAGAACGACTAAACAACTGTCCTTTTTCCTGTGAATCCTGCTAGTTGCCACACAGACCAAACATCCCTCTAGAATTGCACCCAAGTGATAACACTGACTAAGCAGCTGGTGCAAGCTCCCCACAGTGGAAGCACATAAAGAGTCTGGAAGCAAAACTTAGTTATTTGAAAACTTGTTTCTCCCAAGTAAGTTCTCAAGTTGCACGCTCATGGAAATAATCCAGGCAGATATTTCTGCATACATTGGCAACTGAAATGCAAGCTATACCAAAACTCACTTAAACAAGAATATAAAGTGCCTTTACGAAAGCAGAAGTTTGCTTGTATTTCTCAGAGGCTTTGAAATCAAAGCCCAGCAAAGACAATCAATTTCAGTAAGACTTTTTTTACACAGTCAAATCAATGCATCAGTCTTTGCAGGACTGCCGGTAGAAAGTTCTGATCAGAGGTTGAGAGAAGTCAGCGGCTCTCCCCCACTCTCTGTAGAATGTCAATGGATACAAAATACCTTTTAAACGGATGAAGTCCTAAGTGCAATGCAGAGCAGCTTTCTATTTTTAATTTCTCAGTACCACCATACTCTTTACCACAGATTATAATTGATTAGGTAAGAGATTACAAAACAAGTAGTTCTGTGAGCAGAAGATATAACGAAGCCTGGTTTCGTATGGCTTTTATGTCTTCCACATGTCCCTGGTCCCCTTTCCCCCAGTGCAGTGCCTCCCTACAGCATCTCCTTCCCTTTTCCTCCCCCCTCACCCACAGGGAGCCCAGGTCAGGTCCTGCCACCTGCCTGCAGGATGAGCTCAGCAAATGCTGCTGCGGGGCTGCACAAATAGCCTTGGGGAATGCTGGCAAGCCCGATGTTTTACAGCTCTACCGTGCAACCTTAGTGTTTTGGAGGCCTCCGAGATTTAGTTGAAATTAGTTCAAAGACTATGAAGGAGGAAGAAAGAGCCCACGAGAGCCTTGTTTCATAAACACAACAAGTATTACATGTGAGCCTCATTTCCTTAGGAAACCACGTTAAAAACAACTAACATGTTTTTGTGCTGTTGCTTTGAGGCAAAGCTTTGAAAATATGTCTCAGACATCTTGACTTGAGACTAGCATTGACATCAAGGTACAGGCAAATTTAATACAAAATTAAAAAAAAAAACAACTCAAAGGAAAATATTGATGGCATTATACAACTTACAGCATAGCATAGCATTTTTCACACAGAAAAATCCAGAGCAATAGTTGTGATAATTAAGTATTAATGGCAGCACAGCGCGACTTTCTCTTGCGTGAAATCTGATTTCAGAAGGCTGCCTTGGGAAAACAAGCAATCCCTGTGTTACAGCAAAACGCTGAATGGGCTGAAGACAGAGGGCCCTTTCAGCCAACTTTGATGTTGGCAGGACAACTAGTACGGTTCATCAAAAGCAAAAAAATATCAAACTGGATGCCAACATCTAAATCTCCCAGACTAATACTCACATGGAGGGCTTTTGCTATCAGCTCTGCTCCGCTTGTGCCAATATCATTAAACATCAGGTTAAGGTACCGCAGAGTCGAGTTTTCCTTAGGAGCAAATACAGCAGAAAGCAATGAGACTTCTTTTCTAGAGCATGCCTGAACTTTTCAAAAGAGATGTGTCATACACGTACCTACAACCTCCATCCTGCACTGCTTTACAGACAGAACCTGATCTGGAGAAGTGGTTTGAGAATGCCAAAGTACATCAGATGAGAGAGAGACAGAAAAACATGCAGCGTGTAAATCCTCATGGGGCTTACAATAGCCACCTAGGAACCCATATGACCCAACAAGGCAGGTGGCTAAGCTCAGATGTAGACCTCCAGATACTTTGTGAACTTGGAGGCACTCCCCGAGCTCTAGAAATACAGGCACAGAGTGCAAACTCACCACTTCCAGTCTGTATTTCAAGTGCTAACAATGACAGAAAGGAAACATTAAAGGTTCCTATGTTTAGAACCACAGAAAGGCTAATAGAAAGGATAAAGTATCTGAAACAAAGACACCTGGCACTACCATTACATCCTTAGTTTAACTGAATGTAAGCCTAAAAGCCCTCTGGTTTATTCCACCATTCCTTCTTCATGACACCGTAGATAAATATCAAACTCTTTTGCCCTCAGAAATTAAAAATCTCCCCCAGAGAATGCAATCTGAGATTCTAGTGGGATGGATTTGGATACGAAAGTCAAAATTAGTGGAATTCTGCCAAACAAACACATTCTTGTCTCAAATACACCACAGAAATATTAACATAGCCAAATAAATCATATTGCTGAAACATAAACATCATTTTGGCACCTGAAGGAATGTTGCCATGTGCTTTGCTCCAACATCAGTCAATACATTATACCTAAGATCCAAACCTGAAAAAGATAAAGAATGAGACAAATGTATACCTACAATTAATTGATCTATGAACAAAAAGAAACAAAGATGAACTAAGGCTGAAGGCAAGACTGCTTGTTTTATGTTTATTTTTTTATATGATGTTTAGCTGCCTATTGATGTTGAACCACCACAATATTAGCACACCAAACACAGAAAGAAAAAAAAAAAAAACTCACCTGTGACAAATACAGAACTGCGTAAGACAAAGGCAAGAACTTGAAGATCTTCATCTGTAACTCTCTGCACAGGCACTAAATGATTATTTCCAGCTATTTTTAATGTGATCTCTTTTGTCCATTTCCTGTAACACAAAAATATAAGCACATCAGGAGAGGGAAAAGGATATAGAAAAATGAATTCTCTCTCCAGATAAGAAGTGTATCTATGTGCGACCTCACTAGTGCTCTTGCATGCAGTTAGCTGCTGTAGCTGTGGTAATGCCATAACAGACAATATGATTCACCCTGTACCTAAGCTCTATCCATTTTGATACTCTCAAGACACTACATAGCTGCAAGACCACACATACACAGAGAGCACGAAACAGCAAGATGAGGGAAGGACAGATGAAAATAGAGAAACTGTCCTGGTGGTTACCTTATCATCTCCTTGCTACCTTTCTCTTATCTACCCTATCCACCCCCAAAATAAAAAGCTAACACAAATCACTACCTTACACTGTCTTCTCTTGGGTTCTCTCTCTCTAAATGATAATTAATCCTGCTCCCAAGAGCATCCATAAGAAGAAGCTCTATCTTGCCACATAAAGAGAGACAGTTTGGGTGGTTTATACCTTGTCAGGGCTCAGAGACACTTCAGGAAAGCATTACCAGCTGGAAGCTAACTGGATGCAGCTGAGGCTTTTTAAACAGGAGCAAGACAAAAGGAAGGGAGTTAGAATAACTATAGGCACTGGGTTTGGCTTCTCTAAGGGATGTAAAGTCACTATTCTGTACTTTTTCACTTTTGATTTAACTGTTGTAAAGCTGTCCAGAAGGGATATACAGCTACAAACTTCTGAAATATGATTTCAAGATGAGTCAAACCAAAACTTCTACAGTAAATGTTAAGTGTGATCTGTGTTTAAGCCTGAAACTGCATACACTTTCTCACTGTTCAATTCCTTGTCCCGCTTCTTGTTTAAGGAGTTCAGAAGAATCTGAAAAATGCTGTTTGTTATTTCCTTACATGTTATCACTTTTATCAGCTTCTCGAAGCACGTGAGCAATGAAAGGGTTTTCAGGTTGGCTCAGGTTTTGACAAGCCTGCAAATAATGCTGGTGAAGGTCTGGAAGAACTGACATGACAGTGCTTGAAAATAAAACAAACTGTTATTGCATCGTTACAGCAGCCTAGCAACATCTCCATGGACGCAAGTTCTGTTGTGCTGGGAGATATAAAACAATAAAAATGGGCTTGGGCTGAAAAGGGTTACAATTATTCAAATGTAACACAAGAATAACATACAGAGGGAGGGAAAAAAAGAAAAAAGAAAAAAAAAAGAAAGGAAAAAAATGTGGGCTTGTGTATATATTCCTGATCTGCCACCACAGAGGATCTGAGCCTTTAAAGGTAATATTCATATAGATAGACCCCTCGTCCTTGTAAAAAGGACTGTTTTCTGCAGTCTGTGATGAAATCTAATCCAGCGTGTGGCACAGTTACTTGAGAAAATCAGCCCAAACAAGGAATGAAGGTGGGAAGCTTTGGGAGGAGTCTCAGCCTCACTGAGAGCAGCAAAGCTGCAAGGCCCGCAGCAAACTGCCCTCCTGCCCCCAGTGTCTTGGGATCTGGATACAAAAGCAGCAGCTTTGAAAGGGGCCTGGGGTGCACGTGGCAGCTACAGGAGGCACCTTTTGACTCAGGTGTCCCGCCTGAACAGCAGGCTCACACCGAGCACCACAGCACCCTGCTCTTCACAAATGCTAGGTTCCAGCATCCACACAAAAAGATACAAGCCCCTGAATCACTGGTGATAGTACAATACAAGCATCTATGGCCATTACAAGTCCCCCTAAAGCCCGTAAGAGGGTGTGAGGCTGCCAGACAGCTGGTGACACCCAGCAAGCACATCCCCACGGCTGCTGCTCCCCTGGCAGCCTGCCCTGCCCTGCCTGGCCCCGCCATTGCTCCCGGCTCCTCAGCACCCTCCCCGTGCACACCCGCGCCATGAGCTGGGCCCGTTACCACAGAGCCGATATCCAAGGGAGCGTCCTGGCCCGCTTTTCGGGGAGCAGCCTCAGCCTGCCCGTGGGTGAGAGGCGCAGGAGGAGGCCGCAGCCACCGGTGTCCCCTCAGGGCTCTGGCAGCAGTCCCACCCCGGCGGGGAGAGGCCTGAAGGCCAGGCAGGGGCAGCGCCACCATCACACACTGCCCATCACACCGGGCTTGCTTAGCCCCAGAATGTGTTAGTCAGTGGCATGCCTGTGTCCTCCAAGGAGCCCTGGCACAAGTTAGCGTAGCTATGGGGATTAGCAGTTACTTGGGAGGTGCCCTAGCCTGTCCTTTCCACTGAGAAGATCCTTCCACTGACCCCAGTAAAACCCAGGGCTGAGCTGGGATCACGCTTTCTCCTCACCCCACAAGATGCAGGACCCACTCCAGAACGCTGAATTCAGCACTAATAAAAAAGAAAATGCCCTTATATAGTGCTTGAATGAGACTGCAGAGCTTAGCATTGGTCTCTCCCACCTCGTTGTTTCATTTCTTCCTCCTTGTTCTGGTGACCTGGGGAAAGCACCTGGGGAATGTGAAGGGCCTCAGGTAGGAGGTGACTGATGGTTGCCTCCTGATTTCAGCCTCTCCTTCCTCCCTCAGTTTATCTTAAATGTCAGCCAAAAGGTGCCCTCCACCCACTCCTGTAGACACAGTCAGCCAGGTGGTCGCTCCTTTCCACCTCTTACTCTTTCACAGTCCAAATACTGCAATTTAAAGGTTATCAGATATCAGGCTTACTGGTGTCTCTCCAGCTCAGAAACAAACGAGTGTTATAAAAGAAGGTAGCACCTTTTTATAGGAAGGCTCTTGTCAGCTTTACAGTCAGCATAGCTGAAGACAGAACTCAGCACTTTTAAATTAAGAACCAAGGAAGACGCTTCCTCCAGCCCCACTGACTTCACAAAGGTCACCCTCTGATCCCTCTGTTGGGGCACGTCGGGATGCGGGGTTCCAAGTCACAGTCCTGCTGTACACACATCCCCTTGATGTCAAGGAATGTAAGCAGATTGTTTTGGAGTGGTACAGCCATGATTAGAACCTGTCCCTAAATGCTAAATTCTTCCAGTCTTTATTTAGTGCAAGAAGGTGTTTGAGTACTGTTGATTTTTATTTTTTTTTCTCTTCTGAAATTAAAAATAAGGAGCACAGATGGTTGAGTCTCAGGAGAGCGTGGACGCCAGCACAAGGGACATTCATTACCCTAAAGATGAACCTGTCTGCTCTGAGGATGACCTTGTTCAGACTGCACAAGAAATAACAGAGAATGAATCTCCAGAGAATGAAGCTCTGGAGAATGAAACTCTTTTTCCCACGTACATCACAGACAGGATATTTTTTATTGATTTGGCCAATAAGCAACTGCAAACCATTTCACCAGAGGTCTTCAGTCTAGAGTGTCTGGAGGAGCTGCACATAGAAAAGAACCTAATTGTGAGCATCCCAAGAGCCATAAATCGCCTGAGGAACATGAAGGTTCTCTACTTGGATCAGAATCACATACAGGACATATGTGAAGAACTGGGGGAGCTGAAACATCTTCTGAGCTTAGATTTAAGTAACAATCCCCTGTCTTACAGTTCACTGCTGGTTATCAGCAACTTGCAGTCCCTTCGTCAGCTCAGGCTCTACAAAACAAACTTGCAGGAAATCCCAGTGCAGATCTGCAAGTACCTCCATCATGTTGAACTGCTTGGCCTTTCTGATAACAATCTACAGTGTCTGCCTAAAGAAATAGCGAACCTGACAAAACTCAAGGAAATTTACCTCAAAAAAAATAGATTTGAAATTTTCCCCATTGAGGTTTGTCAAATTGCTAATTTAGAAATAATAGATCTGGAAGAAAATCTAATCAGTCTCATCCCACAAGAGGTAGGTTTGTTGACAAACTTAGTTAAGCTATTTTTAGCTTTTAATAAGTTATCCTCCATTCCTCCTACACTGCAATACTGCCAGAAGCTGGCTGTGCTGGATCTGTCTTACAATCTCCTGCGCAAGCTTCCCCCAGGTTTGAAGAACCTTACAGAAATGATAGATCTCAAATTGTCTGGTAACAGCCTAGAGAAGTTCCCATACCAGATGCGCTGCTGGACATCACTTTCCTGTGTTTATCTGAGGAACACTGGACTGCATGCAGTACCCATCTCCTTCACCAGATTAACCAGTGTCAGGGTACTAGATCTGAGTGAAAATTGCTTTGAGGAAATTCCTAAAGGAATATGCACTATGAAAAGCCTGGAAGTATTGGCTCTGGATGACAATCAAATACAGGAGGTATTTGTTTCTTTGTTTCTGTTTTTATTTTATTGAGACCCCCCATTTTGCAAAGTCTAAGTTCTTCGTTTCAGCTGAGTCCCACCTTTCTCTACTAAAGTGAGATGTGTTCCACCTGGCGCACACCTGAGCATAGGTAACTCGTTATTACTAACATCTGGGTATTCAGACAGGGAAAGAGAAGAAAGAATGTAGAAGCACTGACCTTTGTGTGGAATAGTAAAGATGAAATAGTGACTGGAGGGAAGGGACTGCTTCAGGTTTTTTGCATCTTTTTTCCATGTATATGGGAAAATGAAGAGATGCACTTGTGTAGAACCAAAGCATCACAAACTGAACCAGAGCAGAGAGCAACTTTAAGATGGATGTGATATTGTTAATGCCTTTAACATCGTTAACATTTGCTGTTCGTTTGATAATGAACAGATACGCACTCTAAGTTGTGCTGTTATAAGCATGACATACTCAGTTTTAGGTCTGAGAATACACCTCCCTTTTTAAAGTAAATGCAACTCCTTTTTTTCCAAGGAGATTTCTATCAGTGCAATTTTTTTCTTAAGGGTTACATTTACAGAGGTAGTAATTCATGCAAAAGAATCACTTTTGTGAGAGTTGATCCATTTAAATGACTCTCCCCTGCACTGAGCATACAAAGGAAGTGAAGAAGCAGACAAATGTTTCTGCTAAGAAGAAAATCACCCCCATAAGAAATCTCTACAGCAGAGGAAACGATCAACAGTAGTGCAGCCCTGCAGCTTTTTCCTAGAGATTTTCCCCTAAGAATAAAATCCCTAAGATTACGGCTTAAATGACATACTGTATCTTTTTTTTGACAACTGTCTAGATTCCAGTGGAAATGCAACAACTGACGAATTTAAAATGCCTTGGCCTGTCTGAAAACCAGTTCAGTATCTTTCCAATGGAAATCTTTCTCCTGGAATCATTAGAGAGGTTATACCTGGGACAAAATAAAGGAATTAAATTCACAAGTCTGCCAAGAGACATCATCAAATTGCAGGTAGGAGCAACAGAAGGGGGAAGATCTTTTGCTGCTGTGGCCTGGCACTTTTGTGGACTTCAGCTGCTCCCAAATGCAGGACTGAAGGTTCTCCTAATCTCTTTATGTACATGGTACAGCATCAGGCCAGGGCTGTTAAAATAGGAAGAATATCAATACTCAGTGTTTAAAACTCATGCGCACTCTCTCTCTCTATCTGGTACTTATCCCAACGGTGTCTCAGCTTTTAAACCTCACTTCTGCACTTATTGATATTTTCTGCATATTAATTATAAAGCAAGCTAAGGAAAAATCCTTCAGTTCTGAAAGGTTATATGCACATATTTTCCAGAACCTGAAAGAACTGTATATGGAGAATAACTGTCTGGAATACCTGCCCCCAGAGGTCGGCTCATTGACCCACTTGAAAATACTTGACTGTCACAACAATCTCCTTAAGGAGCTCCCAGAGTCTGTATGCCAGATACAAGGTGAAAAATAATCTTTGTGTTTGTGGCCCTAAGGACACAAATACCAGTAAGCATTCTGGGGTTAGGAAGGAGAGAAGGAATGCAGTGCATTGCGCAGAGCTCATCCAGTAATTGTAAGGGCCAAACCGGACAGAGGCTAAGAGGTGGGAGGGTGAGGGAAGTGCTGTGCCCAAGCCAAGTGGGCAGGAGGTCCTTCCTAGTGACCCACCCCAACCCCAGGAGCCCAGGGATGGGGTGTCTCCAAGCTCCAAGCAGACCCCTGATGGGAGAAGACCTGATGGGTCAGCACCAGTGACCCCAGGGCAGTGGTGAGGAACCTGCTTTCTGGGGTTGCTCCCCAGTCTTCCCATCTTCCCCAGTTCCCCAGTGCATCTCCATGTGTGGCTGAGTTCACTAGTGCTGCCAGTGCACCACTTAGCAGGACTTCCGAAAGCTGGATTTGGCCACCAGCCTGCCAGGCGAAAGTCTTCACCTAGCCAAGTTAGTGCATTGCTAGGAGAGCCCCAATCCCATCCTTCCACTCTTGGTGAGGCACTTTGAATTTTCAATACACAAACTCTTACCATACACAGACTGAATTGTTTGAGCCTCATCCATATGCTGTTTACCGGGAGAATGCAGGAATTCCTGCATTCCACATCATTCCTGTTCTTTGTGTTGCAGCTCTCTGCTTTTGTGTATTCAGGTTTGCAGAAACTGCTCCTTCAGAACAATCAGCTGTCCCAGCTGCCCGAGGATTTGGCCAGCCTGCAGAAGCTGGAGGTGGTCCTTGTGGATGGGAACCCTATGACAGACCCTCCGATCGAAGTGTGCTGTCAGGGGACATCTGCTATCTTGGAGTACTTACGGGAACAAAAGCGTAAAAAAGTCATGGTCGTGAAGGTACCTGTGTTAAGAAAGCAACCGCAAATGTACACACACAGCAGTGGTTTTAGTAATCAGATACTTTGTAGAACAACCTACAGAGCACTCTGCACAACATCAAAAACACCTTAAAACATCGTTTGCATCAGTTACTGTGGAGCCATACTTCTAAAACTGATCATGTTAAGGTAAAACACAGGGAACCACCAGGAAATAGAGCACTGGGCAGCTTTCAGAAACGTAGCAGAAGGTTATCACTGCCCCGCCAGGTCACAGTCAGCAGTACGGCCCTTGCAACTTGCAATGGAGCTTGGGCAGCGACAGGGGAATGGTAACTGCCCCTAAAAACAAGTCAGGTCCTCTAAGTCAAGACACTGTTTAGAGACAAATCTAACTGCCACTCCTGTTGACTGTGTTTTGACTGTAGAGAGTTGAAGTTACAGTGTGCAGACACATTGAACAAAACACATTTTTTTGTGGGCCATTTTGTTTGTTCATTTGTTTGTTTTTTCCCCCGAAGGAAGATCAGTTTGTATCACCCAATGGGCCATGGAATAAATTAACTCAGAAAAAAGTATGAGGCAAGAAGGAAGGAAGGGCAAACATTCAGCCTTTGATTCTTCTGAAACTAAAATTCTTCCTCTCCTTCTGTAGTGTCTGCTATTTCTTCATGAATTAATGTGTTTCTCCCAAACTTCTCTTCTGAACTAAGTGATGGCATTTAAAAATGTGTAGACATAGTCATTTACTGCTCAGAGGGTCTGGAGGACTGCAGTGTTAGTGTCCTCCCTGGTAAGGAATTCCTCTTGAAAAAGTAACACAATAAAAGAAGTCAGGTGGCTGTCAGTCAAGCTGCAAACAATGTGGTTGAATGCAGAATAAGAGTTGCTTTGGAGACCACGGTATGTCTGACTTTTTGCATCAAGAATAACCACCAGTAATACTGCTCCACACAATGGTTTGCTTTTACCCTTTTCCGCAATGTAACCAGACTGTTCTCTCTTTTTTAGATCCAGAATCTGTGGCGTGGGTTGATGACCAAGAAGGGGATTGGACCTCTGTTGACATTGAAGAGTCTAGCAAACAAAAAAAGGGAAAAGAAAGGAAAAGAAAAGGGAAAAGAGAAACCTGGAAAAAAAGCAAACACCAAAAAATGACCTTTGTGCAGTAACTGGAACAGAACTCTTCTCATTTACAAGAAGAGCAAACGTGAGCAGAGATAAGTGAGTAGGAGACAAGCAGTAGTATTAAAGCATTTCAATCAGTGAGTGTTACAATGAAAACTTTTTTTTTTTGAGGCTTGTTTTAGTTCTTTTGTCATCATTTGCTCCAGCTGAATCTGGAGATATCAAATCTGCTGAAATATTCTGAGATTTCTCATTCTGAATACATTATCTCAAAGCATAGGGGCAGATGATTAACTGGAAATTAATCTAATCTGCAGGAATTTGGTGCAATGAAGTGTTCGTTCTGAATTCCAAAGGATTTTACATCCAATACTGAGAAATCTGTTTTCCAGTCAGTGAGATACATCCATACCTACAATGAAACAATACTTGTAGCCCTGCATACTAGCAGCTATTTAATGACTTTTGCAAAGTTATCAAAACCTTGGTTGGAAATATGGAGCAGGATTCCAGGCAGCCAGAACATACACACTTCCACCACAGTCTGCAGTACCATTCTACCTTGCAAGAGGATAAAGAGCTGTTTTAAAAGCATTTCTACGCTTTTGCAATAATGTTCCCTAACGTTTTGACAGTCTGTAGTTATAGTACCTTGAATGACTGCAAGCTGTCAAATCCTTAGCTTTATAGCTCATCTCTGAGATAGCTTGGTGACAGTTTGCAAAATGCCTGTGTACAACGGGTTTATGTGAAAACAGTGAGCTTGCAGAATGCAGTATTCTGCAATGATTCTAGCATGCCGAATTTATATGCAAACATACCTCTCCATAGCACTTCCTAGGACTACCAGTGACCTGTTAGACATCCACTGTTCTTGTCTAGTTTTTATTCTTTGCTCAGTCACTCTTCACACCCCTACAGAGTTCCATCTGCAACACCCATTCAGCGCAGAGCTGAGCTAGGACCAGCCACGGTGCGGATCCAAACTGCAGGAGCGGGTGGGAGCAGAACCCCTACTTAGTTTCATTGGCAGGTCAGAACTTTAGTCCTGCTCTCCCTCCCTGTGCCTGCGTTGCCTCAGAGAAAGAGAAGTTGGTGGCACCCCGAAGGAGGTAGTGAAGGCAGGGTCACTGAGACTCAGCTCTTCCTAGAGCTCTGCTCCAGGTCACGCTCTTCTGAGTGCCGTGGCTACATCTGCATCCAGGGCGTGGATCTCACTGCCGTTTGGCTCTTGAACCTGTTGATACTGAAATCTCAGTAATATGCTTGCTGGCAGGAGAGAACTGGGGATTTTAAGTGCAGAAAAGTGGGATTGCTCAGTTTTGGTTTTCCATCTTACTAGGTAACCGATACTGTTTTGACTGTCTGGAGGTGTCTTATGAAATTTTTTCACCTTAAGTGAAGGTGAAGAGGCACAGAGAAAAGCGTGATTCAGAGACTGCTGAGGAGGAAAACACTGGAAGAGAGATTTCCAGGAAGACTGGCAGATAGACAGGGTAATAGAAGTGATTTAATAAAAGCTTTTTTGTGGTAGAATAGGCATGACAGAATCATGAAAGAGTGAAGGACTGAGAAGGGGATCCAAAAAAGCAAGTGGAGAGGTTACTAACAGTGAGTCTGTACTGTGCCCTGGAGCTGAGAATGAGGAACCCAAGTATAACACAGCAAGCAAGCCCAACAGTGAGGCCCACCTCAGTCGGAATTAGATGGAGAGGTTCAAGTGAGAGAGGAGTGATTCACAGAGATTCCCAAAGAACAGACAGAGGATCATTTTCCCAGTTGGACCAAAGGCAGATTTGAGAGGGAAAGTCACAGGAAGACAAGTGATTAAGAGTTTGGGTATGCTGGTGTTAAACAGAGGTGATAGTATTTCCACATGAAAATAATTCTCCTGGCTTGAGTGACTGAAAGACTCCCTCATTAGCCCTGTATGAAATAGGGGCTCTTTGCTTCATTGTGAGGTTGAACATATCTGCAGCTGATCCTACTTTGCAGCAATTCTCTACTACCTCTGACCACAGCACTCCAGTCCATCTCACAGTCCTCAGAGCTAGGGGAGCCAAGTGCTCTTCTCAGTGGAACTGAAACTGGAACCAGGAAGTCCAGGGAGACCCTCGTGTGAAATCAAGGATTAAACAATGAAGGGGTATCAGCACAACATGGTTAGCTGCTGCTTATAGCCCTGACCAGTCAGAAGTTGGTGTTGGAAGGGTCACCCAGGCTGAAAGCTGAATATTGACCTGCATCTGCATGAGAGGAATTGCTGAGGGGTCCTTGCAAGTTAGGAAAGTGCCAGTGAACGGTCCTGTTGTGCCTCTCCTCCAGGAGGCTGCTGCAGCATGTAGACATACTCAGGGCTAATTGAGCAGTACTTTATCCCTCAGGCTGCCTCAGGATTTCTCTAAGACTCCTCACTCAGTGGGCAGATCCAATATCTTTACTTCCTAAAATACCTTACCAATGAATAATCCCACTGCAGACTTTGAGCTCATGTGTGAGTTAACAGGCTCCATGACACAAGTCAGTATGCCAGAATTTGGTTCTGTGTAAGCAAATCCAATAAACACCAAATAAGAAATTATCAAACGTAAAAAGAGGAGCAAGTTGTATGGATCCAAGCTGGTGATTTTTCTAGCAGGTTTGGGTGTAAAGGAGGATGCTCTGCTCCTAGCTAGAAGCTGCCCTGGGCTTTTAATAATAGCCTTTGCTTCCCTGGCTTGGTTTCCTCCATGTTTAGGGTACGAGAAAGAACACGTTTTATGTCACAATGTGTTTTAAAGGCTAATGGATTAATCCTGAATGCAGAGAGCATGAAGGCACTCCAAGAACTCCTACTGGCTTTGATAAATGTGGGATCAGAATCCTCAATCTCGAGGTCTGATTTTGTGTTGCATTTCATAAAAGGTTCAGTGCAGGGAGCTCAACCCAGTTAAAGACGGAACACCTCAGGATGTGAAGGAGCGTCTGAAGTATCCTGAAATTTTTTCATAGCCTAACCCAGAATGCTTATGAATTACTCTGTATTCCAAATCCTTACAAAAGTAGCAGAACATATCTGATCTAACCTTCTGCAGCATTTTCTTTGCCCAAGGCTTGCAAAGACACCAATCAACCGTTTCTTACCTTGATTTCATGCTGATTTTGTATGCAGAACTCATCTACACTATCAGATGGTATTGAGGGCCAGAGCAGAGGCAGAACAGCTCGTTCTGTATTCTTCTTCATGGACTGATATATAATCCTGGGTTGTTGGGGTGCTTTCCAAATCTCGCAAGTATGTAGCTTTAAAGCTATCATAAAGGGGCAGAAGTTTTGGGGAAGAAGAAACCAAATTTTAAAACATAGAGGTTTCAAGTATCTTTACATTAGAGGCATTTTCCTTATCGGCATGAGGCCATAATCACACTGCCCATCCGTCTGCATCAGTGCATACCCCAGCCACTTCCTTCCACTGGCAAGCCTGCAGTGTGTCTATCTGAAATCGTCATTGCTCTTTTGCCATCAGTCATTGTAGTATTCACAAGAAGATTAGGCATATATAGTAGTGTCACCATAGCAGCGTAAGCATGGCTCAGAGAATCTGAAAGAATATGTTAATAAATGGAAGGATCTATGTATGCAGAAGGGTAAATAACCGTTTTATATAATTTTGGAACTATTTCAAGAGCTCTCATGAGAAGACATTACTCAAAACTGGGCAGTTTTCTAAGTCAAAGACACACAATGCTTGGTTCATATGCTGCTTGTGAAAGGCTTTCCAGAAACCTCCAACCTCCATCAGCAGTCAAAACGAATGTTTCTCTTGTTGTCTTGATTAAAGCTTTCCAGTTGTTGCCGCTGTGATTCTGAAAGGACCCATCTTTGCATCCCCAGCTCTGCCAATGCAGGCAGCTTTGTCAGTGCTGCTAGCAGCTCACTGAACCACGTCCCACAGTCACGGCAGGACGAGGGGCGAAGGCTGACATCCAGCTCTGAGAGTTCTTTGAATGCTGCTAAGCCGTGACAGAAAACCATCCACCCTTCGTCAGAGATGCTGTTATTATAACTCAGATCCAGCTTCCGTAGTCTGGCTAGATGGCCATCCTGCGTCAGCAACGCTGCAAGAAGTGACACACACAAACACAATCAATACATCCTAGCAATTGCTTTAAAAGCTTATAAGTAAGAAGAGGAGTATTTTAATACCATATTATTTAGAGACTTTCTGCAGTCAAACAGCAAGAATCAACTCCTTGGCAACATACAACGTACCAATCGCTTGCTGTTGTTGTCAGAAAGACTGTTTTATCACAGCTGAAGGTGTGTACAATATTTAAAACACAGACCATTCAAAAGGAACAAAAGTGTCAGGTTAAAATTGTATGGCAACCTGAACACCTTTGAGTCAGTTGGAGGCTATATGAAGTGCTAATTAAAATAGGTAGGCAGGCTGTACAGAGAGATTTAGAAAGAGAAAAGCAAAACTTTGTAAGGCTTCATGATTACAACATCCACGTCTCACTATGGGAGGGTAATGGAACTAATATACCCTGAAGGGAGCTGGGATCATTAATGTATAATTGGTAAAAGAGCCACCCGTCAAGGGTGATGTTTGTAAAGTCAAAAATGTTCAGGCTTTATTCCACCAGCCTTCAGATTACAGGGCCTCAATGGCTATTGCGCAGCTATTGCCGATTTCAGACACTCAGAACTCATGAGTCAGGCCCACAGAATCACAGGGATGGCTTTAAAATATATAGGTTTCTTTAAAAGGACCCTGAAATTTATTCCTTCATTGGTTCCCCTTTTCCAGAGTTTCTTAGCAGCTGCTGAGAAGTAGGTTAAATATTTCTATTTTAATTCTCCCACAACAGTTTGACTCTAGAAACATACCTAATGGACTGAGAGCTGGTAGTGCCTGCTTTACTAGCTGTCAGCATGTACATTTCTCATAAATTACCAACCCAAAAAGAGCAACTGAGCAAAATAAAACTCCTCAGAGGCAGCTTTAAACATCTGATATAAAAAACAGACTCAAACCCTACATTTTTTCCAAGTGCTGCAGTTTTGTATTAATACATAAAACTGCGAGGGTGATTCTTTGCATTTTTATCATTTTCAGTTTTTGCACTGTACATGTAACAGGGCACACAGCTTTCAGCAAAATGAAAACCCTTTCCGGGAAAAATACTGCTGTATTTTCCATCTTTTCATTTGATTTATGCAAAAACGTGCTCAGCACATGGAACAAGTCCCTTCTGAATTGTGGTCTACATGCACTGGCTCCTTGACTGCTAGTAAATACCATGTCATACGTACTTAGAAGTGCCAAATCTTCCGCCACCAAGTTACAGCTGCTCAGTCTTAACACTTGAATCTCTGTTGCAAGCTTTAGTGCTCCCAAAAGCAGCTTTAGGTTGCCACCAACGCACTTATTCCAAGAAAGGTCTAATATCTCCAGTTCAGGAAGGTGAAGGGCAGCCTCAGCTGAAAAGATTAAGACCAGCAACTTCTGCTTACTAAGAGAAAACAACGTGGCCTCAATAGACATCTCACCGGCAATTCACCTGCAAATAAGCTCCTAAAAGGCTGCCTACTTCTGCTTAGAATGATTTATTTTGTCTTAATAAAAGTCAGACCAACATCTCCCCCCAGATCCCCAAAACATACCTCCTATTCTCATTAAACAATATAACAAGGTCCTGTCTATAGAATCCTTAAGGACTCTGAAGAGTTTTCTTGCCTTTCTCTTTACATTATTGGCTCAACCTTGTCCCACTGAAGTCTATTTAGCAGAACTGCTCATTTTTACAACATTTTAAATCAATTTAAAACCAGCAATTTTTTACTGTAATTCACCTTGGAAGGTGAAATGCACAGTATCTTTTGACAGCACTGATTTCCGTGATGTCATCCTTACATAATTGTAATGATATAAATATCGTGCTCTTCCTGCAGGGACCTCACAACAGTTTAGCTTGATGCTGCTTCTGCTGAAGGAAGTCGAGTTTTACTATGGGTTTCAATGTCACCAATAAACAGCACAAAATATACCAGAACTGCACAATGCACAGTAACTAACAGATCCCTCTGTTATAAGTGTAATAAATGCAGTCTTACAACCAAACTGTAATTCCAGCATAATATAAAATCTTGTTCTGCCTCCTCCTCTTCCCATGTTAGGCAGTATATGAAAGCTCACTATCAGACAAAAGACTCAAAGGACTTCATCCAGGCAGGTGTAACGGGGGAAGACATACAGTGATCTTCCCTTGCAACCAGATCCCACGAAGCACTGGTTTCATCACAAGGCAACCAGAGCAGAGACAATTATTTTCTACTCAGGACACGTAGTATAACATAACCATTATCTCTGGAGTTCAGCCAACAGAATTAAGATCTTTGTCCCACAACAAGACACTGAGGATAGACACACTTTAAAAAAACATTCTTACCTAGTGATGAAAAGGACTCTTCACCTAAATCACAATTGCTGATGGCCACAGATTTCAGTTTAGGTAAAAATCTGAGTCTGCCAAGAAGAGGAGCAGATGAGACTCCTACATTTTTATTCGAGGATAAATTCAGCTCTTGAAGACTGGAGAGTAAAGGTATCACCTGGGCTTTGAAAACATGAAATATTTGTTAGACAGCCACTGATCTAGGACAAATACGTAGTTATAAATTTGACTGACATCATTACTTTTCTTTATAAATCAATCCAAAAGTCAAAGCCAAGTTTTGACACTCAAAGGTATGATGAGTAATGTTTTACTCCACGAACAGCCTTGACATTTTCAGTAGGAATGTGTAAGAAATTAGGTATTACACAGTGTATGGAAGGTTGTCAGGACACAGCTTCCTGTTGAAATTTCGCTGGTTGAAATCCTAGACGGAAAAGTAGAGAATTTAACATTAAATGAGATGGGGGTTATTTCCAAAAGTCGTCACTGCTAACTGAAACTATATTAATATGATTATTCTGTATTTGTTTTAGCGAGTGTACAATAACTTAAAAATAAAGCACTTCCAGAACTGCCTAACAAAAACTGTACCGAGATCTGTTAGACTAGGTTAGGCAGAATCTCTTATGTCTTTGAGGTATTTTCAGAAGTCAGAACCATACACTTGTAAAGAATTTCCTTAAAATGTCCTTACACAAAACAGTCACGTCTTCTTCTGTTACACAGCACTGGTGGAGATCAAGGACTTCAAGATTTTTCAAGTTGGCCAAATGAGCTGCTGCGTCTTTGAAGCTACCACCAATCTCTTTGTTACATGATATGTCTAATTTTCTTAGCTCTGCAAGGTGCTGTAAGGCAGCATCTGAAATGGAAAAGGCAGCATGCTGGTCACTGGCTGCTGCAATAGCACAGATCACAGCTTTAGCATTTATTTACTTTAATGTCAAAGTTTGCACAAGCTATTGAAGTCAAAGCTCTTACACTAAGCTTCAATGTATAAACACAGCAGACATACAGTAATACTGCAAAGCATCCATGCAACTCATTTCTTCTCTAAAAGAGCAGGTGAAGGTGAGGCTAATTCATCCCCCAGATCCATTCAGTAAACATTTTGCTGAAATGATGACTGGAAGTGCTAATTGGTGCCAGCTGTTTTGTCTTACGGACAAGACCTCCACTAGGGAGAGCCACAGATAATAAGCCCATTTCATATGGCTTCACTGGACACTCATTAAATGAAAATGGTAAATTTGGATTCCCCTCTGAGAGCAGGATTAGTTCTTTAAAAGTTAGCTAGCCTGTCTGTGCCCTTGCCTACGTTCTGTCTGGAGAGAGAGGACGCATGTCCAGAGGGCCATTAATCCACCCTAAGATGTGTCTCAGATAAATGGCATGGAAGGTGACCCTCCCCACTGACTTTTGCAAGCTTGAGCTCAGGGAAGATAAATGCTACTCCTGCTGAAAGTCTCTGCAGTCTTTTATCAATCCTCAAGCAGCAAATAACCATTGCCCATTAATACTGCCAAACCTTCGGCAAAACCCCACCTCATTGCCTTTCTTAAATGGGTTTCAGATGTACAGTTTATTCAGAATGAAAGTCTTTCTGAATGTAAAGTCTAACCTAAGCCCTGGAGGCTGTCTTGCTTTAATCCACACATGTGCAAGTTTAACTCTTTGAGGCCTGGCACATTTTTCAGATCCTGAGCAATGACCTTCATGCTGCAGCCAATGTGTTTGTTGATAGAGAGATCCAATACTTCAAGGTTTGGGATCACATTTAGCATTTCAGCTGGAAAACAAAAACAAAAACAGAACCGGTAATTTTCTGGAATATACAGATGAACCCTAGAAAAAAATAACACCCTGACAAACAGGAAGAGGCAGGCTGTGTTTGCCTATATGTGTGGTTTAGACTTATTCAGTTTCTGTTCTACCAAAAAATACAGCAAAACAGGAATTGGATAGGAATCAAGAAAATCACTGAAAAAACTTTATTAAAAAAACTGTGAAAAAAATACAAGACAGTAAGAAAAAATACAGGGGAATAAAAGGCAGGAATACAAAGAGAAAGAAAAATTTATAATGAAAAGGTATAGAACTATATGTTGCATATGAGCCATCTCTTGCACTGGAGATCAGAACAGAGCACAGGGAATTCTTTTTAGGGAGGAAATCTTTTAAAACACAGAATTGGATCAAAAGACCACAAAGGATTAAGCTTCGGTAAAAAGAAAGAGAGAAGGAATGGCAACTGAATGCCAGCTCAGCCTAAACTCCTACCCCTCAGTCCTTCTTTTCCATCCCACGGCTAACTACATATTCAGCTGTTTAACTTCAAGTAATCAGTGTTGGAAGTGTTGGTGTACAAGACTTGCTCGGGGTCTCAAAGGATGCAGCAATCACGGACCACTGGGCCAGCCAGCCTGTGGTTTAGATCCAGCTATTCTTCCGCTCAATCCTCCCTCACGTGATTAGGAAGAAAAACATTCCTCTTTGGAAAGAAGTGCATTAAATATCGATACTTTGTGGTAAATACTGTTATAATGCAAAGCATGAAATAAATAGCTCTCGACTAATATTGACCTGAATACAGCCATCATCTAACTCAAATGAGTTACGTTTCTGTGAAGCCAGTCATTCAGTCTAGCTATGTGGATACACTTACCAAGGGATTCTCCATCCTTTGCTGTCAGGTTACAATCTGTAATTTTCAGAAGTTTTATCTTGCATCCTTTTGGGAGTTTTTTTGTTAGGAGTGATAGTTTTCCACCTATATTACTGTTCCATGATAAATCCAGTTCTTCAAGCTGAGGGACAATTTCAAATGCCTCTCCTATAACAGAAGTCCAAGATGATTTATTGTAAAAATCAATTTCAGTGAAAGACAAAAATACAGTTTTTGAATACATAAAAGGGGAAAGATAGCCATTTAATTCTCAATTTATTATATTTTATATGGTTTGATAGGAAAATCGGTGTATGCCGTGCTACTGCAACAATGTTGTATAAATTCTCACCTTGTCTAAGGAGCAAAATAGACCACAAGTTACTGTCACAGCACACGCAGACCTGATATTTATCCAGGTTCCCAAATACTCATCAGACTGCTTGCCTATCATTGCAGACCTGTGCCACAACCCAGAAAGTCTAGTCTACAGGGAAGCGACAAGTCTGAATTTACTGTCCTGTGTAGTTTTTCCTTATTTTATTTGGCAAACTTCCAGCATCCTCTGTACTGCGTCCACAGGTCATTTTGGATGGGATGAAAGAAGTCCTCTCATAGCTATTTCTGAAACTCGAAAGGTTTGGTTCTGGCAGGAATTTCCAACTCACTTCATAAGGAATCAAGATAAGCATTGTATTGACCCAAACTAACTTTCCCAGGATTTCAAGGCAGACAGCACCAATTTTGAATCTATTCAGAAAAATTACCCTTTCCCAGAGTTGACACCAGCCAACTGGAACTGTGTAAGTGCTTCTTTGCAACGCTAATATCCCACTGCAAAACCCAACTTCCTAAATTGCTTTGCAGACGGGAGAGGCAGATGTACATTCTCCTAACCCCATTTCAATTAATCAAACCATATGCAAATACAATTTCAAAGTGTCATATATAAATAATTGATCTAAAGTCTCGTCATCAACCTAAAAACCGAGAAATTAATTTTAATAATAAGACCTTTTCTTGTCTGTGTGTTTTCATAACTAATTCCTCACAAAAGATTTTTGATACAAAAATAATTTCTGTTGTTTTAAGTGAACATCCAGGTCTGAGAGAAAAATACACTTTAATTTTTATCTTTTTTTCTTTCATTTTTTTTTAAATGATTGCCTCAATCTTGAATACCAAGCAATGCTCTACAGCTGAGAAATGGCTGTAGCACAGCCTGTTTCTGTTTGATGTGGGAACTAGCATTCCAGACACATTTTCCACCCAGAAGATAAATAACGGACTACAACTTCAGGAATGGCTTCCTACCACCTCTTACAGTCACGGCTCAGAGCAATCAGATAGGAGAGGTTGATATTATGGTTATATTTGAGGCATTTATTTCCAAGCAGAATACACAGATTCCACAGATGGCTGCATTTCCACAGATGGATGGACAAGGTCAAACAGGCAGCATTGGCCTAAACACGCATGTTATTTTTAAAATCGCAGGCAGATCAATGCAAACAGACTGTTGTCATTCCACATCTCAAGGGAATCAAATTTTGACTGGAAATTCAAATCCTATGATCAGTTTTGTGTCTGTCTCAGCAGAGACCAAGCCAAGGGGGAAGGAAACAGCACGGAAGAACCAGACAGAATAAATTAGTTGAAAATATAAGCAATTAAACTCAAAGAGAAAAGAAAGTATGAGAAAGGGAGCTGAAAAAGAAAGAAATGTTTGAAAAAATCCAATCGAAAATGAAACACAGCTTTTGCCCTCATCAGAAACAGACCAATTATTTTCACCAGCTTTTGCAAAGATGGATTTTTCCTCCCCAACAGATATCATGACCCACTTTTGTGCTATTACCATGTATGTTGTTTTATTTCTGAATATTTCCTGAAAAAAGCCTGGATTTGAATGACAGAAAAAACCAGCCTTTAAACTCCGACCAGTTTTCAGAACTTGCAAAATAAACAGTAGGTTTCTAGAATAACTTAGTTGGTTGAGTTTGCCCTTCTTTCAGATAAGTATCACAGACCCACCCCAGTAGTAAACTCCAGGCCCAGAGGTAAGTGACTCAGCATCAGGACCTGAGTGCGTAACACCACTGTTAAAACCTTTAAATCTCATGCTTTGCAAAAGCAGGGCTGCAGGCACTCCAAGCAAAGAAGTAAGAGAAGAATAAGTTTCTCCCAGACTCACAAAAACAAGTCATAAAGCTCCAAGGCAGCACTTCTGGTTTGAAGTCTTCTCCAAAAGACCATCAAATATTTTGTGATGAGCACTGCATCTGTCCTGCAGCATGAAGTCCTAAGCTGACCCTATTATGACTGACAGTTTGTTTCAGTCCTTCTGTCTACCATTAGATATCAAAAGTAGCCAAAAAAAATACTAATCCAGATGGAAAACATGCTTTTCTCCCAATGGGACTGGATTCTGTTCCCTTCTTAATGAGACGGCTTCACAATCTGAGCAATGAACTCGGCAGAGCCACTCAAATGTGTGAGGTTACACATAAACCCAACTTCTTTCTAACCTTCCACAGCGGGAGTTTATTTTGTCCAGTGTGGAAGCAGCTGAGGTAGGATATGGCAAGAGACAAGGTGGATTACATTACACCCAAGCTGTCTGGAAGGAAATGCAAATGCCATCCTGTACCTAAGGAGGTGACATCCTCAGCTGTCAGCCTGCAGTTGTTAAGTCGAAGGACTCGTAACAGGCTCACATGATGGAGCTGCACAGTGAGGGCTTTCAGAGCCCCCCCAACGCAACCATTCCAGGACAGACTGATCTCCTCCAGCTCTGGGAGAAATGGCAGTAAAGAAGCTGAAGAAGAAAGAGAAAAGAAAATTAAAAATGCATTCTGTTTGCATGTTATCTGCAAATCCTCTGTGTGAATACATCTTAATACAGAGATGCTTTCTAAAACCAGTACATCACTATAAAATCATGACATTCTGTATTTTCTTATCAGTAGTTTGAGCATAAGGACATTCTCCTGCTTCACGGACTTGCGTGGTTTTAATATTTATATATATTACATAATTAATATAATTCATTAATTAACATTTCTCAGGGAGCTGGGACCACCAGATGGAATGTTAAATAAAGCCAGGCCTGATATAAAAGAAAGGGAAAGGAAAAGAGGAGAGTGAATAACTGAACAGGCAAATAAGAATTAAAGAAATATATGAAGTGTCTAGTTGGGTAAAATGCATATTTACCCAGCTCTGTTACATCTGCTGCACTTAATGCACAATTGTTTAGATCCAGATTCTTGCTGTTGGGTTTCTTTCCCAGTTTCTGCATGAGCTGGTTAAATCTCTGCTCACCAGATGGTGACTCCGCTTCCGAAACGGGATGTGAAGGTTCATCTGAGTAACAAAGAAATAGGGTCCTGGTTAACCCTGCAACTAACCCAACATGTAAAACCTGTCTGTGGCTGCCAGGTGAAGACTTTACAAAATGAACTAAACCCGCCAGTAAACTGGGGTCTATTTTTGATCAATATGGACCAACAACCTGAGCGATAGGATCACTGTAGGTCAGATCAATACAAAGCTCCTGATGCACAATGAGGAAAAATCTTCCTTGCACATCTCCGTGCCACCTTATGCCAGTGGGTGTTTGGACCACTAGTTCAAGCACATGAAATTCTTGCAAAACTCAGGGCTGCAGCTATTCTGGATGCACGTCATACAACCACCTCTGCGTGCCATGTTGCTGGAGTACAGTCTGCACTTGGACAGTGAGAACCAAGTCGCCCTGCAGTTGCGTAGTGATCTTCTCCTGCCTTGGAACAGCTTGTGTTCATTTTCATACATTGTCTGCTTACGGCAGTTCCTGCTTTCCTTACATTCTTCCCCCGCACAGTTTGTACAGAAAGGAAAATTGCATTTGCATTCTATACTAAATCCTTTAATAAATCGGTAATTTCATCTAATGTCCATAGCTGGAAAAGCAACAAACAAACAAACAGCCCCAAACTACACAAAATAGTGACCCCACTTACAATAGCTGTGCTCTCCTTGTTTTTCCCAAGCTACCCACAACTCTCAGGACAAAGGATGGGATTTTAAACCTCACCTTCCAGCATCTTTTTAAAAACACCCTCATTTTCTCTGGTGTGGATGCAAAGTGTGCACAAAATGAGACTCATAACAAACCTCCATTGCCTTCCCCTCCCCCCCACAAGTGCCAAGGGTAGGAGACATCTGCTCTTGTTGTCTTCAGATTGCTTTAGCAGCAGGGTGGACAGAGACCAATCCTAAATACAATAAGCCAAGCTACTGCTCAAAGCTTGGCTTTGAAACCAAATAAGCTCTGCAGCTAATGAGCTGACTCCAGCACTGACCTCTCACATTGGAAATCAAGAGGGAGGTCACCCCAAAGCTTTATCCCTCCTCAGCAACATGGGTCCCACTCCTTGCATGGCACCTATTAAATTAGACGGCACATCCTTCATAATGTTTCAATCAGAAGCAAATTCTGGCTAAAGAATAAATTATAGGCAGCAAATACAACAATTGGGGTAGCAAGAAAAGCAAATGATTCTCTGCGAAATTAAAACGTACACACATGCACACGGATTTCTTTACTGTACCAACATTACCGTCTAAAGAGAGATCTCGCTTCTCACTCTGATCATCAGCACTGCAGTTGTTTTTTTCTGTTTCTTCAGTTTCCCCTCCGTCCTTGCCTTCAGATTTCCCAAAGTCAAAGCCACTGAAGAATTTTTTGATGGCTGAAGGCTGCTCTTTTCTTTTCCCAGAAGAGGATCTCTTCCCTTGGAACTGTTTTATAACAAAGTCAAATGGGGAACTCTTCGGGATGTCCTCTTCATTCTTGGTCTGGCAGCCCTGGGTGTCTCCTTTTGGGGGATCAGCAGACAGAGAAGGAATTAGCTTTAGTAACGTTCACTCTTGCCTACCCTCTTTCAAAAGGGGGTGCACTGAGAATTTCCTGCCATTCCCTCCATACCAATATCAGTATCACTGTTTAGCGGACCAGTCTCTGAACTCATTTCCCCTCCTTCCAAAGGACCTGCTGAGGCTCGGCATCTGCACAGCAGACTCAGTGCTATCACTCCCTGCTGCCCTGTTAATGCGCACTGCTCCTGAGGCCACCCCACTGGCCACTGGGTGCTGAAGGGATAAACCTGCTGCTTCCCCTACAGCCAAATGAAAGACATCCCTGTTCTGAGGCGATGCTAAGTAAGTTTGGCACCGAAGTAACCCATGCCAAATGCCAGTCCAGCGGTCAGGAAGGTGAGAGGAGGAGGTGTGCGGCAGGGAGCACAAGGACTTCTTTGCCCAAAAAATGTCACGCTCTCCCAGCTCAGGGTGGAAAAAGCAAATGAAACCCCATTAACCTTAGAGCAAAGCTGCAGTGATAGCGCAGAAAACAACCAGATATTGCAGCTCTGAACACTGGGAGCGTGCCAATGCTGGAAAAAATCAAGCCCCCCCAGACAATTTGTTTGAAAAAGTTCAGTGTTGTGATGTCCTCAATTTCAGTGACTAATTGACTGGTAAATTAAAGTTTAACTTTATAATAGTTTATATATATTATTTCCTTATTTCTATTTATGCTACACAAGCTCTATCATCACCTGCTGACTCTGAGCTGCTTTGTTTTTCTCTAAACATTAATATGACACTCTTTCTCCAGGCCTAATTCTAGCACTTACCTGCACACACATGCTTTTAACCGGGCAGTGACTCACACAAACCAAGCAGGCAATCATTGATTTTGCTGTGTGAAGCCTGGGTGGAAGGGGGACGTACTGAGTCCTGCTGTGTGCCAGGGACTGCAGGGGAAGGACCTGGGTCAGGGCTCGCGAGCAGATTCCTGTGCACACAGCCCCCCGTACAGACCTGCACACTGAACCCCTCGCACCATCCGCTGTCATCCCCAGAGCACACGAACTCAATCACTTTAATAACTGTTAAATGCAACGTCACTGGCAGCAGCAGCATACACGTACGTGTTTTTTCTCATGCTGGAAGTTATCTGCTTTGATACAAGTGTTCAAGGGCAGAGCACTTACACATACAAAAACCTGATGCATTGTTTTAAGCTAGCTCTTAACAGCCTATCGCAGCTGTATTTCTCAAATAAAGCACAGACATTGTACAAAGCCACGTACATAGATGTACAGGCACATTTCCTGGGCTGCAAAACAGTGCTGGTTTTCGTGCCTGCTGCTTTTCATGCTGTAGAACAGTATTATTCTAAACAGACACAAAAACATACCTGTTTTTTCCATTGGTACACTTGAGGATTTGTTTCACCTCTTGCAGCACTCTCAGGGCTTGCAGAAGAGAGCCATGACATGCAAACAAAACCTCGCTCCTTCCCCTAACAGGACTTTCCACATACTTTTCTTTCAAGAGTTTCTGTCTTCACCAGCCCGGCAGCAGCAGTTCTGCACGACAGGTCTGCGGGCTCCTTCCTGCTGCCTCTGTTCCCCCGCACGGTCTCCTGAAGAAATCAGACGGCCTCTCCTTGCTGGGGGGACAGCCGAGAAGCCACCTGAACGCCCGGACCATGCCCCAGCTCGGGCCACCGATGGGGGAGAAGTCAGGAAGCGGCAGCACAGCCCTCGATGCTGCACCCTAACCACTGCCTGGCCCTGACAGCTGCTGCTGGAAGGGGCCGAGCCACCTCACAGATCAGGTTGCAGTGCACCTGAAGAAAAGCTCTTTGTTTTCCCACCCCTTTTGTCCATACCGGCCAGAAGGGCTGCTGGAGGCTGAGCAAAGCCCTGCGCGCCGTGCCACCGGGCGTTGCACAGCTCTGTAGGAGAAAGGCACCCGCGCAGCTCGCTCCTGGCACCGTAGGGCAACGAGACAGGAGGGGAGAGGTCCTGCTGTGCCGTCCCGTGCAGTCTGCTTGTAGGCAGCAGCATGACATGGCTTTATGGGGTAATCACGTAACACGTCATATGTATAAACTGCCCTATCCCATTTTTGTCTGTCTGCCATAGAATCTGAGTTCCGTAACAATAAGCGTTATATTTTCTAGCTTAAATATGCTCGTGGTCACTTATCCTGAGTCTGTTTGGCTTTGGTGATTTTTTCTAACCTACAGTGTCTTCACTTACATAGCCTAAGCCACCCAAATACTTCTCGTCTCCCCTTACGGGGCAGACTCTCCATTTCCTGCTCTCCCGGGTCTGCACCTGTTCCAACACCACTTATACTTCCTTAAATGCTTTGGGCCTTCCTCTGCTATGTACACACAGGAGACATATGCAAAGTGGAGTGCTTTGGTGGGGAGTGATAACGCTGGTCAATAAACCCAGCGCTTCTGGGAAAGCAGCCAGGCAGACACCGGCCTGAGGACAGCTTGACTCAGTGTGTCAACCTAGGAATGATTCAGACCCGGCTGAACGAGGCACGGGCGCTGCCAGGAGCCAACAGGATAAGACTTAAAGAAGAGAAACTTAAAGTGCACAGCAGGAAAATCCTCCTGCCCGTGAGAAGTACTACATGGGGAAACGATTACGGTAGAAAAAGATGCACAAAACACTGCGACGGGCAGTCTTTTCCCGCAGGAACGGGGGGCACGCTTCCATTCCCAACCAGGAAGGATCTCCAAGTCGGCTGTAGTGTTGGCTGTCCCCTTTCCACGCTGTGCTTGAGAAAGGAATGGACAGGGATGAGGCGGAGGCAAGGCAACCCCTGTCCGTGCCCATGTGCTGGCCTGCGGCGCTCGATGCCCACCGCGGCTCGACAGGGAGGTGGCACGGGAATATCTGATAAGCTCTGCTCCCTGGGACCGGGGAGATCCTTAAGTGTGTTAAATCCTAAGCCGTTACAGCGGTTAGGCTGGGCTACCTTCAGTGCTCTGACAGCAGTGCGTTAGGCGATGCGTTGCCCATTCAGAAGTTCTTTCACCACTTCAGGCTGTTGAACGATAGTAAAAATACCTCGTGGCACCATGACAGCATCCCTGCAATCCGCTGAGAAGGGACACGCAGTTTCGCAGCGACCTAGTTTCTGCTTCCTAGAAAGCAAATCTTTACCTTTCTTTACAAGAGACGTGCAGGATGAGGGGACAGCAGGGTTACCCCAAAGCACGGCAGGATGACTAGAGCAAGGGCTGAAAACACGAGCATTACTTTGCAACAGGCCAGGTTGTGCCCAGAACATGCAACACACACGATGGCAGTCCCAGCCAGGCCCCTGCTAGCTGGCAGACCAGGCTGTGCCACATCAGTTGTTGTCTCCTCCATGGTGTGCTGCTGAAGAGTTGTCCTGCTCCTGCCCCACGGAGCCGTGCATCTACTTCCCGCAGTCCGTCATGGGCAGGCTCAGCTTTTGCAGTTTAAAAATAATAAACGCCTCCCCCTTTGTATCCAGCGATATGGTTTGTGACCATCTGCCAAGTGCTCAGTGTCACATTTGTTTATATCTGTACCTCCCTCTGGGTGGACCTGGGGCAAAGATAGGAACAGAACCGATTTTGGAACAAAACAGTTAAAGTTGCATCCCACACAGCATCCACTGGTGAGAGATTAATGTGGATTTTTGTACTTTGCCTCATTGTGACTCCTTAATCCGGCATATATTCCAAAGAAATAATGCCATTAGAGGATTAGTGCCACAAGTTCATTTGAAAAAAAGGATTTGCAAACACTGAAATCCTATATTCTATGTACTTAATCACCGAGTATCATTTTGGGGATTTCCTCTCCCTTTAGTAGTGGGTCTTTCAATGAAACTCAAGCAAGGTAGCAACTCTGTTTTCAATGGCCCTTTTTATCCATTAAAGAAAATGAAAACCCCAAGCACCTGGTTACAATAACGCAGAATGCTTGCTGTAGTGCGATCACTGCGGTTATACCAGGGAGCCATTTGGCTCAATATTTACATAGAATGTAATGTCTTTGGGTATTTGTCTGTTAGGGATTTTTAATGTTGAGTCCTGTAGCACGCAGTAACACAGCCAGCCTTGTTTACTTCCCCCTAAGGCAGCTCCCTTTCCCAGTTTTACTCACGCCCAGCACAGCCAGCACTCTCTGTAGGAGGGGACTGAGTCACTACGATGCTATTTCTTCCTCCCTTCCCCTAGCACGCACCTCTGCTGCTCTGTTCCCATCTTCTGCACGAATGTCACTGCCTGCAGCAGCTTCCGTGGTGTGCTTCTGCTTGGCTCAATTTGCTGTAGGCTGCCTAGGTGAAGTAGGCATCGCATGGGCCAAGAAATTGGATGGAAAAATGCTTACTGGCATTGCTGACTCGGCCAGTGCCAGGTTTGCTGGTGCTGGGCCTGCTCCAGTACCTGGTTCACCTTTCCCAGCCTGGCAGACCACACCGTACTCCCCACAGCTCCCTCTCCTGCTCTGTCTCTTCCCTTTCTTCATCCTCCACCTTTCCTCAGCTCTGACCCCTTATAACTTGTCCCCATAGCTGCGAAGCTTTCAGCTGGCGCTGACAGTATGTTGCCAGCCCCACAATATCCGTGTCACCCACTAACTGGATGCGGACTGTCTACACCCGGATGATTCTGTGTCTCACACCATCACAAACATTGTGCAATGCTGACAGTTCCCTGGAGCAAACCCATTCCAGACTTCCCCCCACTGAGATCAGTGTGCGTGCCTGAGGATTAAATCTAGTCCAAAGTATCTGAGTATTCTCATCGTTTCGCACAAAATAAATATTTGACCTTCCAACAGAATATCAGCCTACAGCAGGTCCTGAGGCAGCTGTTTAAAATAGATGTCACTGGGTTATGAAAACTAAAGCCAATCGCCTCATTCAGTATTTATGTACAGCCATAGGCTGATCACAGGAGATGTTTGAAAAGGCACTGAGAATATGCTAAACCAGAGAAAACTTTGGGTTCAGAAATGCATATTCCTCTGAATGACCTTAAAACAGTCCCCTAAACTCAGTGAAGCTTTTCATGGGTGGAAAGGCTGAGGGAGATTTTGACTCTTCATTGTACTTCTACACTTTAAAATGTAACAAAAAGGAAAGTTATGGAGCTATGATGCTGACATGCAAAGGTGGACTCTGCCTGAGCTAAAGGGGCTCAGCAGGATAATCTTGCAAGTGCACGTGCTGGATGAACTGGTCGTCAGCAGAGCTGTGACGTGTCCCTCGTTGCCACTGATGTTCTATAGTTACGAGAATTTCAGCCTTTAGCCCAAGCTGCTAAACACAAGCTGTAAAATCACGCAATCAGAGAATATCCTGAGTTGTAAAGGACCCACAAGGATCACTGAGTCCAACTCCTGGCTCCACACAGGACCACCCAAAAATCAGACCTCGTGTCTGAGAGCATTTCCACGGGGCTGAACTTTAAAAATATGTTATTATTCTTAAAGCCAGAATTTACCTTACGTATTATAAATAATAGCAACAATAAGTAGTTTTTTTTCCAACTACTATTTCATATTGAATGTGCGTTTTGATTTCATAGAAATTATGATCCCATGAAAAAGCATGATTGAAAGATGTGTCGCAGAAAATGTATCTTTATATCCACCACGCTTATGCTTTTAACACTCTTCTATCGACTCACTCTTTTTGAAATGGAATTACACAAATACAAACTTAATGTTTTATTCCCTGTTACTATCTACTAGTCTGTCAAGAAGATTTTCAGGGCTGGAAAATTCTTTTTGGTTGAACTTATGCCAGGAGTAATCCCCTTTTCAGTTAATCATTTACATGAATGGGTAATCTGCAGAGTTCATGCAAGGCCTGCAAACTATATTAATTACTAGAAACCTAATTAGAAATCAACACAGCCAAAGGATCAGTGTTACTTCCATACGGTACCATCTGGTACAATGGGTCTGGATAGTTCAGGGGAAATTCTGTGGAATTCCCTGGAAATACATATTCAGATTGGAGAGCACGTTTATGCTGATATACGAGCTGGTTGTCAAGCATTTTATGGTCATCCTAAATGACAGCACCTGAGTCACAGTATTTCTAGCCCTTATTTCAAAAGTTAATTCAAAAGACAGTGCGTACTCAACACCTTTCTTTTTCGATGTGATACCAGTGCAGTTTCAGTTTGTCCTTCCATGATCAAAAATAACCTAAATCCATACATAGGCTAATGAAAAAAAATCCCCAAACTAGCAAATATGAAAACAATGTAAAAATGCATGTCCAGAGTGAAAGGAGTGAAGTTCCATAGATGACACAAGCATGGCAGAGTGCATCTTCCATTACCTCTGCTGTGTGTGCATGGCAATGGTAAGATAATTTTACCAACAGATTTGTTCTTTCAGTATCTGGTCAGTTTGAAAAATGTGACCAAAACATCTCAGTTCTCTTTAGGACTATGGTAGTCAAACAAAAAATCAGGTCTTCTACGGCTGTAAAACCAGACCTTTCCAACCATTTTGATTCAGGGACACAAAAAAAAAAAAAAAAATATTCTCCTTTCAACAAACAATGTTTGGTCAATTTAGATTTCAAAGGAACTTAATGGTTTGCCACATCTCATTCATTCCTTAGACCCAGCCATTGGCTTTTCGAATTGAGATCAGCCATGGAAAGTAAAATTTAGTAGCTTCAGTTTTGTCCCTGTTAGGGTCAAGTTCTCACTTACAAATGCCAATATTTCCACTGGGAATGACAGCTACTCTCCACCTACTAATCCACGTACACTCTCTCCAAAATTCTCTCAAGAGCTTTGGTAAATATAATGCTTTTCCATTGAACAGCCATCACGCTACATCAATCTTGTTATGACCTGTCACCTTTCCACTGAGTATTTGCTCATCTTGTCCATATGTATTTAGGACGGGTGAACATCAAAGGTGGGCACTTCTCTCCCCAGTGTCCTACAACTAGGACACTGGTCAGCAAGGACCTAGAGCCCCTACCACCCTTCAACCAAAGGGCTGAACTCCCAAGCAGTGTTACAGCTTAAAGGAATCCTGCACACCCAGATGTCAGATGATTACCGTGGCACTCCAACACACAGCTTTGCCCCCTCCCTTCTCTGGTTATTTTTCAGTTTCTTGTGAGTGGACCCAAAGGCAGGATCCCATGTGTTTCTAAGCCAACAACATCACCATAGAGCCTAGTTATTGTTTCTAATCCCAGAATTATAGGATACAGCTTCTTGTTCAAAATCAAACTTGGGATTTCCAGCCTAGCTGTTTCAGATTTCCCGATCAGACCACATTGTTCCTTACCTACGCTGCCATAAATACAGGTAGCTCAGCTGTGAACACTCTTCTAGTTTAAAACTTTTTTGGGAAATATAGAAAAAACGTGAGGTTTAGCTAAAGAATTTAATGTTTCTGAACACAGATTTCAATTTGGAAAAGGGCAATCAGTGATAAAGATGCCATTTGCCAAGTTCTGCGTCAGTCCAGCTCATTTCATTACACAGAAGTTAGGCTCCACTGAAATGTATCTTGCTTCAGTGAACTTCATAAGGAGAAGAAATAAGGATTATCACTCTTCCACAGATTCCTCACTTATGACAGTGTTTGGAAACTGTGGATTAAAACCTGCCTAGACTCTAGTTTAGCAGGTTCTCTATTTATACAAATCCATTCCATCATTGCATTTTGGTAAACAACAGTTCTTGAACTGGTAATAAAATTGTCTAATATCATTATCTGCCTTCCATTTTTGAAGAGCAAAGCTATACATTCCATCGGCTGAGACGTGTCCATTGCTGATTTTATAAAAAGGGGAGCAAGTAATGTTCTGACTCAAATCAGTGCTGACAAAATACCTGGTGACAACAGTAAGATTAGAGCTACTACAATCCTAGTGTACGCTGACCTTTTCTAGCACTTCAGGAATTGTGAAATATGTGGCAGCAGTGCCTGTTTCTTCTGAAACGAATTGAGAAAGGATCTCCTCGTTCTTAATTCAGCTTCAGAATAGCAAAACTGCCAAAATCTGATCTGATTTCTGCCAAAATCTGATTCCAACTCCTCATGTTCTATGACGAAGTAATGCTGTCTCAGCGCATCCTATACTGGAAGGCTCAAATCCCAGTTTTGGGTCTTCTGCACTGCTTGCCACAGAGGTAACCCCAGGCACTAAATCTGGGTAAGAGTGTACAGAAGAAGGTGTGACTCCAGCTTCATCTTTTGCATTAGAATTTATCTAGTGTCAGTAGCTCAGGCTACAAACACCAGACACGGGATGGGAGCTGTCAGGCTACAGAAACACCTACCAATAGATTCATCAGTCCAAAGGGGATAACGTGGACTACGCTGCCCTAAATCATCTTAGCTAACAGTGACACTAATTGACAGACCGAGGCCTAGGCCAAGTTGATACAGTCCACATTACTTTGTTCTACTCAGAACTCATCTTCTACATCCCCCTCTCTCTTGCTTCATTGCTGCTCTACCTCTTTTCCTGTTGGCGAAGATGACCAGCAAAAACAGGACCACAGAGACAAACAGACCACTGCACGACTCAGAAATAT
Source organism: Cygnus atratus (assembly GCF_013377495.2). Taxonomy (NCBI): domain Eukaryota; kingdom Metazoa; phylum Chordata; class Aves; order Anseriformes; family Anatidae; genus Cygnus; species Cygnus atratus. Next base: position 21,848,113 of record NC_066370.1, on the reverse strand, counting down.
ACCCCAATGTCTGTGAAATCCAGCCAAGAACAACTAGATCTTCTCTGGAAAGGGGCCAATAAAGCATCTTTATGATTTGTGGTTTTCACACATCACTACAGCATACAGCAGTTCTGCTCCTGTGCCAAAAATCAAAGACGGGATGCCGGGGGGCTTGAGAAGTAGTGTTCTCTCTCCAAACTTCCCTCATTAGGTAAAATAGAAAAAAACTATATGCATCCCTATTATATTGGTTTTGCTTGTACCACAGGAAGTATTTTTTCCTAATATTAAACTTTCCTAGTTTTCCTGAAATGTGATTCACGTGGCTTAACACACCTGATGAAAAATAGATTAAGAGCAAAGTATTGCATCAGCATATGTTTGGGCAACCCAATATCTCAGAAAGCATTTGGTTCATCCTCACCCAGACAATCTTTAAACATCCCAGCAAAGGAGCTATTTTCAAGACCGTTTTGACTCATTGCATGTCAAGTCACAAGCAAATTATTCTCAGATTATTTAAAAAACACTAGCATTGGATTTTTAAAAAAATAACAATTCTGGGTATGATTTTCTTCTCAATTAAGAAGGTTCAGAAAGCAACAATATAGCTGCAGTAGCATCAACAGCAAAAATATTTAGTCACCATTGCTATATATTTTTTTAATACTATCTAATGTAGGATTTCTATGTGTTTTGCATTACGTTACAAAAAGGTAGCTTGTTTTCTGTAAGGTCATGCTGAACCATAGCAGAATTACAGCCCTTTGTTAATGTTAATGCTTCTCCGGGAGCAATTTTCATAAGGCATTTTCTTCAGGCTTAGGCATTGTGTTAGCATTTGAGAGGACTTGGGGCATTTTTTTGACGTTGCAGCAAGCATTTGATGAACTTTAGGTGTGTGAACAAGGGATTAACAAACAGTAACTCTGATGTCCCATCAGGTGACATGGATATTAGGAGAAACTAACCACACCCTGCCATTTTAAAATTTGCCACTTACCAGGCGTTCATTCTGAGAGTTAACCCACCGACAGTGAGAATTAAAGAGTAAATTGCCAGCTTGAGCAGTATAACCATCTGATCCCTGTGTTAGCCTCACAATATGCTTAACGGGATTTCCATCTTCTAGTTCTCCCAATCCAATCGGATACACAGTCCTGGAACAAGGCAGTTCTGGGGGGAACGCTTGCCAACTGCCAGAAGTACGCCGTTTCTGAAAATCAGCGCAAAGAGGTAACACGATGCACCAGAGCTAGGCACTTCTCAGCCTTCTCTCCTATTTCTTTTTGGAGCAGGAAGATTTTAAGTGAATGCATCAAGCATCTTAAAAGCTAACAACAGCTTAGCAGGTTAAATGTGAAATAGGTTTATCAGATCACTGCAGTGCTCTTCTTGTAATTATGTTTTTACAGCCTGGTTAGAGGATGCTATTGGAGAAGGGCTTGTGATGTCAGAGTGGGTAGGGCTTAGAAGCAGGGATGAGGGCTAATCAAGATAAATTCAATTTGTATTTAAAGTAAAGTCAGCGTTAGTTAAGGCAGTTTTTGACATGTTAATCTTGATGTGTTTTAAAAGCTGCCAATCACATTACTGAGGCAGCTCGAAAGGAAGACTTCTAGTGAAGGCACACACTCTCAGATGTTCATGGTGTCATCATTTTTCTCAGAACTAAGGCCTTCGCAATAGACGTAAGTATACAAGATAAAACTAAACAGTGCTAATTTTTTAATGTAAATGGCAATGCAACATCCGCTAAGCAAGAAGTGTATGATTTTTCATAGTTTATAGGAAAGACTTATGATAGAAACTGCACAGATTGAAGGAGCTTTCTTCACAGCATTTTTCTTTAAAAGCAGCACTGGGTTGAAAAGAGTAAAGTTAGGAGTAGGCAGGGGTGATATAGAAAAAGTAATGTATCTGATTAACTATGTACCGGTTTCTCAGCAATCTTTTATGTATATTCTCGTGGGTAAATAATCCTGCATATTCAGGTGGAAACTCTGTATTTGTTTCACAGCATAAACTTCATTGTTTTGGAAACTTTTAAAGATTTATTAGACAAACGGAAGGTTTTATTGTGGGAAGGCTTTTCATTGCAAAGGCAGCATTTTGCAAGAAAATTGGATACAGATTGAGTCGCTTAATACACATAAACCAATGTTTCACTGTCTTCTGTCACAAAATATTCTTAAAAGATAATTGGCTGTTAATGTGTAGAGCTGAATCTTTGTGCTAATTTATCTTTTTTCAATACTATAGATAAAAATCAATATTTTGCAGGTATTTCCTAGAGCAGTGGATTTTCTAAATCAGTGTGCAATCAGAATTAATCAAGGCTATCATCATACACATTTGTCTGTTTTATTCTGATATACATTTATTAGATTTGCCTAATTAAAGTTTTGCTCCTATGCATAGTCACTGTAACAAACCCCAGTGATAACAGCTTTGTAGAACACCAGCATATGCAGTGTGATATATTTTGTAAAAATAACATTATGCTGTAAGAGTTCCTTACGTCTTGTTATTATCGGAATACGTGGGTGGAATTAACTACAGACCGAGAAAGGCTTGGGCACTATTATATTGCCTTCTAAGCTAAAATTTCAAGCTGCTTAGTTACAGAATACGTGAATTTCCCCTCTCCCCCAAGCTCCAAAGATAGGGAAAGAGTGAGAGAGACAATCCTGACTCAAGTAATTTTATTGTGGTCTGATCCTACAAACTGTGGAACAGAAAACATTCAGTCTGTTGAAGATGCTGACTTTTGAGTCTGTATACGGGATCTAGTCTGCAATTTCACGTTACTCTTGTAAAGGGTAAAAGGTTGTATTAAAACTCATAATTTTCTATATGAATGTGGAAAATAATGATGGTTTTAGTATCTGATATTTGACTTGCATATATTTAAATATACCTGCAAATACTTTTTAAAATCAGTTCATGTTCTCTTTTGATTTATAATGAAGAAAAGTAGCCTGAAAAGATTAATAATACAAAGTGCCATCTTGTTTTATCTTAGTGGTCTAAGACACACCAAACGCAGTTTTCTACGTTTTTATCAAAGAACTTTGGAAGTCTGAAGGATACTGGTGCGATTCTAACTCAAGAGGAAAGGTACTGAGGATCTGGTACAGGTTTTCAAGATTTAAACTCTTAGTTAGACGGTGGAAATCAAAGAGTTGTTAAATATAAATAGTTTTAAAGAGCCTTCCTGAAACCCTGTCGTCTTTCCACTGCCTGGTTTCTTTTGGGACTGGCAGTGTTGTCATTTGCACTAGTACTTCAGGTTAAAGCAAGGCAAGAATCCCACTATAATTCAACTGCATTACATTTGAAAATACCTGCCTTGTTCTCTAATCATCAGAAAGTTTTCCATCCCAAGTCTTGCATCTAGAAATAAGAAATGAAAAAAGCCTTCTTTATGCTTTAAAGGTAAAAATGATCTTAAAGGAAAAAATATAGTTTGCTTTTTAACTGATCTCACTTATGCCATGTTTTGCAATCTTTCAACTTCGAAAAGAATAAAAGTCAACATGATAATGTTTCAATGAAAAGCCAAATGTCATTGCCAATTATGAAATAAGCTCACAGGGAAAACAAATTGCATCATGCTTTTCTCTCTGCATATAATCCACGTAATGCGGAGACCCATCCCTCATACACAGATTGCCACGTCCCAGTTTGTCAGGAGACAAGGGTCGGTGCACCATGTTACACATAGATGCATGCATACACACACTCGCTCTGCTATCACCACTATTTTCATTAGCTCTTGTTTAGTTATTTTCCTATGTTTTTAGCAAGCATAGTTATAGCATTTTGTGTGCACGCTTAAACTTCTGCTCAGCAGGAGCCTTTGGGTGCTGCCATGAATGCAAATGCACGTCATTAGCACCGTGCTTCTGCAGGACCCAGCCCCGTGGTTCCAGCCTGGAGCTCAGAGAGGTGCAAAGCAGAACCCCCGCCTCTGCTGCTCACCGTCCTTTATCCGTACCGCTCCCGTGCCACGTCAAACGGCAGAAGGGCTGCTTCTTTTCCCTCCACCATCTGCCCGCCTCACCTGCTCAGGGCTCTTGCTGTGCACGTGTGCTCAGCACAAAGCCTCTCCGCCATCCGTTTCAGTTGGTAAAGCTGATGGTGTCTCGGTAGCAGTCAGGAACACCACCTTACCTTTTCCCCACACATTTCAGTGGGAACAAGACGAACTCCTATTGTCAGCCTGACAGGCTGACTGAATTTACTGGTTCTGAATTTAAAGGGCTGAATTTACTGGTACTAGGCCTTGATTTCTTACCCAAACCAACGTGCTTAAAAGAACTTTGACTTGCTGCTCGCAGTCTTAACAATTAGCTAGCTCCAAAATGGTGAAACATCCACGTCTTCATTTCGGTGTAAAGGCTTGCAATGCGAACTTTACTGGATGACACACACAGTATAAATATAGTTATTTTGCTTTCTTTAGGGAATGTATCGTTCTCAATCCAGTTTTAGGATTACACTCTAATCTCAGTCTCTGAGCAGTCTGTGCCCACGTATCTAGGATTAGAATTCAGCCCTACAACTTCTCCAATGGTACCTTACCCCAATTAAGATGACATATTTCACGATCTTGTAGAACGTAACATTGGTATAATAACTTTCTTGTTTTGCAAAAGTAACTTATTTTACTGGTTGTGGGTTCTTGAATAAGTACAACTTCAGCACTAGCATAGTTTAAAGGTAGGAATGCTTGATATGACAGTTAATAACACTAGAGCATTAATAATTTATTTTTTTTTTCAACCAGAATCTGATTTCTCAAGTAATCAGGACAGCTTCTTCTAAGAAGGGAGGCAATGGGGATGAAAATGATACTATGCATGGGTTGCTTCATATATTTCACTCATAAGCTTGGATATATGCTTATATTATATGTTTAAGTGATTTCTCTGACATAAATGTACATGAAAATTTTCAACAACACCCAGCTTCTTTCAAGAGTCCACAGATCCGTTCATTGCAAAGGTATACCAAAAATTGCTTTTTAAAAATGCTAATTATATGCATTCGATGTATATAAAAGCAGTATTAACCAATGAAATCTTAATGCATTTAACTAAAAAAAAATAAGTCTTACAATAAATCTGTACTATACATAAGACGGTATTATAATATGGACACAGAACTGCTACAGACATTTTGAAAGCGCATAGAGGATGATTAGATTTCCAAATGCTTCTGGTTCATGAAGTTCGTGTCTTCCCACTTCTTGTCTAATAAACTGAGACAGAATTAGTACTGGGTGAGTGGTTCTGCCTGCTGCCAAGAAGGGTTTGCTAAGGGTAAGACTCTAAAGGTAGAGATTAACTTGTCTTCATCCCTGTAATGTGCTGTACAGCCAGGATTTGTGCAATAGGATCAGAGAAGAGCCATATATGAATGCAACACTGGACAGCTGGTGTGTATGAATTTATATGAACTCGGCAGCCGGATTTTGAGCTACTCTTAAATCCCAGCTAATATATGTATCAGAAGTATACTTTCCCTGTTCTCTCCTTAGAGACTTTTTTTTTTTTTGCTGATGTTGGTTTCTAATATGCTAGTTATTATGAAAATAGTAGGAGCCTTAAGTACCCTAATTTTGACCTGCCAGTCAGAGCCCCAGCTAAGTAACTCAAGAAGGTGTTTTTCCAAATGGGTGTAACATAAATTAGCTAAGTTCAGTATCTCCTCCTGACACAAGGTTATATACTAGTCTTAATATTAGGTTGTTGAGCTAAGTATGTATCCTACCACATCAACTCAATACTTCCCTGAACAGGAAAGGCAGGGAATTTAGCAAGTAATTTAATACGGATAACATATACATACAAAATGTGTCCTTTACATAAAATTTGCACCATACAGGTATTCTGACATTCAGCTTAGGAAAGCAGATTAGTTCCAGTGGAAACAGCATCCTGAAAACTTTTACCAGAAATACCAGAGTTATTTTTCATACATCTGAGAAGAAATCCAAGATAAATTAGATAGGATTGACTGGCACAACAGAAAACAAAACAAAACAGAGCGGCTTCATGAAGCAACTCCAGTGAAAACCTCATTAAGGAATCAAACCCTCATTTTGGCTCATGATGATTCAAAAACTGGGTCAGTGGAAGCAGTAAGCTACAGATTTAGTGGAAGATAAACTTTTAAGTTACATTATTCCATGACTTCTCAATATAGTATCTATTCCATATCAAACCAACAGACCACCTAGTCTGCCTTTGCAAGGATAAGTTGCTGATATCATGAACGTTGCCTGAAGTGATGCTCTCTGAATCTTGGCATATCTTTACTCATCCAATAGATAATAATCTATCGAAACATATGGATCAACTCCTCTATGGATGCTGCTGTATACGGAATGGAACCCTTTTTTCAGTGGAAATGCCAGCATTCAAGAGACAACCTCACTTTTTAAAAAGAAAGATTAAAAAAAAAGGTTTTAGATAGTCTCTGCTCCAGCTCTGAAAGGAAACACAGACTGTCACCAGTGTAACATGCTTCACATCCACACAAAATCCAGACTCTACAGAAAATATTATTGTGATACTGGTGCTAATGGTTTCTAACCACAGTTACTGTCGCTTGGTTGTTGGTCAAAACAGGCAGGGTATATTTGATCCTACATGAAGGCGGTGGTCTTGGGTCAGAATAGATGGGTCCTTTCCCAGCAGGTTTTCCGTGATTCCACACTTTAAAAGTTGCATCACATAATTTTAGTCACAGGTGTGATTTTATGGAAAGAAGGAAGGGGCTTTTACTACGACAGCAAAAGTATAGGAGTTCTAGGTAGGCCTGATAAACAAAAGCATCTTGCAATTCTATGTTTTTTCCCCCCCTCGCACAGGGACAGCTTCCCCAAAAACAAATATGTTCCCCACTGTGAACAGAGCAGGGACTTGAAGCAAAATTGAATTGAAGCAATTTCCTAAAATGATAAAGTGGTATAGCATTTCAGTCATCTGACAGAAGAAACTTTGTCAGTGTTAACATTAACTTTGATTTTTTTTCTTTCCTGATTTACTAAAATAAAAAGATAAAAACCTCCCAATTTTTTCCATGGTCCTTTGCTGGTTGCTTTGCACCTTGATATTCTCTAGTCAGGTGCACTAGGCTGTGTAGAAGTTAGAATGAAGTTTACAATTTCAGCTTTGTCTTCTAGAGCATTTAGTACATCCCACTCATCTATGAACAGAAACCACCCAGATGGCTCACTGGACCAATATGGTACGGCAAATATCATCTTTGCAGTTGCCACCTATTTTTTGAGCTGCTGCACAGTTTAGTTCTGCACTAAAACGCTTTAGTACTGAGCTTTAGTATGCTTTAGCAGCTCAGAAGCACTTTGGCAGCTCAAATGCTCTTCATGAGGCACCCAGCATCCTAAACCGCTTTAAGTCTAAAGTATCCGTAAAAAAAAAAAAAGGAGGAGGAGGTGGGGGGCAAATGGAAACATGTCTAGCCGCACACATTCATATCACTGTGTCAAGAACGATAGAGATAGTGCTGTTCCTCTTGGACTTGACAGGCTTGTCTGATTGCAGAAAGACCACAATCTTCGTCAACACAGAATCGAGCATTTACAGCATCCAGAAACGTAAAGAACACGACCAGACCAGGCTGCTCCAAACTCCATCCAGCCTGGTCTTAAACACTTCCAGGGGTGGGACAACTTGTATAAAACCTACTGTTTCTTATAGGGATGGGACAACTTGTATAAAACCTACTGTTTCTTGTATTGTTGAATGTCTTACTCCTTTCTTTGGGCCTGCTGATTCAGTTCTTCCCACTGGAAAAACCATTGCTATCTCCTTACAGCATGACTCCTCGGGATCACATGAGAAAGATGTCTATCCTGGGGGAGCAAGGAGCTCTCGAAGAAAAGCACTTGTACCGGTTAGCAAGTGGCATGGCAGCAGGAGGTAAGCAGAAAGAAACCGTACAGCACATTTGTTTGTAGGATTGCTAATCTCAAGAAACAGCCAGCAACAGGTTTAATGCCTTTAAAAAGGTATCTCAAATTTCTCTTAGGAGTAATTGGAAAAGCATATCTCTATTAAGGTAATTAAAAGTTAACATGGGGAATTCCTGGCATTCAGAAGCTGACCAAGAAATGCTAAGCATCTGGAAGAGGAGTCAAGGCCACAGAGGAGCTCAGCAACAGAAGCCGTAGCTGGACACTGTGAGGTTCTGGCTCACAACTGCAGGCTCTTCTTTCCAGAGCTGCTCTCTCACAAGGCAGGTCCCAGCTAGTAAGATTTTTTTCAAAGAAAAATTGTATTAGAAATGAAAACTCTCTCAAACAGAGAACTTCACATTCATGGCTATGCTCTTCTAGTTTAATAGTGACATATGAATTATTGCTGATTGTAAATTGTCCTTTTACACACTTGACTGTGCACATCCTGTTTATTTTTACTGCATTTTGATTGTATAAAACCATATTTAAGCAAAGCAGTTAAGGTGGCAGTGGAAACTGTGTATGCTTTGTGTCAGAACTGCGGCAGCGACAGGAGATGCTCATGAGGAATCAGCTGATGGCAGTAAACCCCCCGCTAATGGGCACCGGCCAGCAGAGAATGCAGGCGATTCCTTCCCAGTTCGAGCCTCGACTGGTAGACAGGTATTTTGCATCACTGCTCTACTGTAACACTGCAATTAAAGAATAAACGTTCATGTGCTGTCCTTGAGTATATAAAAACCTTGTATTATTATTAACCAAACAGTGTCCTTTCCATGTCTGAACGCATGTTTTTTCTCGCAGAGATTTGTTACCTTCAACCGAAATGATGGCATCAGCTGACCCGAGACAAATTCATATAGCATCCCACCTTGGGCCCACAGTCCCACAGCACACAAACATGCCAAACATATTGGCCAACCGTGTTTATCCAGGACCAGGTAATGGAGCATTGTCTGTATCCTGAAAAGCGATAGCATGCAACTGAGAAAACAAATGGTACCTATTTGTTTTTTCCCCCCATTGGTTTATCAGCAGTATCTACAAACCTAATTTATTTTCTTTGGTAAAATAATCTCACTAAAAGGAGACAGTCCTACAAGGGATTCTAAACTGTGCCAGTTTAGGTCTTAAACACCAATTTTAACTTCTGTTGAATACACTGATTTCCAAACCACTTGCATCTTTATGTTCTCTCTTTTTTTGTTTCCCAGACATTCCCACATCTAAACAGAAGGCTGCAGCTAAACAAATGAGTCCAATCAACAACATTTTTGCTACATTTAACTCATGCTCATGTATCAGTATTATCTGTTTTAAAAGACTACTTTATTGAACATATTATCTAATCACAGTACCAGATGCCATTTTATCTCTCAACAGATTATACTTTTTAAAAGGACTTGTTGGTTGTCCTGATTGGAGACTCAAAATTACAGAGCACGGCTCTAAGGGAAGGCTGGATACCACAGCATGGCAGCAGAACTGTGGTACACACATCATGCTGCAAATATATTCACACAAGTTTATTTATAATCAATTTACACACCACTTTATACTTATGGTTCCTTCTTTGACCAGAGGACACAGACTCTAGATTCTGCGTAGATCCATAATCAGAATTTCTGGCTTCAGATTCTTCCCCCTAAACACGGATCTCAAACAAGAGATTACCTCAGGAGGATATGCCTTTTAAAATAACATGACATCTAGGCTGAAAATAGTCTTTAATGAGCAGGTTTGCTTTGCTTAACTGGTGGCTAGTATTTTCTGAGCAGCTGTAACTACTTCAAAGACTTAAGTCACCAAATAACACCACCCTGCTATCTCCTTTATGGATAACAGCAGGTGCACCTAATGACACATCTGATCCTAGACTTCGTGTTTCTTCTGCATATTCCCACTGAAGTAACGAACACAAGTAGCATTTAACCTGAAGTCATACCAGCTTCCTGGAGAAGCACACAGTTCAAGCCTTAAAAAGCTTTTTGAAGTGCCTTTGTATTGCTCTGGGGTTTGTGCATTTGCTTGAGGAAACAAATGTAAGATTTTTTTTCCCTTCCCTTTAAGGATATAGCTTTCTCCAACCAGAATCCATGGAGGCTGTGGCCAGAAGGCAGGAACTGGTTCAGAAGCAAAATATTGCCAGGTAATTGAGAGTAAGCTTTGCACTGAGGTGCAGGCCAGGCTGAGGGCAGCAAAGGCAGATGGAAGTGATGAAGTAACAGACTTTGCTGATTTTTTTATTAGGAGTGATTGAGATAATTTTTCAAACCACCCAGAGAAGCAGAGGGCCCTCTCATCTCTGAGGGTCCGAGACTGTTGAACTTTCTGCTTGCCCCTATTTTGTTTTTAGCCTTAAAATGATATAGGGAAAAGAAACAAACCTCTTAGCTTGATTAAAGAAATAAACATGCTACAAATTGCAGACCCAGCCCTTGAGCTCTGGATCCAAACACCCTAAAGTTACAAAAAGTTAAAAACAAATTCAAACTTTACAGCTGTGTGCTATCACATGCAGTACTTTAAGCCCCCACAGCTGGGCCCTGGGGATGATTAGCCATGTCTCCACCCCACTAAGGGCAGACAGTTTTCCCAGTTTAAGCAAACAATGCGACTGTCAGGGTTACTATAGAGAGCCTGGTTGTTTGTACCAGTTTCAGTGTAATCAGTAGCTGGTGAAGTAGTCGCTAATGCCCTCCCTCACAGGCATGCCATTTCCATAAAGAAACTCTGACCCCAACTATAGCTGCACTGGGATTCAGCACAGCACCGAGCTGCAGCATCACTTGCATAGTGAGATTAAGAGCAAAGAACTGATAAATTTTGATTAGGCATCTCAACAGAACTATGACAGAAGTGTTTTAAGCTCTTCAGTAAGCCAGTCTTGATTGCTGAACTCATCCAAGCACAAGACTTGCATCAAAAATGTGCTTCACATAACTGCTGCCACACAGTAAAAACCCCAAGAAAGACAAGGAAAATAGCTAGGCACAAATAGTGCCAGCCTACATACCCTCGGCCATATCAGCACCACTGCTGCCTGTTCAGGTTCTTCCCTCAGCCCCCCAAACCCAAGAAACCCCCAACAGCCCAATTGTCTCCAAGACAATCTCTTACCCAACTCTCAAGCAGGTCCTAACAACTTCCCCCAGCTCTCCCCTTTCCTCTGGCTTTGATAACCAGGTGTTATCAAACAACCTGCTGCACCCCTGCAGCTGTGCTGGGCCCAAATGGGCCCAAATCCTTGCTCTTGAAGGGACTCTGCCCCCTTACCAAGGTCCCGTGATCCCTCCTACTCTAGGCTGCCAGAGGAGCAGGCCGCCCTGTCAAATCTAACACGAAAAAAAAATAAGAGGTGATAAAAGATCAGAACTGCCCTGACTGCTCGTGCTCTGTGTGTCTCTTAGGATGGAAATGGAGATGAGTGCTATTTTTCAGCAAAAAGAAATGGAGAAAGCTCATCGGAAAGGGCTGCTGGGCCTGGAAGCACCTTTCCTTTACCACGGGATGCCAGCCAGCCCCATTGCTTTCCGCGGCAGGCACAGACTACCTGAAGGCCACCTTCCCAGTGACCTATACGTTCATCGTACCACCCTCGATGAAATTCATGGCAACACTATGCTCATGGCAGCCAGCCCATACCCTCCAGTCGGTGCTTTGCAGAGGGAGAGGGGCCGCCGACCAGGAAGAAGAGCTGGAAATCCCAAAACCGCAGACTGTGGTGCCAGTGGCACGAAGAACCAAGCTGAAGACAAAACTGCAGACCTTGCTTCCACCGCAGTGGATGATGAGAAAGAGGACAAGAAAGAAGCCGAGGTGGAGGCACCAAACAAACATGAACAAAGCAAAAATCAGACCGAGCCATCTGCAGTTGCCAAAAACTGCAAAGAGTTTGAACAAGACCTGAGGAAAAACTGTGCTGCTCACGAAATTTCTGCTGAAAGCAACAGCTGCAGCAACACAAATGAGAAGGAATCTAATAGCTCTTGTGCTGCGTTTGATGACAAGTACATGTACCCTTCTGCAATCCCATTCTCAGCACTACCATATGGATTTCCAGTGCCCAGCAACCCATTGCTAACTCCAGGTTTGTCAAGTCTCCAGCCTGCAGTTAAAATGGCATATGGATATTTATTATTGTTAATGACTTGCTCTCTTGTTTCTTTCCTTTGTTTTAAGCAAAATTTTGGTACAACAGAGTCATGGCAACTGAATGTAGAATTCATATGCAGTGCTGTTAAAATCTGGGGCTCTGGATAAGTGTACAAATTCTTATGTTAACAGTCTTTTCCAACTGATTTGCCAGCAGAGTCCTACAAACGTAACATTTGTGTTTCTTCTTACAGGAGCACATGGCCTGATCCTGAATGGAGAAGACATTTCTACCATCGAAGACATTCGCAAGTGGACTGTTGATGATGTATACAACTTCATCGGTAGCCTCCCAGGCTGTTCAGATTATGCCCAGGTGATTACAAACATACGTCACATTCACAGTCACATTTTAAGGTCTTTAGGATCATCTAGATTTAAAGGCCGTTGAACAAATCTGTTACAGGTTAACTAGTTGTCCCAAAATTATAAATGTAGTAGTATCCCATGCTCTGAGAGGTCGCATGCACTTCTGCTCACATGCTGCAATCTGCAGTCATCGCTCATGACACATACTAACAGCAGCAAAACAATAATATAAAAAAGTATCTTAATTTTTTTCTTTCTACATACCCTGCACAATTTTTAAAGCACTTCTACGTTCTTGGATATTGGTTTAGCCCACCTACCCCCCTGAGCTCTTATGAGCATCATTGCATTTAAAAAAGTGAAATATCATGAGAAATGCAAGCAAAGAGGTTGAAATCGCGTATACTCCTGGGAAGGATCTAATAAGATGAACACTCCTCTTTCATTGACAGCAGGCTGCTCAAGTTTCCTAAAACAAAACAACCAACAAAACAACCCAAATGAAACAAACAAACAAAAACTTCACTGAGTAACATGGAAAGATGACAAAGTTCCCCAGAAGAACAAGTAGATTTGCTACAGGCAAATGTGCAGATATCTGTACATCTGAACAAATGGCCTCACAGTGCAGTTAAGAGATAACTATGACGATAAAACACTAAAATTATTTCTGCCTTTTGTTGTCTATGCCTCAGGATTAAGCATAAAAAATAACCAGTGAAGTCTGCTTTATCACCCCGTGGTGTTATTTTCTTGTTTCATGTAAGATATTCAAAGACCACGCTATTGATGGAGAAACCCTCCCGCTGCTAACAGAGGAACATCTCCTGGATACGATGGGATTAAAACTCGGACCAGCATTAAAAATCCGCTCTCAGGTATGATCATCAAATGTACCAAAACCAGCAAGTCACAAAGATGTGAAGGAATCAGAAGTTATCAGGATAAAATTTTTCCAAACAATACGCATTTTTTCTCACTAATAAGGTAATTACCGTAATATTGGGGTAAAAAAAATGCCTCCAGCATAGTTTGCTTTCGCTTCCCTGCATGTACCAACAGCATGCAGGGAGACAGTGGAGGTGGAAGGGTTGTGAGGACCGACAGTTTGAGAGATGCTCAAAGTAGAGTGAGGATAGAACTGAACTGGAGGCTACGCTGAGGCTGGCAATGGAAAAGATATTTGATGGATTTATTCCATTGCACTCTTTTCCTTTCCCAGCTGGTAAGAAGTGTTCTGATACACACTTGCTTTTGTTCCAGCCTGGCCTTTAAAGATGCCAAGTGAATGTTTCTACAGCCTTTCTGGGAATATCATCTTACATGTTTCATTGACAGGCTGTCCCTTTACATTTAAAATTTTCTGCTCTTCATTTTATCCAGTAATATAAACTCTCTGTGCGTTTCAGTTGTCTACCTGTCTGTTTTCTTTAATCTCAAGCTCTCTGTCACTCTTCTTTTTTTAAAACCACCTTCCCAGCTCCTGGCAGGCAGTTTGCCTCCCCTCTGTCTCATGGGTGCCACAGTACCTAGAGAGCAAGAGCTGTCAGAGCCAGCACGCTGAGCCATTTCCCAGGCAGGCTATGCTGAGCATTGCCAAGCTCCTTCCACAAGAAAAATGGAAAAAGGCCGAGCCTAGAAAAATATGAGAGAGAAAATGGAGGAGATTTTTTTTCACTTTTGCTAACCACTGATAAGATGGTTGGGATCTACACACCTTCCAGGCTTTGTCCCTGGCATTGCTACGTAACAGCCAGCCTCAACGTTTAATGATGTTAACTCTACCTCAAGAAGCAGCTGCTGCAACTGTGTTTCTGTCTTTAAAGGTGTCTCGACGTCTGGGCAATGTGCTCTACATGATGAATCTTCCTTTGTCTGTGCCTCTGCCGTCTGCTCCAGGCAAACCGTCAGACCAGCCCTCCGACATAGCCTCCCCTCTTCACTGCAACAGCAGTGGCGATGCACTGGATAGTCCCTGCTCGCAGGGTCCAGAAGCTTCAAAAACAGTGGAACAGATTGTTTCAGAGAGCAGGGAAAATCCGTGTGACACAGCTGGATCTCAGGCTGACTTCCAGATGATCACTTTTCAAAAAAGTTGAGCTGGGTCCAGGGCATAAAACGTTATTGCTGATACAGGAACCTCTAGTTACAGAGTGTTTGAGAGGATAGCCGCAGCCTGAAACCCCTGCATGACTGGGACTGAACGAAATAAGCTGCAAATGATGCATGAGGCAGTGTGGTATCTCAAAAGCATTTTAAAAATGCAACTACATATTAGTGCAATTACTTTCAAGTGCAATTCATTGAAAAGAATATCAGTACAGCTAACAGATACATTTAAATTTTCATTAAAGTCTGGTGTCATCACTGACATTTGTCAGAGGCTCAGAGCACTCCGTACAGTTATGCAGGCTGCTGCAGAACTACAAGGAAAAGCTGCCGCTGCATAGCTGACTTCTGCTTCTGTTGAAGCAAAATTTACACAGAAAATGTATACAGTGGAATTTACATAGAATTCATTGGGAGACTAAGGAATTGCCTGCTACAGAGAGAGAAATATACCCTAGACTCAGCAATTTGAGTTAATTCCATTCCCATTCTAGATCAAAGCCTTTCAAAGTGCCTGGGAAGGACGTAAGGGTATAGGCAGGGTACGCAGATTAAATCCTGGACATCAAAATAATGTGTGTAGCAGCCATTTTAATTATTCTGAGTCATTCTTATTGCCAGGGCTGGAACCTGCTTTGCGTGACTACATGGATGAGCTGAGTTTAGAGTGGAGCACAGGCAGACGTTGTCGTGAAGACCCGTCGCTGAGACAGCAACATCCCTGGAGGTGGCAGGTTGAAAGGCTCCCAGTTCCTGCCAGCCTTGCTCCCTGCAGCAGCAGCCTTCATCTCTGCTCCCCTGGGCAGGCCACGGACAGCCCTCAACTCAGCAGAGTACTCGGTGTTCTTCATATTGGAAGAGGTCACCAACTGTAGCCTGAAATCTATCTTTTCTCTGCACAACTGTGTTTTCCCCTCACTTCTGCTACCTATGGCTACTTACCAATTATGCTGTCCAAACTTTGCAGCCTTGAGAGGAAGGGCAAGTATCTATGGCATTCCGTTTCTGAAACAGCAGTCTTGCTTATAAAAGGAGTTATGGCTGATTCTGCTTTTGCTGAACACTGCCACTGACTCCAGTTATGGCAGTTCGGGGCTCTGTGTGTTAACCTCCTAATACTGTAAGCAGGGTTTACATTTTTAGGGTTAACTGATAAATCCCAGTAAGGCCTGATGGACAACTGTGGATGTTATGCAGCAAAATACTCCGAAGTTGCTGGCAGTAATCTTCTGTGATCTTGTGAAATTATTGGGACTCTTTCCATTAACACAAGAGTTTGGATTATGTCTTACACATCATGTGTGGGCATCTTTCACATAAGGAACTGTTTGCTGAATACTCAATAGTGTTAGAAAAAGCAAAATTATAACCTGAAACTGGAAAGCCTACACATAATTCCATAAGGCTGTCTAAGAAGAGTACAACAACATGATTAATCTTGGAATGGCTTTGCTTGGAATTAGTTTGCTGTTTGCTTTGTCTCAATGAGTTTCACAAAGTGTCAAGCTCTGTTCTCCTTATTAACTTTTCTATATTTTTTCAAGGTTTTAAAACTTAGTAAGGCAGCTAGGAGAGTTTTATGTTGAACTTAATAATGAAAAATGTTTACTTTTCCAGATTCTGGATAAAACACAATTTTCAATGTAAAAATATCCCATTTGTAATGCTTTTACTTGTTATTTTAATATGTAACTTCTTAGATTACTTGCATCAGAAGAAAAGTTTTACTTTTATAGTAATTTAATTGTTATGATTTCCCCCTTTTTTTGAAGTAGATTCTTTATGAAACGTTGGTGAAAAAGAAAATATTTTTATATAGTAAAAGTATCAGGGACACCAATTTTGTTTAGCATCTGAAACAATTTCTAACTTTGTTGTTGTTGGTCGTTTTTGTAAAGTTGACTATCATATTGGCAATGCCATTTATCTAATTAAACACAATTAATGTACTGGTTTTCCAATGGCACCTCCTCACCGTCTTACTCTTCGTGAGACCTTCACCCTGAAAGAGGAATGCCAGATGCATTTGAAGGTCAACTGGGCCACAAGATGTCGCTGCAAAGCTACGAGAGGTCAGCCAAATCCATCCCAAAGTGACACGCAGCACACTGGGGCTACAGGTGGCCTGTCAAGAGCAAGGATGTGAAGAAACTGAACTTGTTTTTCTCAAGTAGCAGCAGAGGAGCATGACTTGAAATCCTATATGCCAGGGAAGAAAGCCTGAAATCTGGCTCTGAAGAGTGTGTCTGTTTTTGTAAATGGTTCAGACGTGAACGGTTCCAAAAGCTGAGAAAGACGGGATTCAAACTTTGCAGTCTGATACCACTTCTGGAATTAAAAAAAAAAAAAAAAAAAGAAAAAAAGAAAAGCATGTGATCCTTTGCACATACTGGGCTCTTCTTCCCAAAGCTACGCAAGGAATGAGTTCATGGCTTCCTGTACTGGGAGGAGATGCGTCAGAGCAGCTAAACTCCAACAAGGCCTGGACTGCATACTGTGCTAGAGGGAAATAGGAAGGAAAGGGATTTACCTAAACGGACATAATCTTTTCTATTTCTAACGAAGGAAATATCACTAATAATGAAAGTTTCCTCTCTGACAAACACTTCAGAAAGAAAGAAAAGCAAACCAAAACAAAAATAAGGTTAAAATTTAAAAATATATATATAGAATCAGTAGACGGTCATACTTTCATTTTTGTTTTGTTTTCAGGTGTTATGTTTACACTGAAACACTCGAGGCCTTGCTGATTCCCAGCATCTGCATGTGGTTTTTTGTTTTTCAGTGATTATTCTAGCTGCAAATGGGTGTAGCTAGCAATCACAAGTAAGTAGCAGAGCTGGCAGAACTGCGGTACTTGTTGATTTTCTGGTGGCTATACCTCTGCTGCACTCATTTTTTCTGCTATGCTATTTAAATCACATTGGAATGCAGATGATGTATTTTAATACATGTGGCATCATCAGAGGTGTTTCACTTAACATCAGTTGTGTGTTAGGCTGTAACACACGCATTAACAGCTCTGCTGGGTGGAGTTGCAGTCATCCAACCCTATCCAGAAGTAATTTTGATAAAAATTGCATAAAAGCAGACACAAATCAAACCCAGTGGTTCAATAAAATGAAGGATGTGTCACCTGAATGTGTGGCATCATAGGTCCAAATTCCTCATCGCCTTCCTGTACTGATTTTGCATTTAACATGTTAACTAACAGTGACAGAACAGCATTTAACAGAATCCTATAATGGAAGAGCTTTCAGACCAGACAAACAACAATCTAAACTCGGCATTTAAGGTATATCTAAGACTGAAACCCCTTAAGGAAGTTTTTTTTTTCCTATCTGGGAAAAACAAACAAAAAACAAAAACACCAACAACCAAGATCTGCAGGTGGAAATGGCTAAACATTGAATGAATTCCTTATTCTACTTTGCTTGCACATGCAGCTTTGGCTTTATCTGTTAAACTTTCTTTATCCCAACCCATGAGTTATCTCACTTTTACTTTTCTGACTCTCTCCCCACCTCCCACTGGGGGGGAGTGAGCACGTGGCTGCGTGGTGCTGAGCTGCCTACCAGGGCTAAACCACAGCAGAGGCTTCTGTATTTAAAGACTTCCTTAATATACATTGATGCAATACAACCCTAAAACAGCCGGCCAGGCTCAAAGTTGTTACTAACGTTCAAATCAATTTTTTCCTATGTATGTGCTACATGAGCAACCATGCTCTTGGCTCTCCAATGGGTTTGTGAAACACTGTCTTCTCCGAAAATGCAAGAAACAGTGATAAGAAACCATAGTTTTATGGGGAGAACTGTACCCTTTCCCGTCTCTCCTCCCATTAGTACTGCCATGCTATTCTATATGTACTTAAAGGCTAGGACATCCGAGCATTGGGTGACCTCCACCCAACCTTCATTCACATTCAGCTTGGAATCGTTCCTTTGCAGGCTTGTCTTTATAAAACAAACAAACAAGAAACAGTCATCAAAGTTCACATCATTGAAAGAGCCTGACACAGTAAACTGTATCAAAATATACATTTCTTATTAAAACGGTAAGTCTGAGCATACGTGGACAGCCATCCGTATTTTTAAGAGTGCCATCCTTGGCAGCACCAGGAAAATGAAAGCATGGAATCAAGCTTTGTAATACAACCCAAATACACGAGCCAAAGAAGAGACGTTTTTGACTGACATGGATGTGCGATGCATTTTACAAACCGTGTGCATAATAGTCAAAGCCCCATGCAGCTTTCAGATCAGGTAGATGTAATCCAAAACTATTGTAAGAACCAAGGCCTCCTTTGTACATGAGCTATTCATTCTACTTCTAATACAATACACAAAACTCCGCATTTATTTGCTGAATAAGTCTCTTCTGTGCTTTAAAACTCCCCCTACTATTTGCCATAAACAAATTGCATGCGCTCTGACTTCCATCAGGGCAGGTACGTGCTTCAGCCCTTTACAAAACACCTGGTCAAAGGAAGAAGCGTGATGTTCTATGAATCAGCCTATTTGACTTCTTTATTCATTATTCACTGGAAAATAACAAGTCAGTTCAATGAGGCTGGGTGTTCATCAGGGTTCTCCTACCTGTGATGCTTGGCTTTGACTAAGCCCTTCATGCTATATTAATTCTAAAATAATAGGAATACATTTATGGTAAGTGAAAAACCCGCCTCTCCTATTTCATTTGTTGTAGGCCACAAAAAAAATAATATTTTTATTCAGTTGACTTGGCCTTTATACATTCCTTTCCCTTGCCCTACTGCCAAGTTTACCTAAGTCTGTATTCTTCAAAGCAGACATTAGTTCTGCTACTATCCGTGTGTTCTTCTTGGACAACAATTTCTCTGTTGTTAAGGATACAAAGTCTTTTACTGAGATTATAGAAAAAAGGAACCTATTGCCCATGTTATATAGAGATTTTTTTTTTATATATAGTACAATGAAGACACGAATAGATGTTTTGCTTTTACAAAATTTAAAAACACACGTATCTGGCATCTGCATGTGTGAACTACTGAAATAAAAATCAATCAACCAAAATAGCAAACAGAAAAAGCACTCCTAACCAAAGGGAAAAAAGAAAGCATCGCAAGTCAATCTGGTTTCATCTTTGCTGATTACCTTTCAGTTACAAGGTTCAAACAGCTCTGCTAGATAAGTGCTGCTCAGCCTGTGATTCATGGGCTTCCAGCAGTCTGTAAACAGTCTGCCTTGACTGTCTGTAAAGCACTCACCAGCTTCTGGTTGAATCCGTTAATTTGAGAAATGTAAACTCGAGAATCACATTTTTATATAACAACGATTTTTAACTCAAACACTCGTAGTCATAACAACAAACTTATGGTTTTATAAAACAATAACATTTAGTTTTTCCTAATGCTAGATCTTTAATTATCGCCATTCTCCTCCCCCTCCTGCCACTGCCAAAAAATACAGAGGTACAAGCAAGCCCCTTTTTTTTCCAAAAGCCTGAGCTTGTTCTTCCAAAAAATGGGTTGATGTATTTTCCATTTAACTTTTTGTATATCCGGGTACATCCCCACTGAATCCAGTAGGGTCTGTTGGACCAGCAGAATTGATATCAGGCGAGTCATATCCTTACTAGGGTTCACCAGTCGGTAAAACAAAAACTTATTCTTGCATTGAACAAAGCTGGTATCTGAAATTGATGAAACTGATTACAGAAGGACTAGAATCAGGGGAAATTCATGCTTAGGTCAACTGTGTTTTTTTGAAAGTTATAAATATCAAATAATTCTGAGTTATGCAGAAATGAAAAGGAACTTGCAAGAATGGAATTACTGCAGAAGCTTCTTAGTAAAAGATAATTCTGGAGATTTTTCTAATGAATCTTTGTTGCTCTGCTAAATTAAAAGCTGAGTGGTGAACTAAATATTTATAAGCTTCTGAGATGGAAGTGACTCAGGATATGTCTACACTGGAGTGTGCTTCTGAGTAATGACTCGTGTTTGTGGGTGGATGTTAGCTAAACCTGCCATGAAAGTATGTGTTGCTGTACAGTATGAGGCCCATCTTCTTTGTATTTTGAACACATATTCAATGCTGAAGCTGACTGGATAAAATGGGAAGTCACTCCAGAGCCTGCAGCATGCTATCATGTATAGATGCTCTAGGAAATGGCTCCTAATGCATTGTTTGGGAATTTATCTATCCTCAGCTCCCTCTGTGGATGCTCTTCCCTCCTTCCTGCCTTCCCTCCCACCCGTCTTCCTTCCCCTCAGCATAACAGTTGAGGTAACTCTGATTCGTGTTTTCCCATCTCTTCCCCCAAAGCCAGAGGGACTAGCCATGGGTCCAGAGCTTTATAAAAGTGAATGGCTAGTTCAGCAGAACAGATGCTTGGTCGAACTTCTAGTGTTACCTCACTTTCTGTGTTGCAGAAGGCAGCGTGACGCAAAAGACAATTTGTGACATGCTTGGCAGTAATTCAGTTGCTGACACGTGGACTTGCACTTCTGGCGCATATCAACTATGCCACAGTGGTAAGACCACATCATCTTACAAGCCTGACCAACACTGACCCAATACAACAGGACTACCAATAGCACACATGCCAGTAAATTGCCAGAAACAAGTGAATGTAAGGGTAGAAGAAAATATATACCAGACAGAGCAGAACACTGCTTGCCTCAGTGTTCTGCCTCAGAGGCCAATAAAGGACACCTAAAAGCAGAGTGTAAAAACAAAGCAAATGTCTCAGAGCACTTCTTTTATCTACAAGGATCTATTACACACCAGCCAGAGGTGATTTTTTGTTGTTTCATGAATGCATCTTTTTTTTTTTTTTTTTTAAACTAAGTTTCCAGCATCCCTGCTGCCATATTAGATAACATAGTTGATTACACACAGGCTAATGAAATGCTGTGGGTTTTGCTTCAGTTGACAAAGGAAACCACTCCACTTGCATGCAATATCCTTCACAACAGTAATTTAAGTGCTCATGATTCGGAAACCTTACTTTAATAAAAATGGCAGTTGTCACTTAAGAGGCTGTAAATTCACTGCATAATTCTGAAATGCTCCTTTTCCAACATGCCCCACAGTTAACATGGACACTTACCTTAAAGGCAAGCAGTTTGAACCTCCAATTCCATTGCCTCGTTTTCTTGAGATTCTGCCAGTTGCTTCTCTCCTGTTCTCCAGCCATACTTGTGAGTACCAATGAGCTTGTCCCATGCAAGATTCAGTCTTGATAGGTTCCGCATTCCACAGTGATAGTAAGTTCTCTATCCAGTGCCTCACACTGGAGGATACGTTCCCTGGCCCACTTTCCGTACTTCAGTCCTTTTCACGGATCTGCTTGAGGTGATCAGTTTGCTGACAGCAAATCATGACAGCAACAGGCCACTTTTCATTGTTTTATTTGTCAAATTATATTCTTCGTGCTTGTGTCCTGATCATTAATGCTTGGTTGCTTCAGTTGCCAAACCATCGTTTCGGCACCAATGGAAGATTGTTATTATTAGCAAGCCATAAGTTGTAGATGGCTAAAAGTTCTTCTGCAAGAAATCCTCAATTTCAGATGTGCTTTTACATTACTGAAAGGTAAGCACATTAAATAACTGTTAAAATGATTGCTGTTTTAAAAACACATTTTTGAATAAATATATTTCACCTAAATTTTACGAGATTGCTTTATTGTAACCATAAAAACTTCAATTCTCTGTATTTACGATTTCCTTTCCTGAATGATACTTTCTCTAGTTCACTCTGCAGTCAGCCAGCTTAATCTGTAACTTGTATAGATTTTCTGCCCAGCAACAGCAAGAGGAAAACGTTCAAAAGAGAAAGACGTTGCACCAGAAAAAAAAAAGCACTAATTCTGGCATGGTGATTCAGGGGCAAATATGCTACTGGAAGCAATCTTGGCTTTTTAATTACCCACTTTGCAATCTAAGAGGCTCTGAAATCACAGGAACGGGAAGAGGCAACACAGTGCGAGAGGGCTGGACAAGATGATACAGCTCCACACACGCTTTTCCATCCCAAAGTGCCAGGGCGCGGTCTGGAAACACGGTGCCAGGATAAACCATTAGACGCTTTCCTAGCTTCGTGACCTAATAGTAAAAGCATGTGGGGCAACCTCTGACAAAAATCTATTTTCTTTTATATAGGATGCTCTCTACTTGTACTTCTGGAGCTGTATGCAAGGGTCAGAGCACCTGGGGTGTGTTTAAATGGGTAACACCTAACAAAGGCTGGACACATTGGGTGTCTGCATGGCCTAACTGGCTCTTTGGGTGCACTGACCCTAAGTGCATGAGTTGTGGCTGCCCAAGACGTGCAGCGGGGAGACGGGCACAGCCCGAGGGGCACCTGTGGGCACCAGGAGGGGTGTCACAACCAGGGGAGGTTCAGGTTGGAAATGAGGAGACATTTCTTCTCAGGAAGAGCAGCCAGGCGTTGGGACGGGTTGCCCGGGGAGGTGGTGGAGTCACGGTCCCTGGGGGCGTTCAAGGAGAGGTTGGACCTGGTGCTTGGGGACACGGTTCAGTGGGTGATGGTGGTGGGAGGGCGACGGTTGGACCTTGGAGGTCTCGAAGCTCTTTTCCAACCCTAACGATTCTGGGATTCTGTGCTTCTAAGCCACAAGCATCTCCGCCGAGGGGGCCGCACGGCGGCTGGGGAGGACCCCCCGCCACCGCCGCCTCCTCCGTGAGGGGCCGAGGGGGCGCGGCCTCCCCGGCGCCTCTCGCGAGGCCGCAGCCTCCTTCCCCCCGCCGCCTCCACGCCCCCCGCCCCCCGCTCCGCCGCCCGGCCCACGTCACCGCCGGAGCGGACGGGGACAACATGGCGGAGCGGCGGCGGCACAGGAAGCGGACCCAGGTAGCCGAGCCCCGGCGGCCTCACAGCCTCCGCCCCGGCCGGCCGCTGCCCCCTCGCCCCCCGCACGGGGCCCCGGCCTCGGCGGAGGGGCGGCCGAGCCCCGGGCCCGAGGCCTCCCCGCGGCCCCTCACGGCGCTGGTTGGGGGGGGGCGTCGGGGGGAGAAGGGAGGCGGTGAAGCCCCGGGCCGGGACGTGAGGGGGGGTTTTACCTCGGAATTTTCTAGCAAAGCGCCGCGGTGCCGCCGTGAGGGGCTCGGCGGGGCCGGGGCGAAGCCGCCGGTGGTGGTGTTTGGGGCCGGGAAGGGAGCGTCCGGGTGGGCCGAGGGGAGAGCCTCGGTCCCGGTCCCCCCGGCTCCCACAGCGGAGCCGAGCCGGGAGCTGCCCCCCCCCGGGCCCCTCAAAGCCCAGGCCGGGCGGTGATGTGGTGGGGGAAGGAAATTTGTTGCTTTTCAGAGAAACGCAACCGGCCGCGTCAGAAGATGGACCTGAGCGGCTCCGGCTCCGCGTGGAGACGAGGGGGGAGCCGTGGGATGCGGGTGAAGGCGGTGAGGGCTGGGTGTCACACCGATCTGCGGGTCTGCGCTGCCAAAAATTGGGCTTAGGGAGGTCTGTGGAGTTCCTGATGCGGGTTTTGTGCATGGCTGCAACATCGGATGCTAGAATGCCTGTTCCTGGTATAATTAACCCTAACGCTAAATAATGTTTAGGTTTTATGGCTGTGCTCTGAGTGGAGATGACACTTGTGAGAGAAATCACAGAGCTGTTCAACAGATGGACGCTTCATACTTCGTCCTTCTGCTTTGTAGCCCTTTCTTTCTGCTCCTTTCCCTTCCCGGCCCGCTTTCCCCTCTCCTGAGGAGATGGAGATGTGTCAGTACTTGCAGTGGTTCCTGTTTCCCTTTAATTCAAATTACTGTGAAGGGATAAAATGCAAAGAGTAATTAATCAGAATCTTGTTAAATAAGTTATCAATCACAGGCGGTGGGCATTACGGAATTATTCACTCTCCAGAATTGTCACAGACTGTCCCTTACCAAGGAAGGATGGCAGTAGCCCAATAAAGCATCCATCAAAACCAAACTGAAAGTAATTTAATGTTTTGTATAATACCCTGGGCTCTGGTTTTGCAAGCACTTAAGCACATGTTTACTTCCAGCTTGCTAGCAATGGGAGGATTTCCTGGGTTGTTACTGATTGCATCCGTGTCTAGGTGTTAATGCTGAAGGTTTGGAATTCTGGCCTAAATTTGTGGTACAGATAAGTCCCTATTGCCTCCTAGTAGTCCCAACGACAATGCGAGGACAAGACACGGAACAAAGAATATTGTTGAATGCCCAGAGGGTGTTCTTAATTGGTCAATGAACAAAGCAATATTTATTTTTCTGTTTTGCTTTTTTTAAGCTTTTTGAACTTTCTTGGCATAGTTACAATATGTTTATGATGTTTCAGGATAACACTGCAAGTTGCTTTTGAAACGAAGAGCAGGGCGTTTATTTGTAGGTGTCTGAAGTGCTTTAGAAGTGAGTACTTACTTTAGGGCGGTGTGTACCCCCGAATAAAGAGGCTATTTACCATGCTGTGAGCAGGTCTGACATCTGAATACCCCATCGCTAATTTCTTGTCAAGAGTAAGACTGTAGCAGGAGACAGAATATTTAGCTGTGGAACAAGCTTATGGAGTAGACTTCAATCGCAAATACTGAGTGTACAAAAGCAGGCATTGAAATAATTTTATATCTACCATCAAGATGTGAATCGTGGTACTTCGGTCAACAAGGTAAACGTGAGATGAGGCATGAAAAAAGGCGCAATAAAACAGCTCAAAATTCTCTCAAGCCTACTTTTCCATCGGAAGTGATACCAGGAAGGATATATTTTACAGAATGCCTTTTCATAATAAATTACGTTCCCTAATCTGGACTGCTGAGCTTCGACTCTTCTCTGGCAACAAGGTGAAAGTGATGGAAGTTACAGAAATCCTAACTTCAAAACTCTGAGTAAAGATGTTTTGTAGGTTAAGTTGTCAGTGTCATTCCTGATGGTAATTTAACTGTAATTAACACGGAGGCACGCAGTAGTGCAAAGAGCCTGTTCTGTGGGAAGCAGATTGCTAGAGCCAGTGGGCTCCCACGTGATTCAAACTTCTGAAATCAGGGATGCTTGATGTGTATAAAGGACTTAGTAGAAGAAAACAACATACGTTGTCTGATGGCTAGTTTAATATTTCTTCTTGAGACAGATACCTCTCAAAGATGGGGCATGTCTTTGGATGCCTATTGCTCCAGCAACCCGATGAAAGCTTTCATCTCTTGGGAAAAACAGTCTGTCCTGAAACACTCGCTTAAACACAAAATCTTGAGCTGGTCGCTTTGACGAGCGTTCAGTTGGGTAACACGTGGCACTTTGGCAGGTCTGCATTTGGACTATTAAGTCGGCATTAAGTTTTAATTACTTTGGCCAGATTCCATTGTGCATGGTTTTATTCTGCACATGTGAAGTTTTGTTTGTATTTGCGTTGCGATTAATGGCACTCGCATAGCATCCTAGTGCTGTGCCCTCCACTCTCGAAATGCTAATGTGTATAAATACCGCTTTTATAGATAGAGAAAACCGTTCTGAGGCAGTGATTCGGCAAACGCCTCAACTGCAAACTGAGGTTTGGGGGTAACAGGAGAACATACCTCAATTGTTGGCTTTTTTTTCCCCTTCTTGAATCACTGGATGCAAGCTTTGAGATTCTCCTGATGAAGGACGTGGGCTAATCAGTATTAACCGTTCCCAATGTGTTTCTTTCATGCCTTGATTTGGGCTCTGCTGGAAGGAAAATGTGCAACAGCTGCATTGCTGCTTCCTGTGGTACAGCTTTTTGTGAATGGGCACGGAAAGGGTCTTCTGAAATCACAATGCAATAGGGTACCAGTACCACAAATTTTAATGCGGCTGGCCTATTTTCTTGTTATCTTCTGGTAAATTCTAGTAAAGCCGAGTAGGATGATAACCAGGGAGAACAGCTAAGGAGCTTTTTCAAAAGGGAGTGGTATCAAGTGGTAAAGGAGGAAGAAACAAAGACTGAGGGGGGTAAAAACAGAAAAACTGG
The DNA here is from genome assembly GCF_013377495.2 of Cygnus atratus. NCBI lineage: Eukaryota > Metazoa > Chordata > Aves > Anseriformes > Anatidae > Cygnus > Cygnus atratus. Next base: position 21,821,608 of record NC_066370.1, on the reverse strand, counting down.
AGTTTAAAATGGTAGCTCCTCGTGTCAATAAAAAAAGAATCCCTGTAGGATGAAAATCTGAATTAGATTTTTGGCGATAGGAAGGGAGAAAGATGAAACAACTGGCCTCAGGTTAGAAGACTGCAGCTGGCAAGTTTTATCTTCCAAATACCGTGTGCTGCTCCTTGGGCATGGGTTTTAGAACCCAACGTGTGTTTTGTTGTAAATATACAAACCCACAGCTTTTTCTCCAGAACATTGGCGATAGCTGGAAAGAACAAAGAAACAAACAAATACATCTACTTAGGTTGGATATGTACAGGACAAAAGCACGTTAACCTTTTCTGGTAAAGAAAAGTTAGCGTCTTGTGGCCAGCAGACAGCCGCAGCAATCCAGAAGAACTGGTTGCTCTGCCTGCCTCTGCCAGGGGCCTTTTGAGAGACCTGGGGCAATGCACGTAGTGGTCATCCGTGCAGGAGCCGGGCGACTTTACCCTTGTTAGGCACTGAAGAAAATTCAGACGGAGTCCTAAGAGCAAGGATCAGCCCCTAGCCCTTCCTTTTACGTGTTGGTTTCCCCCATGCAGTGATGTACCAGATCGTGCTAACTTGCGTGTTCCTTCTCTGTTGTACAGCACCTTGGTTTCTTTCAGGCAAAGTACCCGAGTTTCAACAGAGTGAGTGAGGACTACGCCTTTCCCTGCCACAGAACACTCAGCCTAAGGTTTGGGTATGAATCGTCTCAAGAGGAGGGAATTTAGGGGTTTCACGGGGCCCGTGTGAGCACCACTGATTAAAGAACCTGCTAATGTTTTTGAGTGTGCCCTGACGCATTTAGCATCCTCCGGAAAGCTGAGCAAGCAGAAGCCAGCCCCTGCCTTAGGGGGCACGTGAGCGCATTCCCATCAGTTAGGTACAGGTGCTCCGTTTAGGTTGGAGGCTTAGCCCCCCGCCCACCTCTATCTTATTAGCAAAGGGTGATGCAGAGGGACTGTTTCTCTTTAGGGGTTGGATTAGGTTTTTAAAGATTCTTAGATGGTTAAAATGCCGGTCGTCCCTTAAGTGGAGATCACCCAAACTTCACTGTAACAAAATTTAGGCATTTAGAAAATCCTGGCAAACGTCTGTGCGGATTTGGATGTCAGCACTTCCCGAAGATGTAAGTGTCAGTGCCTTCCAGCCTGCGTGCATGTCATACGTGGTACTGGCCGTGTGCTGAATGTAGACTTCATAAGCAGGCGGCAGTGGTTACAGGAGCTGGTGGACTGCCATGAAGTACGTGTTGTCTAACCCCTGCTCCAGCTACAAGCGTCAGTCTGTAGCGGGTGATAATAGAGCTGAACCCATGCCAGTCTTTGTGCCTTTCGTGCCACGCTGGGAGTGGAAAGGGACTTTGGGATAACGGATCCTCTGATGGCATAGAGGAAGCGCTGGAGCCAGCTCCGTGCCACTGGCAGTCCCCTCTGGAGAAAGCTCGTTTGGCAAAATGAGAAAACGGCATCCTGAGAGTCTGCGAGGCCGGGAGAAGATAGCCTGGTGGTTCAGCCCAACTCCGACGTGCTCAGAGCATCCTGGGACGAGATAACTTGGACACAGCTGTGTGTGCAGGCAGGGTATGAGGAGGAGAGCACGGGATGATGTAAACTCCTTCTGGATGTAAACTCTCAGCTTGGAGGATCGGCTGCACCTGATTCATCTACTCAAATTTCTTGCTTTCCTTATCTGAAACTTGTATAAACTGTTCAGCTTCAGAAACCTTCTGTGAGGGACAATGTTCTGAAAGCCTAAGTGTGCAGGTTTTCTGTCTTTCCTATAAAAGCGAACTTTAAATATCCAAGAGTTTTCACACACTTTTTAAGGCTGTGTTGTCTGCTTTAAAGCTTCATAATTTATTTGGAAGTACACATTGATTCATTTGTATAACCCTTTTGTAAATGTACAGGAGGCCTAGAAAGCCCGCTGTTTGGCTATTTCTCCAGCTGAACATAGAGATCTGCTAAACTGCACCTTTAAAAACTTGCATTTAAGATACTGACATTTTCAGTGCTTCTGTTGACTTCACTTTATGATGGAATTCAGTATTCTGTCTGTCATCTGCTTTAATACTGTAACAGAAGTCTGGCTCTGAAAATAGGATGAAAAATGGGGATTAATTTGCAGCGGAAACTTTCTGAGAATGAGCTTGGTTAAACTATGGCAATTTCTCTCACAGGAAAGCATTTTTGCTTGGGTTATTCTGCAACTATCCCCCAGAAAAGGACAAAGCAATAGATAGGAAGGAGCAATCAAAAAAAACTCTGGTGCCAGCCGCTGCCTGTATAGCACATCGCATGGCTTAGCAGAATCATAAATATTTAAGGAAGGAAAAAATACGAAATCCTGGCAGAGGAATGAAGTGAGTATCTTTAACTTCTCTGGCTGTTTCACGGACTGTGCTACGAAGAGGAACGTTTGCCTTGTGAATCGTTGTCAAGAGTATGAAGTGCTGGTAGGAAACGTGAGAAAAGCATTATTCTGAAATGCAGTTGCTGCATCTAATCGTTAGTATCCATGGCACCTTGGTGTGGGTGCCGTACCGTAATCCTACGGTACGTTCATCCGTTTTCTTTCAGTGCCTTGTGGTGTAGTGTGTTGCTAGTAAATCTGTTTTGGTACCAAAACTGGTAAGATAATCGGGGATTTACAGTTCCTGGTACAACTGCACCATATAAGGGGACATGAGACCACAGTGTATGAATGATGTATATACGTGCGCTGCCAGTTAGTGGGTAGTTATCTGCTGTTACACTCGGACTGGTAAAATTGTAAAGGAGAAAAATGAAGGGTTGAACATGGAGAAAGAGATTTTCATCTATATGAGGCCTGTTAGGATCATCTGGCATGTGTTTGTAAACATAACTGCCGAGTGTGAGAGCATATTTCTGCATACACACAGAGAATTCAGGCTTAAAAAATCTCAGTAGGCTCAGAACTAACAAACCACTGAGTGCTTTTGGTAACGTGGACATCTTGCGCCTGATGGATTTTCTTTAAAAAGGTAGGAAAAGCAAAAATCTCCTTTAAAAGGATAATTCATTAACCAGTTGATTTTGAAAGCTAGCAGTGCAGGCTGTTGAAAGTTAACAGCTCGCACCGTCCGAAGTTTTTATTCTGGGGTAACAACGACTGCTTCACCTTGCGTTTCTACTTAACGTCCTTCTTGCAATATTATGGTTTTGCAGCTTAAAAGTCGGAATGGACCTTTAAAAATGCCATGTCTTTAAACAGAATTTTTGTGTTCTGTATATCCCTATAAATCCACAGTCTCTTTGTGGCTTCTGTGCTGCATTTCTGTGGGCAGCACAAGGACAGGTACAGAAAAGGTGCTGCCGGTCTGCAAAAGGTCCTGGGGTTCCTGTGTGACTGATCCCCAGGTCGCAGTGGGGAGGGGACCTGGAGACCTGAGCCTTGCTGATTGAAAGAGCTCGTACAGAAAGGAGTTTGAGGAGGTTTGTGTGAATCGGTGTAATACCCCAAACGTTTGTTTCATGTTTTTCTGGAGCAGGAACATTCAAAAGGTCTTCCTTCCCCCCTACAAATACTAGGCCGTAATTCAACATAATTGAAAACACTTATCTTCCGCCTTCTGTCTTACAAGTCCTTTGCATTGTGCTACCAGTCTGCAAGTTGGTAAATGTACGGCATGTATTGAGGTCTGTAGACCAAGGGCGCCCTTTTCCCAAAATGCGTGTTCTGGAGCTCGTGTACCTCACCGTGCTTTATACTGGTGTTCCTAGTCCCTGGACTGGGAGAACCTCCTCCATGATACTCCTGAGTCACGTTGTAGTTGTGCAGTGGTACCGAAAACTTGCGCACAAATCTTTCAGCTTCTTTTCAACATGGTTTTCACCCCTCTTTGACATGAAATTCCGGCTGCTCAGTATTCCGTCAATATGCCTGTGTTGCTGTCCTTTCGTACGTGTGAATTCTTCTCTCTGTATTGTTTTTCTTTGCTCTCAGCTTCACAACTGTTTTCATCCAGCCTTGTAAGCAGCTTCCCATTTGCCAAGTGTCCACTACTTTCCTCTGACTTCCTCCTTTAACTTGCCCTCTTTACAGAGCTGCTGAATGAGTTTGTAGTCGTTACTTTTGGATCATCTGACACTAGATTCTGGGAGTGTTTTTTTTGCATGTTGTAGAAAGAAAGCTCTTGAGAATAATGACCTATGTTCACATCTTTCACATTTTGTTTGTTATTTATACATTGCCACAAAATAACGAGGACTTTGCAATACCTGAATTTTGAGCCCAAATGAATGTTTTTTTCCCATGTGCTTAAGACTGTATTAATTTTGCACTTTCTCTATTGTAGGAGGTCGGTGAGCCGTTCAAAGAGGAGAAGGCTGTTGCTAAATACTTACGGTTCAACTGTCCAACAAAATCCACCAACATGATGGGCCACCGAGTTGACTATTTTATCGGTAGGGTTACTTTTAACCACAGAACTGAACTGTCTAGCACTGTACTGGGGGTGGTGGGAGGAGAGGATTTGGTTTTTATTTTTTGTGCTTTATCTAATAAGTACTGATCTTCCAGTACGGTTTTGAAAACTTACCTAGGCATTAGATAGCTGTAAAATTAATCTTATCTGAAGTAAATACAATAAACTTTTCACTCTGTGATTAAAACGTGTGTAGTTGTCAAGTACTTCAGAATAGCAGCTACTCATTTACCTTAAAAATTGAGAAGATCTGAAACATCACTGAAACTGACTGACTGATGTGGTTCAAGGAATGCAGACTCCATGATGAAACGCAGTGGGTTTTTTCCTCCATTTTTTCCTTTAGCCTCAAAAGCTGTGGATTGCCTCCTGGATTCTAAGTGGGCAAAGGCAAAGAAGGGAGAAGAAGCGTTATTTACAACTCGAGAGTCTGTAGTTGAATACTGCAACAGGTATGACCTAATCTAAACCATCACTATTATTAATGAGTATAGTTGTCAAGACGTCTTAGTTACTTAGAAACAGTTTTGCTTAGGCTACTTTGATAAAAGGACTTGATGCATTCTAAGACATTTGAATTAGTAGGTAAAAATAAAGACTGTTTTTATTACTATGTTTGAGGGTGTCGGATGGGAAATATGAACAATGTAGTTTCATCATCTTTGTTTCCCAAATTCTCTTCTGCATTTGTTATGCTGTTTGGGGCAGCAAATTTTCCTAAATTTTATAGTCATTTTATGTCAGCAGGATGAGAGCTCCCAAATGTCTCCTTCCTGTGGACCTAGACTGCCATCATGGCAAAAGCTGAACTTCGAGGTTCAACTTATGCCTCTCGTGTGGCATGTCTCTGTTGCTTAGCATACTCAAAGTGCTTTGTTTAGATGAATGGCATATTCTGACCCTTCCATCCTTTTTTGGGGCTGAATCTTACACTTGGAGAGCTCTGCGAAAGCCACTTACAAGTAATGATTATATTTAGGGGGTTTTGTTTTGTTTTTTCTTTTGGGGCCTCTTTTATATAGCCATCCGGCAGGTGAGATTCCGCCCCCAGTTCTAGGGCTGAGACAGGGCTGATGCTGTTTGAACTTTGTGCTGACTTAGTCAAGAAAATTTAGGAAAAAGTAACGTTATTTTAACGCAAGCAGAAAAATGTCTTCCTTTCCAGAATCTTTGGACTGAGGTAAGTCTCTGTATGTTTGCTCCTCAGTTACTAAACCGTCAGATGAGACAACAGTTGGTTGAGTCCTTCAGCTCCAGCAGTGTAGAGAATGACAATGTAGCATGCAAAAAAAAATCCATTTGACCCTCTGTTCTCTGCTCTGTTCTCTGACTTTTATCAGTAGCAGCATCTCGTGCACTGATGATCCATTCAGCACCGTACCATGTCTGCAGTTTACTTTCTTGTGCGGGCTCCTGTATCACTTAATACTAAGGCCACCTTTGGCCACCAAAACTGTTGTCAGGGTTTTAAACAGCACTGTCTGCTTCTTTTGCCACTTAGGAGAAACGGAGGGACGTCTTAATACAATGGGGAAAGTATTCTCTCAGCAGAAGAGGCTCTCATACGTATTAAAAACCAACTATCTTAATTCTCTTGGTGTGGCTATTGTGATTTTTTTTTTTTTTTACCTGTCCTATCCATCAGGAACCGAATATCAGAGTCTGTGTCATCATCTTGTGTCAGTTGCATTGAACAGCTCCGTATTTAACAACTTACTGTCTGCATTCGTAGCGCTGCTCCGGTGCGTAAGGCCTCCCGGTGCACTCACCCATCGAAAGAAACCACAGCACTAACGCTGCGTTTGGCAGCTCTAAAGAGGGCCAACAGGCTGGGAATTAGCAAGCACCCTGCACTTCAGCCGTCATGTGAAGGTCTGTCCTGCTTCGCCAGCTGCCTGTTGGCCGCTCCGATAGCGTGGCTCCGTGCTCAGAGCAGCAGCCCTTGCTCGGGCCTGCTGCGGGGGGCTTCCAGTGTGGTCCGTTTCTGCCTCCATTGGAGGTAGGGATGGCTCCCCCAGCTGAGAAGAAAAGTAGGTGCTCCCAACCACGTGGTTTTCTGTTGCTCGAAAGAGAAACTATGTGAGCAGTTGTCTGAGGGAAGGTTTTTTTGGCTTTTTTTTTTTAATTTATTTTAATAAACCTGTGTCCTGCTTTCGGTTGGGATAAAGTTAATTTTCTTCCTGGTAGCTGGTATGGTGCTGTGTTTTGGATCGAGGACGAGAACAACGCTGATAACACGCCAGTGTTTTAGTTGTTGCAGAGCAGTGCTCACACAGAGCCAAGGACTTTGCAGCTCCTCGGGCTGCCCTGCAGCGAGCAGGCTGGGGGTGCACCAGGAGCTGGAGGGGACAGAACCAGGACAGCAGGCCCCAACTGACCAAAGGGGTGTCCCATGCCACGGGGCATCCTGCCCAGCAATAACGCTGCTGGGTGAGCGAACGGCTGTGTTGGCTGCCTGCTGGGTTAAACCACAACAACCTGAAGCAGCTGTCTTTGATAATCAGCGTGCATGTACGTTTAAGTGGTAGAAGGACTTCTCTCTCTTCAGTGAGTTCCTAATTTAACAAGCAGTCCAGCATAAGGATTTGATCTGCAGGAAGAGATGAAAGAAACCAAGTACAAATCAAATCACTTTGATGCATAGGGCCAGCTTTTTGCTGTGAATTGGCCCTTGCAATCATAACCCACTGCTTCCCCTCAGTCTGAAGAGCAGGATTCTGTATGGCTCTTCCTATTCTGAGTTTGGGTACAGTCCTTTCAAGGACATTACTTCTTGGTGACAACTTCAGGACTGCCAAATACTATGTCCTGTGGCCCAGCCAGCCATATGCGTACTTGCTGTAAGGTACTTTTGTAGCTAACATGAATGGAATGCTTGCACGTGTGCCACAGTTCCAGTGGTAATTTTATTCAATGTGTACCTCTTACGAAGTAACTTAATAAGCTGTTTGTCCACTTCCTTATTTTTGCAATGCAATACATTGACATGAACTTGCAAATATAGATCAGATAGTCATATTAATGAGAAATAATTAAATTGACTTGGTGGCTTTCTCCATCCTACGTCTTGTGTATTCACTTATATCTATGGCAAATGCTGGCACAGAAAAGTGTGTTTTTTACTCAGTTCTGAACAGATGAACAAAAAGGAGCAAGAGGTAAGATGGGATCATTTATGATGGTGACCTCTGTCAATCAGTTATGCTATTCATGATTATATTAGGTAGTCTAGATGGTTATCTAATGATGTGTGTGTAAACATGATTATTCCAGCTGCACTTAAATATATCACCTAACTCTTTTCCTTTTAAGACTCCTGAAGAAACAGTTCTTTCATCGAGCGTTAAAAGTGATGAAAATGAAACCTGACAAGGATACAAAGAAAGAAAAGGAAAAAGGAAAGGCTGAGAGTGGGAAAGAAGAGGAGAAGAAGAGCAAGAAGGAAAGCGGCAAAGATGAAAAGACCAAGAAGGAGAAAGAAAAGAAAAAGGATGGTGAAAAAGAGGAGTGTAAGAAGGTAAGTGCGATCCGCAAGAGGAGAGACAAACCTGCTAACAGAGAATACATTAACTGGCACTGTTAAGAGCACATTGGCTTAAAAACATGGTTGGTTTTTCTAAAGTGTTTCTTCCTGTTTTGGTCTTTAAAACACACGTTTTTATATTTTGGAGTTCTGATTCTGATTTAGGTCAAAACAGACTTCAGTTAGATCTCCTCACCTTGTATTGCAGACTGAGTTAATCAAAGCCTACTTCTGTTCAGCTGCAGCGGGCACTGATGCTTTGTGCAGCTGCACCTTAGCATAGACAGACATGTATGCGTGTGACCTAACATCTCAAAGCGGTGCAGCTGCACATGTAAAATGAAGCAGCAATTCTGCCATGTTTGGTGATAAGAATGTCTGGAATGTGATAACTCGGTGCTTGTAAGTAGTTCTGTAATAGTGGGCCAGTTTTGTGTGTGGGAGCTCTGTTTTAATCTACTTAATGCCTAGTTTTCGCAGACATCTGATCTACTCTCTTTACAGTTCATACTATTATTACTATACAAGTTTTACATGTGTTTTCTTCACATTTTCATTCCCGATTTATTCTAGTAGCTGAACAGAAATCATAGATTAAAATGTTAGGAATCTGCTGGAGAGACTTGATGAAGAGATGTATTTTGTCTCCTGTATACAGTGATATGAATCCAGTGAAAGTTAGTAGGATAGTGCTCAAAAGTTACTGCAGTTTGGACGCTCCTGAGTGAGGTAATGGCACACAATCAAAGGTGTAGTCTACATGTACAAAGGTCTAGATCTCAAAAGAAAGCTACATGGCTAATACAGGAATTAGAAACAAAACAGTCTTGCTGGCGGTCAAAACAGAAGGCAGTGTAAGGTTACCTAACTCTTGAGATACCTTACAGTGCTGATTTTGAAAGTTAGGAAGTCCTCCAACTCGCTGTCTCTGAAGTGTTGTATTATTAAATGCAATGTTAATTTTTAACCTAATCATTAATTATTGAACTGATATTTTAGTGGATGATATAAGCCATTGGGTACTAATTTAACACAGGGCAAAAATTGTAAATTTAGTTTCTAGCACAGAAGTAAGCAAAGAGAGTGAAACAGGAGGCGGGGAAGAGGAAAGCACAATATCCCAAAAGGACTGAGGAAGGTAGAGAATGAAAAGGCAGAAATTGATTCTGGAAGGATGCCCGTGTGGTAAATACGGCACCAGGGTACCCAGTAATTCTACAAGAGCTAGTGATTATCAAGTGCCGTACTCTGTGCTTGATCTCTGTGCAGACTTTGTGGTAAAGTCAGTGGAACATTGCTATGCATTTGAACACTTTATGTAATCCCAAAGTTACAGCCTCGTCCTTAGGTACTATGTATAAATAAAATTTCTCTTTCCTTACGATTTGCCTTTATTTTTAGATACCCAATTGTTAAGGCATGAGAACAATAAGAAATATAGTCAATATAGTATCTTCACTTAAGATCACATTCCATTTTTTTTTTTAAGTTTGTAAAAAGTTGTCAGACTTGATATATTAAAATACCAGAAATTAAAACCCTGTACATGTTTTTTATGTATAATTTGTGTTTCTCTTCAGGATGAGACCCCAGGAACACCCAAAAAAAAGGAAACTAAGAGGAAATTTAAACTTGAGCCACATGAAGACCAAGTTTTCTTGGATGGAAATGAGGTAAGATTTATAGATACTTTCTAAATTTAGTGTCAGTGTATTGCCAGGTAATAGCTTAATTTACTACATTTCTGCAGACACTCTTGTCCTTTGGAAGGAAAAAATAATGACAATGTGATGGCTTATCTTGAAACGCCGGGTTTTAGATATCTGCAATGAGATTAGAGGCAGATAAATGTAGAACAGGAACTTAAAAAATCTAAAAGAAAACCTAATGCCCTGTAACCAATAATGCTGTTGGCCACGAGGTGAAGTTTTTGTCCTCGTGGTGTAATCAACTGTTGGAGCAGGCTGTGCAGGGAGGTTCTGCAGTCTCCATGCTCAGAGGCTTTCAAGATTGGACTGGGTAAAGCCCCGAGTGACCTGGTCAGGCCTCACAGCTGACCCTGCTTTGAACAGGGGAATGGACCTCATGAGGCTATTTCTCGTGAAGATGGCCTCATGAGATACTCCTAAACAAGTGTCAAGCCTTTTAGAACATGAAGGGCAACCCCAGGAGTGGAAGTCAAAAGTATCTGGCATCCAGAGGCTGCCCGACTTTGTGATCTGAGCAGCTGGGTGATACTTGGGCATTCCTGAATTCTTATCCTGGCTTTACCACTGAAATTGTGTGTGGTCTTAAATAGCGTCTGTACCTTTCTTTCCTGGAAGTCAAATCATTTAATTCTTCAACAGTTTCGTTAACGTACAGAGTCATATTCCTGCTTTTAAGATTTGGGATACGTTAGTAACTCTTTTTACTTCAGCAAAAGTAAACTGTGCTCAGCATGCTTTGTGTCACTGTATGGGAATGTCTCCTGGGATTCTAGTAGCCCTTTGGTTATAAAACATGTGGCAGTGAACTCTAAATAAATTACTTGTGTGGAAAACGTATTTCCTTTATGCATCTCTTTTTTGATCTTCTGTCAGTTCTTTTAAATGCTGTCTTGATCTGCTTCATCCCACCTTGTGTACAATCACGCATACCTCTGATCCTCCCCATTGTCTTTTACATGGAGTACCCAGAATGGCGTGCAGCATTCAAAGAGAAGCTGCAGTCCTTTATTAGCAGTATAATAGTCTTTGCTGGTGTCCTAACATTTTTTATTTTTATTTTTTAGTGTTGAGCTCCCATTTTTCAAGAGCTGCAACTCCCATAATCTTTCCTGAGTAGCAGCCAATTTAGAGCCATTCCTTGGGTATTTACATTAGAGCTGTTTTCTTTTTCATTCTTTTGCACTTAGGATAGTGTGTAATACTCAGTATTTATATTGCCCAGTCACCAGTCATGATCTTCAATTTGGCTTGCAGAGCAGTTGAGTGGCAGCAGAGCAATGACTGCATATGGTCATTGTTTATACCCTGTGAGAAGAACATTAGATACTTCTTGTTTCATCACACTGAAAAACTGTACTACTGCCTCATCTAAGGTGTTGTCTTGGTAGTTTTTATCAACTCTTCTGCTATGAGGGCTCCTGGCTGCTAGTAGTCAGCTGCTTCGTTGAATCTTAACTATTGTTAACTGTGAAAACTGTTTGGTGAGAAAGGAAAAAAAAAAAATACTAAGAAAACTGCACGTCACCAGGAAGGTTTTTTTCATAAAACTGAACAAATCTGATTCAATTGGAGCCATAGCTCTCATGCAAACATTCGGTACTCAGCGTTGCAATGGTAGGCATTTAGGTAAGTGTGCTGTGGTACAGAGGGTACAAACACATTTATCTGAGGTCATCAGATGGGACTTGAGCTGAATTGTGTGTTTCAGCTTGACGCTTTGTTCCGTGGTCAGTCTGCTGGGTGTTTTTTTTTGTGTTTCTCCTCTTATGAGAATCTCTTCAAAACTAGAAGCAATTTTTGTTTTCCACTTGTGGACTTGAGAAATTTTTATAAGTTTTTCTTGGCTTGATGCTGAGCAATGTTAATGCATAAAAGAAGGACAAAAGATGACAAAAACCTTGATTCAGTGACATTTCTGAATCTTTCACTTCACCATCAGTTTTATGGTTTGAATGTTTTCCCTGGGATTTTATGTCACCTGTAAGTTAATCTGGGTAAAAACTTCTTTTATGAAGCAACTCTTCGACAGATTTCATTTGAGATTTTCTGTGTTTTTCTTAAACAACGGGGAAGTTTGTTCTCTCTCTGCTGAAGACTTTGGCCCAGCAAGGTGAACTCTGCATCACATCCCGCTTCAGCAGCACCGTGTCCTTAGGCCTCCTGCCACCAAGCTCAGATTACGATCGGTACATACCTAAGGCAATCAGTAGGGGCATGCAGGCATGCAGCCCCATGGCTGTTTCTCTCTTTTTGCAGCTCTTTCACTGACACAAACCAGTTTCAAGTCCTTAATGCTTCTTAGGATACACAACCCCTTGCCCTCTTCTTCTGCTATTTCTGATATGGCAGAAGTGTTATTTTAACATTTTTATGTTAACAGCCAGAGTGCTGTTTGCTCAGTGCAAAGCAATATAGCAAGGCACTAAGCATTTGAGTGAGGAAACAAATCATTTATCAGAGAGCTTGCTTTTCAAGTATTAATCATTATTTCTGTTGTAGGTGTATGTGTGGATCTATGACCCCGTTCACTTTAAAACATTTGCTATGGGACTTGTACTTGGTAAGTAAGAGTAGACAGTAGCAAGCCCACCAGGAATGGGGGAATATCAACAGGAGTACCTCTCCTTGGAGAAATGTCATCTTGCTGGACAAACTGTTTTTGCTCTTCAGTTTCAGCATGATTTGATACCAATCACATTACATGAATTTTGATCTCAGGATGGAGGGAGGACATGTGCACATAAAACAAACACTAAAGACAGCTGAAACATACTTCAGCTAATGTCTGAACTTGTACAAGTGTGCAAGCTGTTTATTTCGGTTTAAACTAATGAGCAAGTTGCTTCATAGGCAGCTGTGGTGGGTTATATAAAAATGCGAAAGATATTAAAGCTATTAATTTAAACTATAAATAATACCTTTCTGACCCTTGGCTTTGTGTAGTTTAGGCCCAGTCAGCTTTTTTTTTTTTAATTGAATGTAATCTTGTTGTTAACTCACATCAGTGAGCTAACAGCTAATTTCACTGCTGGTCCAATGCCCCTGACCTGTACTTTGCAGCTTCCTTGCCATGTGAGAACCACCTTTCTAGAGAACCACTGTCATCCCCTGGGGCTATGTTCAGCTCTCTGATCAATCCTTGGGGCCACCGAGAGCTCCACCCAGCTCTCTGTGCCTGCTTCCTGCTGGACTGGTTGTAGGCAGCTCCCTGCTCACCTCTTTGCTTATCGCCTTTCCAGAGGTGCTCTTTTCTCTTTTGATTAAGTACAGTGGTGTAGACTTGCTCAGTGTGGTCCATAGTGTCCATCTGCCTGCTATGAAAACAGAACTAGAAAAGATTTCAGTCAAGGCCTAACACGCTGTTGTGTAACTCATACTTTAAGCCAATACCTTGAACAAATGGTAAGCCTAAAACCTTCATGTATGTACGAAGAAGAACTAAGCACGTTTCTCATACATTTGTTCTTATCTTTCTATTTAGTGATCGCTGTTATAGCTGCAACCCTGTTTCCACTCTGGCCAGCAGAAATGCGTGTTGGTGTTTATTACCTCAGTGTAGGTGCAGGCTGTTTTGTAGCCAGTATTCTCCTTCTTGCTGTTGGTAAGTGTCAGTCATCTTCGTTTTATCAGCAGGTGAAGTCTAAAAGGGTAGAAACATACCATACATTTAAACATTGGCTCAGATGGGTGAATCTCGCAATTACTTCTGATTATTTTGTTAGCAGTAGCCAGACTGGTGCTGGGTATGCATTTCTTTAGTGGCCACTGGGTGTCAGGGTTGTGCCACAGAAAGAAAAGTCTCAAGCTTGTTCCACCTGTTTGTGCTTCCTCTATTGTGGAGATTTGTTTACTGCCTCAGTTTAAAAACAAACAAAACAAGAAACCAAAAAAAACCATAATGCCAGAACATAAAAACAGATTCAGTAGTGAGAATGGTGTAACCAGGATTTTAAAGCATTAAGAGCTAGATAATAGACAGGATATATGATTATTGGGGGCAAGGAAAAAGGCTTGGTAAGTAAAAGTAAGTAAATAAATAAATAAATAATGCCACTGCAGAATGAGAGGATTTTCCCCAAGGTTGCCACTATTGCTGGCTTTGGCTGGCTGTTAGTACTGGATACTTCTTACACCATAGATGTACATCGTGAATGCTTATAACAACAAAATTTCCCATTTTTTAAATACAGCTCGCTGCATCCTTTTCCTTATTATCTGGCTCATCACTGGAGGAAGGCATCACTTCTGGTTTCTGCCAAATCTTACAGCAGACGTGGGATTCATTGACTCCTTCAGGCCCCTGTACACACATGAATACAAAGGACCAAAAGCAGACTTAAAGAAAGAGGAAAAATCAGAATCCAAAAAGCAACAAAAATATGACAGTGAGGAGAAATCAGACAGTGAGAAGAAAGAAGACGAAGATGGGAAAACGGAAGCAACGAGGAACTCGGGAACGGAAGGCTCGGGAGGCGAGCGGCATTCAGACACTGACAGTGACAGGCGTGAAGACGACAGGTCCCAGCACAGTAGTGGAAATGGAAACGACTTTGAAATGATCACAAAAGAGGAACTTGAACAGCAAACAGATGAAGGGGATTGCGAAGAGGAAGAGGAGGAGGAAGATACCGAAAGTAGGCCTTCACATGAAAAATCATAACTCACTGTGGTTTTGGGACTAAGTATGTGCAAATAGTTGGATTTTCTTTGTTGGCTGATCACCAAAACATAGACCATACAGTAGCATCTTTGTTTGCTGAAATGTACATGTTACCAAACAGTTTTATATCTAGTTCCTTCATTTTTTAACCATTAACTTGATTACTTGGTACTATGTTAATCATTAATATACATTTACAGAAGTTTTATCAATCTGACAAGTTTTCTATTGATTAATAGATTGCCCAGATTGTCCTCAAACATTGAAAACATTGCTTTCTGGTACTTGCATAACTGGTCAATTAGTTCCGCTTCTCAAACTTGCTTTTATAAAACAGGTAAAAGTTGAATGACCAAATCTCAGATTATTCCTAGTTATACTCATTTGATAGCTAGTTAGGTAAAGCCCTTCGTAGCCCACAACCTTCTTGATATTTTTCCTGATTTTATTCCAAAAGATAGTGAAAACTTTCCTAAGAAAACTAGTTTTAGCAGAAGTATTTTGCTGAAAATATAAAAGCTGGTAGTGCTGAATTTGGCTGCAGTGTTCTCTGTTTCTCCAGACTATGTGCCAGCAACTTAGGAAATCCAAACTGGTTTTGTACATCTGGGTCAGAGAAAGATGTCATCTCCAGCAGGTGAAGGAAGCAGCATGGTTTGGAAATGACGGCTGTTTTCTTTCTCCTGTTCCATCATAATAATTAAAAAATGTATTCTGTACATAATTTACAAATAAAGCAAACCATTTACTTTATCTGCTACTTATTATTTAGAGATTTGATCCAGCATTCAGTTTGTATTATTAAAGCCATTTTGTGGTGTATCTATCAGAGAAATGCAAGTCAAGAGGACCTCACAGATATTTGTGTATGATCAGTAGCTGTTCCACAAGAGCTTTAGTTTTGTGCCAACATTCCATGTATTTGAGTATGAGTAAATTGATCCTTATTAAATGAAAGCAAACAACATAGCTGTATGTATGCCTTAATGTTAAAACTTTCTATTTTCTGGAACTGGAATACTTTTTAAATGGAAGAGGCCGGAGAGTATTCATCTGTTCAGAAATATGGGTAACTCGAAGCTAATATGAAGTGACCATAAATAATTTGTTTATAAATACCTTGAAGTAGTTTGTGCAGTTTCTCTTATGCATCCCTTATTTACTGGATGTTTGCAGGATTTGCTGTATGGTTTGGTTGACTAAGCATTTAAGAAGTTAAAGCTCGGCATCATTCCTCTAGATCACTTCAGCGGTAACTATACATTTGACTGTTTCCTGAATCCATTCAGAGAAGGGTAAGCAAGAAGTTTTAATAACTGACTCAGAGAACTTTTTTTTCTATCCTAAAATGCTTCCCCTTCCTTCCAGCATACGTGTTTTTCAGATGGTGCAGATATATCGACCATAACGAGTACACTGGTACACAACTCACAGGTACGGTGTCATTTGCCTCTTAAATCTCCTGAATATTTGCTCCATAAGAAAACATAAATTGGACCACTTTTATTTTTATTAATTTAGCAAAAAATCAAAGGATCCACTACCCAAAAAGACAAACTCCTGGACACCTGTATGTTAGAGGTGATTAAAATAACAAAGCTTTTCACTCATTTAAGCAGCTATTTTACACTTACCTCATACAGATGCTAGTTTTCTTTGTGCTAGTATTTTACACCTTCATGTCTAACATTGAGAACAGAACCATGTTTCTTTCTGTGCAAGCATCTTCAGCTAGCTGCCTCTAATTCATGGCACACCTGGCCTTCACAGCCTGCTCAGGAACTCTTGCTTTTAACCATGCTGGTGGAGAGTTAGAAAATCTCCTGTACTGAAGCCATCCTTGCAGTTCATCAGGTTAGATTCTTGCTGATGCCAATAGGAGCTGAAGTAAGGGTGCCTGATCTGCCACATACGTATCTTCCAGAAGCCGACTGCAAACTAGCACTTTGGAGAGCACTACTACGCGTTGAACCCTGTGGAATACATAGAGGGGCAACATGCCCAGCAGTGGTTCCCAGTCGGCAGCTGACCTACTGGCAGTTTTTGGAGAAATGAGTTCTGTAGATTTCAGTGTATGTTTCCTCCAAAAAGTGAGAATAGCTCTGTATTCAATGGGTGAGAAAAAGTTGAGCGGGCCAAATAATAAAAACTCACTTTAGCAATGCTGCCATCTGCTACAAGGCCCTAGGGACAAGCAGCTAGGTTTCAAAATGAAGCATAAAAAAATTATATTGTCACCCTAACAAATCTCCAAGCTCACACAGGTGTAGAAATTGAATTAGCCTTTACCTCTTTCACTTGGGTCTGCTGTGAACAACTCCGAATTATCTGAAGAAGTGGTGTGAAGAAAGAGACCTTGCAGGAGATGTCCAGTGGTTAAGTAAAGGACTTCAAGACCCACTGCCGTAACCTAGTATTTTCCACAAATATTCCCCAATTACTTCAGAATTATTTTAGAATGAGATAATGAGAGAAGCAATTACAACATGCTAGTAACAGAACTGCGAGCAGACTTGCAGTACCTGACAAACACTTCAAAGAGAGAAAATCACAAAGGTACTTACCCAACGCTTGGTTTTTTATCAGGCCACTTTTACATCAGGTATTTCAAAGTAACTTTCTTCTTACCGGTGTTGACTTAACTTCCAGAGTGCAGGGTAACCTTAGTGTGAACAAGTATAAACACATATATAAGTTAGTGGAGTATTCAACAAACAACTTTTAAATATTACAGACTGTTAAAGGACTACTACAAGGACTATCAAAATGTCCTTACTGCAATAAAATTTTATAGTGGTCTTACTGATTTTCCTCCTAGTATTTCATATACCCTATATAATTTTCTAATTATTTTTCTTTGCAAGAAAATGTGATTACTCCTAACTTTTTGGGGAATTAAAAAATTACTGGTAAAACACTAATCAATATTAATGCAAGTCAGTACTTAGTGGAGATACTCCACCCAAGTATGCTCTGGTGGAGATACAATAACCTCACCTCACCTTTGGTATTTTTATAGTCAGAAATTTCTCTAGCAATTAAGAAATTAAAAAATCTTCTTTGACAAAATTGCATTTTTCATTATCTGTAGGAATGTTGCAGCCCTGGTTGGGATGCTTGTATCTGTGGTAAGTGAGTTCCTAATAGCAAAGTACCTTTGTAGCAGATGCTCAGGGGAGCCACTACTTTCATCTGCTGCATATCTGCATAGCTGATTTTTTTTAATTATTAAATACATATTTTAAAGAATTCCTACATACTGCTCATTTAGACCTGTTTCAATTTCTGTTTGAAATCAATCCTGTGCTTTCACAGAGCTGCATACAGCACGAGGAAAAGCAGAAAGAAAAATGCAGAATGCTTTAGTTTCTCAATTAATTAATTTATTACATTTTAACCAAGACTTGTCTTCCTTTTGTTATATCAGGAGAAAGGCTGACAAGCACCTGGCTTATGTAAACGTTAGATGTTGAATATGTAAACACTAAATGTAGAAATGTTGAAAAGAGAGTTGCCTGGCTTAGCCCCTCATTTTTCTTCCTGCAACCACCTGCACTTCTCTCAGCACGTAATACGCTGTGGCACTAAGCTGTATGAGCCCCGCAAGGCAGCTTTCCAGCTGCTCCGAGGATATAATTCTTCTCTGATACGGTCACAATGACAGCAAAGCAATATTCAAACCTCACAGTTGGCATCAAAAGCACTGGGCAACAGAGGAACACCTTCCAGATACAGCTCTGTTACTGGCAGGAGTCAGGCCCCCTGTTGGATCTGTTGGCAGATTGAGTCCAGTGAGCTCAGTTTAAGGGTAATTCCTGCTCATCCCCAGGCAGCTGTGCCCTGCCCTTTTCTCCCCTCGTGCAGTTGCTAAGCTGCTTCCCCTTCACTATCCCTGCCCCACAATTCATCTCCTTCAGCCACAAACCTAAGCAATTTCCAAGATAAAATAAACCTAAATACCACCTGGGAAAAAAAAAAAGACCACTGTGGGAGAGTGAAGTGTCAGCACCTACCCTTTTCTTCCATGGAGCCACCACAGTGAGGGCAGAGCAGCTCCTCCACCACCAGGTGGGCCTGACTATCACTGCCATCAGCTGGGGTTAGACACAGGGCTTTCAATTAACCCTAATTTGTACCAAGTCCTCCCTTTCATGGAGGGACACCAGGCACCTGGGCTTTTTGGGGCCAGCCCTGCTGAAGGAGCTCATCGCCTTGGCTCGAGTTCTGGAAGGCTGTATTCGCTTCGCTTTCTTATGCTCGAGTCTAAATTCTTCATGGGTCACACTGGGATAAATTCAGAGGAGATGCACAAATCTGTAACATCACAAACAGAACAGGAGACAGGCTCTGAGATAATGCTTCTGCTCCCACCAAAAGGGAAGGGAACTCCGCAGTACAGAAGGAGGGCTGCGGCAGGAGATGCTCAGGGACCGCAGGGCCTCATGCTGCTCACGGGCAGCTGCTGCCTTCTGCGCTGCTGTGGGAAGGGAGGGCTGCCTCACTTGCTGCTTGGCTGATGTTTCATTCAACTGCTTTGCATCTGAGGTATTTTTGAAAGCAGACCTAGAAAGGTTTGCATCACGCAAGTTTGAACACTTTTTTTTATTACGCTATTTTTACCAGAAAGTCTTCACCAACCATTTTCCTGCACACAAAGCAGCTATGGTTATGACGCAACTTCTGAGGAGTTTTAATATAAAATATACTGTTCAGCATGTAGCATGGAGATTATCAATAGGGTTAGCTTTTCTTTTAAATCAGGCAACTCTTGCTAGGAACTAGTCTGTTCTGTGCAAGGGTCCCCACCTACTTGCCAGCACAGCTACGTGACAGACTCATCAGCTTATAAATACAGGAGAGAGAGAGAGGTCAGTTCTGTTATGGGCCTTTAGAGAACGACTGGTGGCACCTGTGTGTGTTAAACGAGGGTGACCCCCAGCTCACTCCAGAGGATTTCCCAGGGTTGACTGACTTGATTCTCGGCCTCTCTGAAACAACCCCACTCTATAAAATGAGAAGAACACAGTAGATCCTTACCTGCTTTGCCACTGTGCTGTAGTTTGGAGAACACTTAGCTGTAAGAGACAGGACGCTTGCTAACAAACTTGCACAAGTCACACTTAACGGCTGATCAGGACTTATTACAGATTCTGAGCAAGCACTTTAAAAGGAGTTAGGGCTATAAAATGGGCCAAAGCTCTGCTGTTTGCTAAGGCTGCACTGTAGCTTTCCCACTTAGCACATAAGGAGGAAGACAAAACAACCCTATCAGTGTAAACGAACTCACAGTGAGCAGCTGCTGAATGTTTTCAATAGACTTCTGGTAATGGCTGGTACAATTTCATTAGGGCTTCTCATTTTTATTAAATAAAACATTGGATGATTTTATTTGTAGTACAGCAACAGGTGCAGGGAAACAAAAGGCACATTTCCTGATCGTGCCCACAAAGAGTCCATTACTCACTGGCTGACACAGAAGGCATTCGTTTTGCCATGTGTAGTTTTTTATGTGAAAATCATGATCACTCAGAAAAATAATTGTTTTATGATAAAGGACTTCTGAGAGAAGTTAGAGTTAGCAATTGCACTGTGCAAATGGTTTCAGTGCAAGTTCAAGTAGAGAGAGAGATAATTACTCAGTAGACACCAATCATGCTTTGGATACAGATCAAAATATTCTGTACAGGTGGTGACCATCACTAATCCTCGTAATGTACAACAGAAACCAAACACAAGAAAGGCTAAGCTCATGATCCTTGAAAGTACTCTGTAGCCAGGATCCAGTGAAGGATGTAAATGACACAGAGTAAGTCCTATAGAAAGGTTTTCTTTCGAAAAAAAAAAATAAATGCCACTACAACTAAGGCCCTGAAGAAAGCAGATTCACATCTGGACTTCAGCACAGTTCAGTTCCAGCCCGTGAACTTAATCTTAGAGGAGATCTGTTACAGGCTGAATCACAAGGCGTTATTTGTAGCTAAGTTAAAAGCAAAACCAAACACCCTCTCAACCGCATCACGTGCCATAAGCCTATGGAGGATGAGATTAGATGTTCTCTGGCTGCGACCTGAAAGTACGTTGTTTTGAAACACGAGTTTCTTGCTAAAACCTTCTTCAATCAGCTCAGAGACATGAGGGAAGGAAAACAGGAAGCAGAACACCAACTGCTTCACCTGAAAGAGGAAGAAGAGTAGGTTATGAAAACCTAGCTTTACAATCTGCTTTGCCCAGAGGCAAAGCATCTTGTTTTATTCAGCATACTAGTGAGACAGAGCCACTTATTCTGACACATTCATGCCTTCTGAATAGTGGCAACCTCCTTGTAAAGGCAGCAATACAGAAAGAACCATCATTGCTGGCAAAAATGAGCAAAAATTTCTTCTCACCTCTATACCTTGAGTAACAAAGCAATTTGCTACATTTACCTCCCCCCTTACTTCTCCTGAGATGCAAAAATCAAGATGAGTAAGAAGGACTGCACGTTGTCTGTGCTTTTAAAAGATTCCTGAAAAGCACATGAAAACATCTTGTAAATGGGACCCGGATCAAATATCGCCTTCATTATAAAATAAGCTGTCCCTTGACATCCATTTCTTAGATAAATATTTTATTAAAATCTTCATAAACACCCTAATGGCCTTTCAGGAACAGCAACTACACAATGCTTGCTCACCAGGCCATTGCAAAACTCAGATTGCTAATCCTGTGCTGACAAGGCATAAGATCTAATAGGGCATTAAACCTGCTCTGCTAGGCAACACCCAGCTAAAGGCATGCCCAAGAAAAAGGACACGGGAAAGGCTGCATCACACCAGCACTCATCTCCAAGTACAAACGCACTCTGGAGATGACATTCTGCACCCACCTGGTCTCCTGCCAGCTCTGCTCACGGCTGTTATGTCCACTCACCACCAAATTAAGCCACAGCCCAAACCTCTGCTGCTCAGGACACTGATTTTTCATAATAGTTTCTCCAGGAGTTCACTCCACAGTCTGTAGCTCTGCCCACGTGACATCAAAATGCATAAATACATGTTTGATTCCCCCGTCTTGCTCCCACATGGCTTCGGGAATCCCCCATATCAACGTGAGATTTCTTGAACTCACAAGGATGAGATGTAAATTTATTCCTTCTGCTCACTTGAATGAAGGGGCAGTTGGCAACTAGCTTCTGCAGCACAACAAGGCCCAGACAGGAAGATCTGGGGGGAAAAAAAACAAGATTCAGGGCTCACTACCCAGGAACCATAACCTAAGTTCCTTCACACAATGGCAAGGAAGTCCTATTTGTTATCGATGCCTATTGAAGACATATTTGTTATCGTCTCAAAGAAGGAAGGACGCATCTACCCGAGTTTCTTACAGGTGCAGGGGACACAGAACCACAACGTGATTTGAAAAATGCAGGGAGAAGCTGTTGCAAGAGGTTTGCTGTATCACTTCAAGCACCCACCTCCTGGGACAGGCAGTCTTTGGTCCTTCACACACAGGTGCCTGTATGCAAATACGCATTCATTTCTCAAACCTTTCTACAGCCGCACAGGCACATAAACGCAGCCACCTCGATCAAGCAGGATGGCTCAAGCCATTACTTAAGAGCAGAGTATTTGTCAAATACCTGCACATTTTCCTGCAAAGCTGCAAACTGAGCAGATACTAAAGAAGAGCCTGACCTTTTTCAACATTGAGTGCGAGCAGCTCCTAACACAATGAGAAGGAGCTGCCAATGCAAAGCAATGTGTTTGATTTTGAGGTCTTCCCTCCTTTCATTATTTTATGTTTGAAAAACAGGAAGATGAGATGTAGCATTCGGGAGCAGAAAACAATCACTTGAGAGTAATCAGTGAGCAATAAACAAGCTTTCAAACAAGCACCACAGTGGGTCTTGGAAGAGGGAAAAGGAAGCTAAGTAGTAGTTCCAACATTAACTCGGGGATGTTGGACACATAAGATTATCCCAAAATACAGTGCATGCAGAAGTGGCTTCCGATCCCTTCTTCCTCTGTTTGAGCTGACAAAAGAAAATTTGATTGCAAGAGTCTACGCAACTTGCCCCTGCGGGACATGCAGAGGAGCCTGCCCAGAAAGCTAACCAAGCATGGAGCTGACATGCTGGGCTGCGCACTCTGGAGGTCACGCACACATTAAGATCTTTATCAGCAGAAAGAAATGCTTAAACCGTCCCCTTCCCTTCCTGGTTGCTCATTTCCACCATGCGGGTATCTCCCCACACAGGCCAGAACAGTAGTTTCTGCAGTCAGAAATAAAGTAGCGATCAGAAACAAAAAAATCTGAAAGGCTCCAGCCCAACGATTTACTAGCCAGCACCGGAAAAATCACTTTTTCTGATTTACTTTGATTAGAACTAAGAAGAGAATAAACTATTATCGAGGGCATTGCCAGTCAGATACTGGTGAATGGGACCACACAGCGGACTGGGTGCTCCGATGGTGAAATACCCATTCTAGGTGTAAACATTTTCTTGTTGCGTTGCAATCTGTGTAACAGTCCTAATAACTGCTATTTGGATAAGTAAATATTGCCAATGTGAATGCTGCTCAAGATTAGTTTAACTTCTGGGAAAAAAAAAGTTATTGTTTCTTTGTGGAAAAACACGATGATCGATATCGTAGTCTGAAAAAAAATAAAAAATGAGAGCTTATTTAAACAGTGAGAAGAAACAGGGAAGACAAAAATTAGCACTCTACCAACACTTGAATTTAATTCCAGAGTACCAGAGTTAATTGCTTTTAGAAGAGATATTACCAGCCAACCTGATACTTTTGTACATACAGATCAAACATGGATAGATCCATCACTGATTTTCTATTTAGCCTTCAAGAAAGACAAAAAATGTTTCCCTCCCAATGGGCACTAGACATGCTAAGAATACGGCTGCTCTACGCTCAGCGACTGAAGTTTAGACCCAATAAAAGACTAAGTTAAATTGAGTAAGTTAAATCTGAAAAGCTCCCAAAGATTTCTCTCTCCTAAGCCTGATTAGGTCCCAGAAATTACGTGTTCTGCCTACCTTTCGGAGGTGGCCCAACCCGCAGGAATCATCTAACAGATGCCATTTACTCCTGCCAGCACCTAGTTTTTCAGAAAGGCTGGATGGACACTATCTCTTCCCAGATCTCCCAGTGACTCACACTAGCACCTCCTGCTCAGTGAGCGAGCCTGGACAAGCACCTGGCACGGCCAACTTGCTGCCTGGGGGGCAGAGGAGTGGCAGCACCGGGCTCCGGGCTCCATTCTGCACACACGGGACGGGTGCTGCAGCATTGAGCTCACAGGCTTCCACGCCTCTCCTCAGATTTATCTCTGAATTACCAAACACATAATGGGGGGAAAAAAAAAAAGATGCCATAGAATGACAGCTATATTGCATACATGCAGCCAACAGAAAGCCATAGTCAACAGGAAACCACTTCCAATTAACTCAAGAAGCAACGCTCAGGACTCTCAGCGAGCCACACCAGCAGCAGGATGTGCTCTTATCCTACATTTGTTGCTAGATGGGAAATAAAACAACAAATGGAAAACTAAATTAGTAGGCTGATCTGGAGGAGGAGAAAATTCTATTCTGTGCATTTTTAAACTCTATTAAGTAGATTGCTACAGGATGTCCAAGCTAAAAGGCCAACCCATTTAGAAGGTTTTATGTTGTACTTGCAGGATTATCCACTTGAATTCACCATTATCTTAAAACAAACAATGGCTATTTCCTAACCTGCTTCCAAACTTTTCTTAATTGCTAAAAGTCTCAGAGAAGGACAGCACTGGGAGAGCCATTTGCAAAAAGATCTTTTTGCCAAGATGATGTCCACAGTGAAATACTCCTTAGTATTTTCTATATAGTCCTTTAACTGTATTATGCAGAGAAAGTTCCTGTATGTAAAATGATATACCTACAGTACTGAGGGATTGCAGAATTTTGCATTGCATTTCAAAACAAGGAGTGTTTTATAAAACCATTAAATGATGTAGAAAAAGCGAATTATTGCACTATTGGCCAAATTCTCCAACATTTAAGTTTACCCTGCTGTCCTATCAAAGAGCAGAGACACAGCAAGAAGGCAATGTGCCCCATGCTTGGGGGCACGCAGTGTTTGATGTGGGAAGGGGAAGGTGTCCGTGGAGGCCCACGGACGTGGGGCACTTGGCGAGCCGCCACGGCCCAGAGAAACCCACCGGCTGCTCCACGCGGGGCACCGCGGACGGGCCAGGAGATGCCTGATGGGGCCAGGTGGCATCCCGCATCCCTGAAAGCACCGAGGGCTCTTCCAGCTGCGAGACCTAGAAAGAAACAGAAGAAATTAAATTTCTGAAAGCCTGCTTGGTCCTTTCAGTGACGTCTTTGGGAAGGGACCTTTTGGGAAGGGGATCTGTTGGGAAGGGGCCTGCTGGGACGGGACCTCCGTACACACTGCTGTTGCCCACCCGAGCCAGCAGCCACACAGGGCCCCCGGGGCGAGGCGCTGCCACCCGGGGCCGTGCCCGTCGACCTCCCGGTGGCACGGCCGCAGCCCCCCGGCCATGTCCCGGCCCTGTAAACGGAGCCGGGCGCTCTCCGCCATCCCCTCTCCATTTGCAGCCCCGCTCTCCCCTCACCGCCCGGGAGCGCCGCGCTCACCGCCGGCTCCTCTCACAGGGCCCCGCCTCGCCTCAGCCGGGCCCGGCCCCAGGCTCCTTCCTCACCCGGCCCTTCTCCACCCTACCCGGTTCTCCCTCCCCGCCCGGCCCTTCCCCACCCTGGAGGTGGTTAGGGGCGGAGATGGCCGCCGGCTGAGGAGGCGGCGGCGCGGCAGGGGCAGCCGGGCACGTCCCGGGACCGGTAGGCGGCAGGTGGGCTCCTCGGTGGGCAGGGGCCGGGCGGGACCCCCCCCGGGTCCCCCACAGGATCCCCAGCCCCGGCTTCCCCTCAGAGGCGCCTCCCTCAGCCAGGGCGGCCCCGCGGGGTAGAGCCCCGTGAGGCGGGGAGCAGCGGCGTGTGCTGTGTGTGCCCTGCGAGCAGCTCCCTCGACAGTGCCGGGGACAGCGCCAGGAAGAAGGAGAGAAATCCTTTCCGTGCTCCGGGGATGAGTGGATTTTGAGGGACGCGTTGTTAACACCCCCGCTGCTCAGCCCGGGTCCCCCCGACCCGCTGACGAGGGGATTGAGGCTGCCGCTGGCTCAGTCCGACACGGCTCTGCGTGCAGGTTTCTCCTCCCTGCGAACACGAAGACCAGATGCACAGGGCAGATGGCTGGTGTAAATCGTTCCGTAACGCGTACTTGGCTTCGGAGGACGAGCTGTACCTGTGCAGAATAACAGAATAACGAAGCTGCAAGCCCAGGTAGGCTGCTAGCAGGGCGCAGTGGTGGAGACGTGCTGCCGAGTGCCTTCACTTGCCCGTCTTGTTCGGCTTTTCAGGAGACACCTGGCTCAGCTGCTCACCAGCTCTGGCAAACTGGTAATAAAATGTTGGTGTCAATTTAAACGTGAGCGAATCGTGGCTCACAGGGATGCTGCGAGGCTGCTTGCAGCTACCCTGGTCTCTTCGCTGCTGTAGCTGGGTGTGCGGACGCCGTTCCTCACCCTCCGGTTCTGCAGCTGTCAGTCAGAGGTGTAGCTCTGCGATCGGCCTGGACAGCTTGCTGCTCCCTGACTGAGACTGTTAAAGGTTTAAAAACAACAACCTGTAGAAAAGGCCTAAAGTGCTTCTTAGCAGCGGGCTTCAGCACAGGTGACCTGCACTATGTGCCATTTCAGACTAAGGTTGCAGACAGGCTTTAAACTTTCCTCACATCCACTTTTCTCCAAGCAAAAACCAGAAGTATTAGGCACCTGCGTTGCCTAAAACGAGGGGAAGGGCAAAATAAGCAAAGTAGCAATTACCAGTTTTGCAGAATAGCAGAGGTAAAAGTGGGAAAACATTTAATGCTTTGCTTTCATCTGTGGTTCTAAGGAGATGTGCTGTGAAAAATTGTGGTATCACTGTCCTGTTCCCTTAGAGAAGAAAGCATGGAGAGCTTTTTCTGATATGTTGTGTTGATGTGCATGAAGCCATTCGGTGTTCATTTTTCTTAGGAATTATCACATGGGAAGACATTGTAAGGAAAGTTATAACAAGTCCAAGGGGAAAAACAGCAATTCTGAGGTGCCTATTGCTGTATAACTTATATTGCTAAAGGATGAACAAAAACCCCAATCAACTAATGAAGCTTGTTTATTTTGGTTGCCAGATTTTAGCAACTAAAAAGGATGAGTTGTTTTGATGTCTTGTCTGCTTTCGGGATATTTCTGCGGTGTCAATTCCATATAGATTCTATGAGCATAACAAACTGTGAGGCCATAACGTAACATGTCCTGCTGGTTCCACCATTTCTGTCCTATGTGGTTACCTAATTTCTTCAAAATACGTAGTGGCGCTGAACCACCTACCCGCCTGCCCAGCTGGACAGAAAGACCTCCATGCTTTCTAAAGGGAAGCAGCACAGTCAACCTTATTTCTGAAACCTTTCCTTAGGAAAGTAGGTAGAAAAATAACTTAAGTCTATGTTGACCTTTTAACTCTTGAAAGAGTATACTTAGAAGAACATAAAACGTAGGTGTTCCTTGTTTTATTGAAGCTTTTAACCTTAATTAAGAAGCCTGGAAAATTCAGATGTAGATTTGGTAGTTGCTATGATAGGGAATAATGTATAGGTAAAACTACACCAGAAATAAATCCCTATAATCTTTTTTTTTTTTTTCCTTTTCAGACATGAAGCACTGTGCCCTGTGATGTTTGTTTTGCTAGCTCTTACTGTTGGAGGATGGCTGCTCTATTCTGTGAAAATTGTTCTGGTCAGTACCACTACCCGCAGGTCCACCAGCCTTTTGAAATCAGCTGCATGTTGCTTCTGATTATGCTTGGAAAAGTGTCCCTTGATTTCTTCATGTTGCAAGTTAAGCAAAAACATGTGAAAGTTAGTTTTATGGGATACTTCTGTGTTTCTTTGGCACTTCTTGATTTCATCCTGCTGATCAATATAGCTGTCATTTTCTATTTTGAAGACTTTGCGCTCTGGGGTGTAAGATTTACAAAGTACCATATCTGCCTCTTCACTCAGATAATTTCTCTTACTTACGGTATTTTGCATTACCCAGTATGTCTCGTGGCTGGTCTGGATTATTACATGACTATAGCCCAAACCTCTCAATCTCCTAGACGAGGCCAAAGACTATTTTATGCATTTGTTGTGATTTTTATATGGATTTCAGGTTTTTTTTGTATTCTGAAAGTTCCTGCTATCTACGAAGAACTAGAAATTCGGAACTATTTTTCTCCTTATCAGTGTCCTCTCTATGTCAGCGTGCAGAGCTACGCCGTCTCGTTTGCCATGCTGCTTCTCATAGGCATGGCTTTCATGGTTTCTCGGAAGGAAGTTATAACCATGATACTGTCTGTCAGGGTGGTTTCTTTTGCCAGTCAGCCTGTTCTGATGTTCTCATACACGTCTAACAACAACGGCACTTGCTTTAAGTGGCAACTTCTGACCAGACTCCTCGTCTGTTTCCTTGGCACTTGGGCACCTTTTGTGCTTCTTCAGTTTATCGTTTTGTTTCTTGGTGCTCGGATTCCAGCCTACATGGAGATGAATGTCCCCTGGCTGTACTTCATCAACAGCTTTCTCATTGCAGTAGCATACTGGTGTCGATGTCACGATGTCGAATTGACAGAGGAGATGTGGTCTACAGACCCATTTGTTAGCTGGAAATTCTGCTTTATGCCATTTAACAATGAAAACACAGAGCCAGCTGAAAAGCCAGGCACAGTAATTGTGATCTGTTAACGAGCTGCTGACTGAAAAGACTGCAAGTAACTGCTGTGTGGCAGAAGCGCGTACTTGGATGCTCTGTGACAGTGTCCTTACAGATAATACAAAGAAGCATCTCCAGAACTACAACCCATGGAAAAGAATCCAACATTCACACGGATAGTAATAAATATCGCACCAGGATGTGGCCACTGCATGCTTCTACACTAGGCTTTATTGCCAGTCCAAAGAGGTTAAAGTATGGGTTTTATAGAAGACCAATACTTCCAAAAAACACATTTTCAGTTAAGCCTTATGTTTTTACTAGAATGTTACACTTGTTTTAAATGGAATGATCTCAGGTTTTATAGAATAAAATGCAATAAAGTATTTTTCTAAGCTGGAGCCCTTTTATCAGTTAGATACGAGTAAGCTACTGTCATGTTCAAACAACTGTGATTTTGTGAAGTCTATCTTCTTGTTAAAGTAACTTTTTGTCAGTTTAACTTAAATTAAGGCTTTTTTGTATGTTTAATGAGGAATAAATTGTTTTAGTTAAAGCTATACCTCCTACAGAAATACAAGCTTTGTTTACATACAATATTGCAAGATGTGTAACTTTCACAACTACAGGAAAGGTGATGTTTCATTATTTCTTTGCTACTGCTTCTCTGATGTATATATGCATATTAAAAATTATTCGTCTACAAACAGAGCAGTAAGAGCTTTAATGCAGAACAAATACAAATGTGCTTAATATGAACAGTTCAGCTAGACTCCCTCAACTAAGCAGACGTATCCTCTTACGACGTTTCTTGATACACGCAAGTACATGCCAGGGGTTAAAGAACAGGTTAAAGTAGAATAGAATTTATTTTGCAGCCAAGATTACTCTGATATTAAAGTAGTTATTCTTGCTGAAGCAGGTCTACTTCAGTAGGGGAAAAATTATTCAGACTTCTAGCAAAAGCATTTCATTAGTTTTCAAAGTTCTTACAGTTCAATGAAGATTAAACTCTTGGTTTAATTTTGCAGGAGATAAACATGATACACAACCAAAGCAGACAAATGGAAGTAGCATTTATTTCTGAAGCACTGAACTCACAGTACAATATTATATTGAAATAGAAACTATAGAAGTAAATGACGCTGCAGGTTGGTTAGTTAATCATTCACTCAGACCCACAGGGAACAATGATATCACACAAGAATACTCATTAAGAAAAATCTGCAGGTAACAAAAGGTGCAATTACAAGCAAGTTTAAGCAGCATAGTATAAGGTGCTTTGTTTCAGCATTTGTATAATCAATTTATCCATTAACAGACAGATTAAAGTAATCTCACTTCTACGGATTCATAACAAATGAGAATCTAAAATTCATTCACATGCTAGTTGGTAATAGGAAAGTGCTTTTTAAAAAAAATGATTCACAAAGTGAAGATCATATTTTTACATATTCACTGTGCTCTTCAACTGTAAAATTTAATTTTTGGGTTACCATTTACAATACTATATATCAATTATAGACATATGTTTTAATTGCAGAATTTCGTGATACATGTGCTAAAATTTCTTATAAAAGAATATTCCAGTATATCACTCCATGATAAGAAATTACAATCACGTACCATATATTAATCTTACATTTCTGCAATATATCGAAGTCTAATTATTCTGATTTATTACTTCACCCCACATAGTGCTTCTTTGACCCACAGTGGGTGGTAACATTTCTTTGAGGTTTCAGTGACAACATTTCAGAAATGAAACCAAAAGGACAGCATTGTTAAAGCAGCAGAAAATGGTTTCTGGAAAATCTGTTAAAAAGGCCATCAAAATGACAGTAAAGGATCAACAACTGAATTTTAAAAGTAGTGTAATTAGAGGCAGCAATGTTTAGCAATATAGTTTGAAGTGTTTGGCACCACAAATTGTTTCATCCTTTATGCTGGATACTGTATTGGAGGAAATTCTATTTCCACATTAAAAGTAGGAAAGCATGTATAACGTTAACCTTGAAAAATGACCTTAAGCAATCACTCCCTGCACCTAGTTTCCAATTGCTGTTACTTAGTGCTTGAGATGCTATAGGACAAAATATGTCTAACCGTATTTTTGGACACAGCATTTCCTCAGGTTATATATAAACTGGACACCCACTGAAATGGGGTTGACAAAATATTTACAAAACCTAATTCCATTTAAAAACCAGCAAGTATCTCAGACAGTAATGCACCAGGCATTTCAGAAGATCATGAAATAACTAATCCATACAGATTTGGCAGGCAAGGGAAAATATCTAATTTTAAATTCACTTAACATCAGATGAAGCCAAAGTTATTTTCAAGAACACGCAATTCAGATGCTTCTTTTGGTGTGGTTAGTCTCACCCTTCTGATTCACTGATGTACCCAGAACTGGAACTGCAAGAAGTTGGGTAAGGTACAGATGTATTTATCGCTGTGGTTCAGATTCTCAACCTGTAATTAACGTTTACCCATCCCCATCTGTTCCGACACAGCAGAATTCCCATAGTTGCTGCACTGCTTCTAAAGACATTTTAAGTTTTTAAAATTGTAATTTTACAGGGAAGCCACAACATGCAGGCAAATCAAATATTAATATACTGATGTCACATCCCTGTGTTACAATCAAACTCTTTCTTTCATACTTTTTGGGAAAAAGGGTCAAAAAGGATCAACCTGTAGGCTGTCATTACAGCCACCACGTAAGTAGTAGCAGCACTACAGGTCTCAACATAGCATCCAACTGTGGCATCTTAGCCTACTGATGTGTAACTATTTTAAAATATATTAATAGTAGCTCATTTTAAGCCCATTTTTATCCTTAACTTTTAATGGAGGGAGATATCTGATCCAGTTGTGATCTTCATTCTATTATCCTCCTAACAGACTTTTCCTCTCTTCGTGCATTTTCTTTTATCTGGTGCTTCTGGGAAGTCCTAACACTGAGCCTTGAGCACAGCAATAAAACCATAAACCATTATTTTGTAAAACGGGATTACAGTTTCACTGCAAGACTGAAAGAGGAGAAACTATGTTAGGAAGGTAGCAATATCTGAAATAATCCAAACTACAGACAATCACTAACCTCTAGGTTACACTGCTTGTGCTGTGCCAGTAACTAATGACCTTATACCATGCAAACATTTTACAGTCCTTTAATTCTTATAGAATTATATAATATTAGTGGTAACAGTGGTGAAAGTATTAACCCTTTATGAGAAACTTCTGTACTTTTCTTGTAACAAAATCCCTTAAAAATCAACATTGAATTTAGTGAGCTATTCTATATGTTTTCAACCCTAAGTGAAAGTATTTGGCACTCATTAATAAAACCTTTCTTCTTACACACATCTTTCCTGATCAGTACTGGTTTGCTGAGACTACAGCACAAAGAATTCTAAAAGGGAAGCTGGCTCTGCAGAACATTTCATCGTTCTTTCAACCATCTCCTTTCCAAATAGAGGACGTAACGTCCCAGCTGCCAAAACACTGAGCAGGTAGTACAGGACAACACAAGTCTTCCCGCATGTTGACCAGAGCCACAAAGCAGATGTGTGCCATAAATCAATTCTATTTGTGCTTCTAGCTTAATCCCACCGTCAGCAAGGGCACCCTTATTTGGTACCTACGATCAATACTATAAGCATCGCAACAGCCCTATGTAAAAATAGTGCTTTTACACATCATTAAAAATACTTCTTAAATGTTATGTATTGCATTCAAAGCAATATCATTCTACGAATGTACATTTGTGCTCGAATTATAATTCCTTCTAGATGGAAACATCTCTTCAGATCACATTTTTCCAGATCCTTACTTGTAAAACAATCATTTTGTATAATTTAGCAGGAAGTTAATACAAGCTGGAAGTTTAAAATTCTTAACTTGAAATCTGCTCACAACACTGACTTCCAGAACCGTGTTAGATCAACAGCAACAAAAGCCAGACCATAAGCTTGCTACGTATCTTCTATTACAAGCCTGTTCACACCTCTGAATTTTTTTTCCCTTCCTCTCAGCTATGAGAGACCAGTAAATAGTAAGTACAACCTCCACGTGAATAAGCAGGTGTGTATGAGTTACAACACTGAGGTTGCACAAGCCTATGTAGCAGCTTAGAACGGGGGCCTTGAATACCTGTGGAAGTGCTGACCACACCACCCAGGAGACAAGCACGACACAAAATGCTCCGGCCAACACAGCTGAGACCCAACAGGGCAAAAAGCACCAAATGTGCTAAATCCATACGGAGAAGAAATGGCACGTGATAGAGCGCCTCCACAGTTATGCAGAAGGTAGAAGTAAATCAGCCCAATCCATATGGATCAAGGTAACGTGTCCTATCTGCTTTTGCATTCGATCTATGTCCCAGTCTCTGATTATAGCTCTTGGACTATGTCAGGGACAGCTTTTTGGAAGAGAAACGGGACAAAGCATCTACACTGCAGGCACTTGTCTATATCATAATTACCTTTTTTTTTTTTAATGTCACTATTTTCAAAGCCATCCAGTGGATGTAGCTACATAGAACCCATAGAACCTAACTAAATTCTCATTACCAAAGGCAAACTCCTTTAAAAAGAACTTGAGACTTAGCTTAAGTGAACTAAGCATTAAATGATTTTAAATTGCTTTCTCATCATAATATTTCCTGTCTGAAACTACAGTTAATTCTGCAAGTGACTAAAAAATGTATTCACTACGAGCCATTATTAACACTTTACATTGAAATAATGCATTTTTAGCTCCGTTAATCCCTATTCCACTCAGCATTCAAGAGAAGCTGTGTACTTGCAACAAAACACATTAACTTGTTAGTTTCTCTCCATCTCTAAGTTTGGTGAAAGTTCAAAAAAAAAAAAAAAAAAAGTATCCCAAACAGATTCTTTTGCAGAGTCATTATCTGTAGCCTAGAACAACTGATGAGTAAAAGTCTGGTTGAACAACTATGTATCCAAATATATGCTAATGGAAAATCGCTGTGCCATATTGGTAAGAGAAAATAACTCTGCAAGCTTTAAATGTTTAATTTTAACATGAATAGCCTCAATGCCATCAGGAGAACTACTCGTGTTACAAATTATGTGGATGCCTAATTATTTGCAAAACGAGGACTCACCACACAGCTGTCACTGAGTTCTCTGATCAGCTTGAGTTATACATCTGTCAATGAATAAGAAATTTCTTATGCTATTAAGCTGTAAGTTTCTGCATTGATATTGTGATGAGAGCAGCCTGAAATAGGCAGCACTATTGCTAGTGACACACCAGCTAGCAAAGTCTCACTACATAAACTTCTATTCAAACTACAGTTAAAAAATGGCTTTACACCTGAACATTTCCTTACAGCTAAGATCAAGATAAAGAAGTGATCCAAAAGCTATTGTAAACCTGCTCAAATACTTTCACACATTTCTTTTCTCCTGCTGCCATGTCTACAGTTATGACGGACTCCATCTGTTCTACTCAAAAGGCTGGATTCTCACCTGTGATTTGCCAAGCAGCTAGAAGAAAAAATTGCTTTCACAGGAGAAAAATGAGGAAATGAATGCTTGCAGGACATAAACCTGAGGTATCATATCGACCCAAGAATAGGGAAAGTTTTACCCTCTATCATTTCTGGCAAATAAAATAATAATAAAAAAAAGATTAACGGGTATAATGGATTTACAATTTAGCCTGTTTAAAACCCCACAAACATTGGGGGTGATCCAAGCCAACTGAGTTTAACTTGACGAGATGGCTATTTTTTACTTTCTGTATAAACGAGGTGGTAAAGTCTTACAAATATGCCAAATGTGAGGCATGGGGTGGCGGAGAGAAGTCAGCAGTCCATCGACAAGGCTTGATTTTGAACAAGTAGCCTAGCTTCCTTGCTGCTCCTAGGGCAAAGCATGGGCACTCAGTGATAACAGCCAGATCATTTAGGGGAATATAATTACACACCCATTTTGACCATTCAGGAGCATTTCTTTAAAATGCAAATGAACTCTGGAGCTGAGACAAGTGTAATAGTTATATCTCTGTTGGAAGAAATCTCGACAGTCCCATTAAGCCCAGTGCTCTGTGAGAAGATGCCCTGAGCTAATGCTGCACTTTGCCTTCAGGAGTAAGGTAGGATAGAAGCCAGTGGAGAAAAAGGAAGGGAAAAAGCCACCTAACGTGTCCCTTTTAAGCTAAGATCCTACAGTGTCCTGCCTTCCTTTCTACAGGAATTGAAATCTTGCAGGGATTACTGAGATATAGCCCATAGCAGCAGCAAGCTGAATGCAGAACACAAAATCCCATGAAATAAATCTAAAGGAAAGGATTTCTGGTAGACGCATCCAGTGGGAGCAACTGTTAAAAAAATTATCAATTAAAATCAGCAAGACTTCCTCTTTTGAAAGAGGGTCTGGCTTAATCTGTGAGGAGAGCCATGGGAGATAGCATAAACCTGGGAAAACCTCACTGACCTGAACCAAAGCAGAAATGACTGGTATGCAAAATTGTTCTGGAGAAATATCGTTCCAAGTATTATGAATCTTTTTTGAGTAAATTCAAAAGCTTCTGCAATAGACTTTAGCTACCCTTGAAAGTTAATGACAAAACAGTTGAAGAAGAAAAAACTTTCAATAAGCGTAAGGCCCACATTCTTAGTTGCTGCATTCGTGAATATTTAAAGCATAACTCACTATCTGCGGCTCTTCCAAAACCACAGAAAATGTAGTGTACCAGAAGAACCAGAGCAGACATGACAAATGTATGTCTACTCTGAGCTCCTGGCATCTGTCAGTGATTAGTCAGAGTTGTGTATAAACACTAGCCATAGAGGTTCTCCTGAAAGCTGTCTCATGAAACAAAATGAAACAACCGTGAAATTCTCATGCACGTAACATTGATTAACTGCAGGTCTAAATAGGACTCACAACATCAGCCCACATTTCTAAATATGCCTTAAGCCATTATCAATTCACATGTAAGTACGCCTACTTTTTACATTGCCAAAGAACAGTACAATCAGAAAACAGGTTAAAAGTTAGCCAGTGAAATTTTTGTATAAAAATAATAAAACTTTAAGACAAAAGCCAAAGGATAAATATCTAAGATATCTTTAGTCTTCAATTAGCTCATCAAAACAGAACATACTCTTCAGAACATATGTTACAGATATACTACACGGGGTATCTTACAGAAATGCTACAGATGGGAACCTGTCTTCATCATTTGAGTATCTTTCAAATGAACATTGCCAAACATCGAACCTTCAGTTAAGTTTATTTGACAACAGTAACTGAAGACAGAAAAAAAAAAAAAAAAAAAAATTAGAAAGTGCTTAGCAACTTCCCTCCAAAATAAACCCAGACATCAATTAATTCTTAAAAGCCTTTGGTGCCATTCGGATTAGGGCTCTCACCACTTATTAGCACGTAACAGCAATGGGTTGTCCTAACTTGGAGTTTTCAGTGGTTGATAAAAATATTAGTAACATCTGCTATTAGAAAGCTCAAGCAGTTGTAATTAAAAGCAATGGTTCTAATGTTGATCTCTAGAAGATAATGGTAGAAAGTCTCTTAATAGAAAGAACACAATAGTCTAATTAAAGGAAAATGAAGCACAACAACTTCTGTAATCTCAACCAACTCTTTAAAGTCAGTTAAATAATATACATATTGTTCTACCTGTCATAACCCTTCCTTTCAGCCAGTGTATGTGCATCGACTTCTTTTGACCTAGTTCAGCAGTTCTCAAACTTTAGATCAGTTCCTTTTCTTTTTAGGGATACTTTAGGGTCTCCCTGAATATTTCCCTACACAATCATATATTATGCATTAATTTGCATAAAATACAAAATACATTATTTGTAGACACACACATTTAATTCAAATATACACAGCAACTATCAGCTCACATGCCCTTCTTTCCCTACACGAGAGCTTGGAGATCTAGGCCTGTCCATAAGGGGAGAGGAGCTGCAAAGGGAAGGAACAGAAGGTATAAAATACATCCACGAACGTCCAAACACATGATGGGGAAGCAAAGATAGAGAAGGTGCTGCTGCCTCAGAGCCCAGGTAGCTTCTGAGGGTGTCAGTAAGTAGGGAAACATATTTGTTCTGCACAGAGCGTGAAAGAGTAACCACCGAGGGAAACTCTAATCCCACTGCCTGAGTCTGCAGCATCCAAGCCAAAATCTCCTGCCAGAGGCACAAAGCAGGGCCCCCAGAGATTTCTGCCGGAGCTGCCTAGCAGGGGCACTCCTCCTGCTCACCTACAGCTCCAGGCTCCTTCCACTGCTGCGGCGGCTGCTCCTGCACCGAGCTCTGCAGGGACCTCACCGGGCTCCTTCCTCGGACTACTGCAAGCCCAGCTCACACTAGCCAGCAGACAAAATACGGTTCTTGGAAGCTTCCAGTGAGGCAATGGGAATGCACTACAGGGAAAGACAAGTTAGAAAAGGAAGTGGTAAGAGGAAAAAGAGGGTCTGAGCTATGCTACCCCTTCTCTTTACCTCCAGTCTTTAGGGTACACTTCTCTCAACATGAGCTTGTTCTGGCTGCAGTTTTCAACCCCTCACGCCTAGGCATTTAGGAGCCTGAACCCTGAATGTGCTCACACTTTCTCAGGATCCATTCTAAATCCTCATTTGAGAACTGCTGGTCTAGTTTAACTAGCAGCACGCAGAACTGGAAACCTAACAACTTAATGCCCTCTTAGTGCATAGCAGCATACAAAGAGTAAAGTAACTTATGTGCTTCAGTTACCACTGGCAAAAATGTCATGCCATTGCATTTCAGTAGCCTGATAATGAGGACTTTGATGAGATGCCTACATGGCTTAAAGTATTTCCAGACTTAAAGAACATACTACAGCAGCAGAGATGAGAGTAAGCCTACACAAGGAAAACAGGCTGCCAACCT
Organism: Cygnus atratus; assembly: GCF_013377495.2. Taxonomy (NCBI): domain Eukaryota; kingdom Metazoa; phylum Chordata; class Aves; order Anseriformes; family Anatidae; genus Cygnus; species Cygnus atratus. Next base: position 21,784,546 of record NC_066370.1, on the reverse strand, counting down.
ACCCCATACAAACAATTTGCTCCAGACTAAAAGAAACTCAGAGAGCACAACTAAATGCATAGCATTTTACTGTTTTCAGTGCTTCCACAGCATCTGTGGACACTTCTGTGATTTCAGTCCAAAAACTGCTGTATGTGGGAAAAGTCATCTTTCAGAATACAGTAACACAATCTAAATGGTGTTCAGATTAGGGGGGGTGCTCGGGTGTTAATCTTAAAATTCCAAGATAAAGTACATAATGGCGAATATTTAAACTATCAGCATATTTCACTTCATGTTTTTCCATGAGCTCCCACTTTAAGTCAAAGTATTATTCAGGCTTTACCATGAACTTTTAAATTGCTGGAAACTACAGAGGACTACATGGTATAATCAGAGGAATACTTTTAAGTCTATGTGGGAAAAACTCCATATATTTAACAAAACATCACAGTAACACTCATGCCATGGTGAAGATGTTGGCATATTACTGCTGGTTTTGTCACAGACAAACTGTTGTTTAAACCTTCGTGTTCATGCCCTATGATTCTTTCAATGAATTGATACGTGCACAGATTTTTAACGCAGGTCCAAGCTTTATATTCATTGCACTCATAAGGTGATCCTCCTTCAACAAGAGGAGAGCTTGTCCATCAATTTCTTGTGCTCTAAATTCATCTGCAATATCTTGACAACCTAAAGGCAATGGAAAAAAAGAATTACTGTGTTAGAAATGTACATCTCTAGATGCAATGACTGTCCATGCTAGAGTTTTTTAGTTACACAATCCCTAATGCTTGCCCCTTTAGCTTGTGAAACCTGTAGTATGTGAAAGAGTTCAATATTGATGGGAACTTCTGAGATAATCTGAAAGTCATTTTTACTCCAGTATCTATTTACACCATAACTACTGATGAATTATTTATTGGAAATTTCAAGTCCTAGCATAGACAATTGTCTCATTTCATACAAACGAACAACTGCCGTGATCTCCTAATTGGAAGATACTTGCAAAATACCACAAAAGCAGCCACTGTTCAAGCATAATTCAAGTAGGTTCCCTCTAGAAATAATGTGCATATTCTAGTGTTAGCTAGAACTCAACGAGAAAGTTCACTTACCCATGATTTCCGAAAGGTGTTAGTTCCATCCATACGTTACCACCACTGGGTTAAGCAACCAGAATTGCAATTTGTGGGCATGACTTTCTCACTGGTGCATTTATCAGCAGTTTATCATCATTTATCATCAAGCGCAACTTTAAACTGATTGGATTTTTTCTTTAAATGATAAACTCTTTTTCTGAACATGAACTAACACGGGCTCAGATTACAGAGGCCTACAACATAAGAAAGGGGACTCTTCATGGATTTGATGGTCCAAAGTAACTGAAGGCCCCTTTCTGCTGAAGAACGCTATGGAAACAAAAGGTTGCTCAAGGGGATGCCTGGAAAAGGTCAGCTTTTCACAGAGTATAAAGCACAGGTTTTTTTTCCCTAACCATTTGATTAACTAGACCACATATAACAATTAGCTGCTGCTTTATTACGGAACAGGCAAGAATAAAAAGACAATGTAAGAAGAAAAAGGTCTCCTAAGAGAAAGGAATCAATAAACTACGATACCAAAAGGAAAACATTTTTTAGCTGCTGACTAACTTTTAACCAGGAGTGAGGACTATTTTGTATAGCATTTACAACAACACACCTTTAATACATGACAAGCACCCTCTTCTTGGGCATTACTTAGGGTAACAAGAAATTAGAGTGGTAAAAAGAAAGTGAAATTAGTTTGTCACGAACAGTATTTATACAGCTAATAAAACAGAGAAACATCAGAATGTTTTAGTTCCTGCACGTATTCCATAACATTTACTTTTAATATTTCTGGTACAGTGCAGCCCAGCTGCAAACTGTAACGCAACCAATATGAGAACATTCTTCAGGAGCTCAGAGTTGTCACAGAACACCTGGAATGGTTCAGCCAATTCCAGCTACAAAATGAAGACGATGCTGCCAGTATCATGAAGAAAAATCTTCGGACAACTGACCAGTCTCAGTAGGATTTAACAGCTCTAATATCGTTAGAAAGGTTCTTATTTATGTACTGACAACCCACACAGATTCCATAAGCCGAGCACTAAGTATTTCTGTGAAAGATATCCCTCACTGTATGTCTGACTTCAGATCTGAACTTGGTGACTGTCAGACCACAGCGCTTACAAAGAATCTGATAGAACAAGATAAGTGTGTATATTTAGCAACAACCGTGGTCCTATGAAAATAGATTATTAGTTATTGTTGGAGGCTTTTTCTTTAACCAGGATTTGCTTTATGAATTTGCTTTTCTTAATGAAAAACCCACAGCCTTTTCTCAAAGTCATTTTGGAAAAGCAAAAGATGGAAGTTGAATCTATTTCAGTTCCCTCATACAAGCAAATTTGGGTATTCTTAAGTGCTTTCACAATTGGTCATTGTGCAATAGCTTAAAAAAAAAAAGGATGTGAGGTGAGTAAAAGACTATTAACCTGGCAACTGAAGAAAGAAAAGAGGAACAACTTTTCTGCAGATTAAACTGTTGTCATCTCTTCCAAGACTCTGGAAGAATTCAGAGAAAGCCTGACAAGGACACTTTACAGTTAGATCTTAGCTTACAGACTGAAAAAAAAGGACAGTAAATCAAATCAGGTGTCCCTACTGCCTATAAAGTACAGAAGACACAAATCACTGCTTCCTGCAACGTGGCAAACGGTCTGCATGGCCTGCTCAAGTACATATTGAAAAACAGCATAACAAAAAAACAATTATAGGCATTACTTCTTGTATTATTCAATTCTGACAGCATATGAAGAAGTATTTCTTTAAGACTGGTTTGAGAATGTATTGAACAGAAGAAAAATGCCAAAAATACGGATGCAGCTATGTAACAAAAATTCTGGCAGGTTGTGAATATCATTTTAACCATCTATTGAACTTAAAAAGATAAATAAAGAGGAACTAGATCTTAATGTGGTAGAAATGAGTAATTGTAATAAATTTTCATTGAATATATAATAATATAAAGTTTGTTTAAATTCAAAGATCAACTCATTTATAAATACTAAAAAACAGATCCAGCAGCTGGGGACATATTCTACAAATAATGGTTTCAAAGTAGAAATCACATTTTAAGGATAATACTTGTTGTCATACTTGTAAATGAACTGTGTTTATATGGTACTTGAAGTATTATTTTTTTTAGAATGGGAACTATCCTTTATTCTTTTACAGATCCTAGGATCCGGAAGTTATTCAGTTAACTGAAACTTCAAGTCTATAAAGACAGTAAATCAAAACAGCAGTGATATAATCACATTCCAGCAACACAGGTAAAATACAGAAACTTGAAAGACCATGTCTTAAATCTAAGAAGCTTTGTTTTTACAGGCATCGCTGGAAGTTCCCAGAAGCAGATGATGTAACTTAATTGCAATTTATAAACCATCAGAAGAAAGGTAAATCAACAAAAGTCATCCTTGATGTAAAACATCCCTAATTCATTTTTTGCCTGATTGATTATATAAAACATTAGCTGGCAAAACTCATGCATATGACTCACCAATAACGACACATTCCTTACAGGTTATTAGTCTAATGGGATACACAGCAAAACGGTTTAGCATTCCAGCAAAGAGTAGAAAACTAGGAACAAACCCAAGCCAGGGTTCAGTGTTTAGTCATGTGAGTTACGTGGATAAACAACAAATTCTTATATGGCTGTTATCGTGAGGAGACCTGCCCTGTTATCTGGAGGAATTACGATATCTGATTAGATAGAATGGCATCCCTGGGAAAAAGAGGGGAGTAAAACTTTAAAGCTTATGATAATCAAATAGCAAACAACTAAATAAATGTCAAATAACCTGAAGATGACATAAAGGCAAGCATGAACACTGAGCTAAGGAAAAGGTGTGTAAACAAGGAGAAAAGATGTTTTTCTGCAAACAGACTCAGGTACTACCTTTGCTGTGTCTTCTAACCTAAGAGTATGTAATCTATACATGGAGTTCTCTATTTCAGTTACTGTGCAAAGCTACGTAAAACAAAATTTAGCTTTATAGAAGAAACCAGGTTATTCTTTTTTAGTGATTTATATCATGCTAAGCCTCTCAAAATTTTCACTTGCATAATTGGAAGGAACTCCCTTCTTGCTTTTTCTACTGAATAAGCAGTAACTAAGGAGGGAAGTGAAGAAAGAAATGTAAAGGAGAAGTGTGTCTGATCTCTCTACTGACCTCTTGAGAGAAATCAGACTGAAGGGAAGAACACCTCTAGTCTCCATCAGCTGGGGTGCAACAGCAGAAGTGGGACTAGTTCTATCAACATGGGATTTGTGCTGAAGGAACAAGCGAGAGGAAACAAATCACATTCCAGTCTCTATCAACAAGTACACTCGTGCTGTTACCACACCATCTCCTCCTCAGAGTGATGCTAAAAAGCAAAGAGCTTTACTGTTAAATATGTGGAACAAGTTCTCGCACATTACATACCAGGCAAAGAATGTATAAAGGCCCAAACTTCGTCAACAGTCCATACTGATGGGTCTGCTTGCACCACTGGTAACAAGTCAATGCCCTCTGGCATTTTCCTAATTCTTAGTTCCCTAAGTTCACGCTCCCTCTCTCTTTCACTCTGTCTTCGCAGACGCGTGGTCATGGCAGCTGGAACAGCGTCTTCATGAGAAGCCAGATCTTCTTCTGCGGATGGGTAAGTAACTGGAAGCTGGAAAACATCGCACAAATACACTGCAGTATTATATTTTATTTGTAATTCCCAAAACAATGCCATAGTTTTAAGCAAATATTCCACAGACCTGTCTAAGAAAATGATCTCGTGACGCCCCATCAGGGCCACTCGGTCGACGCCCGCGTCGCCCAAGACTTTGGCTATCTGATTTCCGATTCCAACGATTGGTCTTGTCTGATGTAAACAGCCCAAATTTCTTAGTGCAACTAAGGCTGTGCCTAAAGAAGTAAGATATATTCAAATAATGCACTAATAGCTTTTTGGACTGAATTCAATCAACTTAGCAATAAAATGACATTGTTGTCTACAGAAACACTGCCTAATTAAAGACAACAACAGGTGTCACAAATATAAGAGAAAGGTATCTCAAAGGCCATGTACTCTAACCCCTTGTCTTGAAGGGAGATCAAGTACATCTAGATCATCCCTGGAAGATGTCCATCTTTCCTGCTCTAAAATATTTTCCATGATAAAAAAACAGCTTTGGATTTTATCACATACTACAATCCTACTTCTCTAAAACATCCTCTAAAAGCTTAATGTCATATTACATCTTTTGCTTCCATTTTCTCTTCCTAGTTGATACCCCGTCAAAGGAGGACGAAGGAAGAAGGGCCAATTGCCTTCTGAATATTATTTCACTATAGTAGTGTCCCAACAACTACCAAATAAAACATATACATTCCTGCTACTTAAAGTGGGAATGCCTCAGGCTGGGGATGAAAAAAGCAGGAGACATAAGAGAAAGGGGGTCTCAAGGTACACTGATGAGAAAAAAAAACACAACTAAGTGGCAGCTGAAAACTATTTCCCATACAACTGCCCCCTATTTCTAAAACATTTGGGATTAAATATCAATTTTCCAGCTGTAACGATGGAAGATTTTACATTCAGGTGTTGATTATGACTTGTTCCTCTAAACCAAAACAAAATAAAAAAGTGTACTAAACCCAAAGAGAAACAGAAATCAGCAGTCATTTTCCTTTGCCAAGCAAAGAGCAGCGTATGTTATTTTCAAGAAATGAGAAGCTTTAGAAAACACTAAATTTATGGTTTAACTACTTCTATTCTGCTCTATGCAAATCATGATTTTTTTTTGCAAGGGGAAGACAATAAGAATATGACAAATATATAGTGATTTGTGGCCCACAGACCTCTACACCACTTTCCAAACACTTTCTAACTTTTAATGGATACCCATCAGCATCCCTCTAAGCCCAACAGCATTAATGTCATCCTCTGAAAGAGTTCTATAATATAACTGGAGGTCTGTCTTGAAATAAAACTATCTACCATTGTCCTTCGTACCCACATAGTCTGCAAATTTGCACAGAAGGCAAACATTTTTCACTGCTTCTTTATTTTTCAACATCAGACAGTATTTGGGGGCTACTCCATTAATCAGATAACACTAGGCAATAACTAGAGGAGAGTACCTTTTGGCACAGGATGTAGAGCAGAATCGTTTTGACCGCAGAAACTTGTTAGAATATCCCATTTTCCCACAAAATTCACACTTCAGAAGATCATTTTCAATTTCATCCAGTCCCTCTAGAGGAAGGAGTGAGGTACAAAGAGGTTAGTTTCAATGAAAAAAATGTGTTCAAGTTTCTCATCTCTTAAGCAGGCAGGTAGAAGACTTTCAAGTATTTAATACATGTCAAGAAATATTTTGATTAACAGAAAATTATGCCAAACTAAGAAAATCATAGATTTTACTCTCCATGCAAAAGAACTTGAGTGAACTGAACCATGGATTAAATTATTCATGGAATTATGTCAGCTTTTTTGTTACATTTCAAACCATCCATGAGCAGGTATGCCTTCAAATATAGCAATCAACTAAAAAAATAGTTACAGTCTCTACAAATTGCTTATAAAGAGTTTGTTAAGAGAACTGGGCACTTTATGGTCCAAATTCAAGCTCTCCTGTAATGAAATAATGCATTACAGTTGTAAATACTTTCTCTGAATAAGCAACACCTACAACCAAAAGGAGAACTTGCGGAAGCAAATAAGACGTTGGAAATTATCTATTAGAAAGATAACATGCATATAAAAAGAAAAGGATTGTAGCGTCTACCAATTTGAAGTCTATTGTTACACAGTATTTTTTTATGATATTGGTGAGATAGGAAGCACTTTTCCTGTTCCCCATGAAGAACTCAAACAACAGCTGAGAGAAGCACCAGTGAAAGATGTAGGAAAGCCCAGAAGGCAGTACAAGGTAAGAAGGCAGCATATGTCACGTGCTGAATGTCTACACCCTATTCTGCTGGAAGAGAATTTTGTGGGTAGAGCATGGTTTGTAATAATTTAGAAGAATGCTACCATCTCTGCAAACTAACTTGCCTTTTGGCATAAAAAAAAACAAAACAAAACAAAACACCCAAACTTATCCCCATGCACCATCTGTGAAATACATCATTAGGAGCAAGACTGGCACAAACCGAAGTGTAACATTTTGTGTTCATTCACATAAGCAAAAGAACTGCATGCCACATGGCTGCAATCACGGACAAAACATTTATTTAAAAAATCAGTGAGCTAAACAAACATCCATTCCTTCCATATTTCTTATTTACCTGAATCGGTTTCATAAACTTTGCTTCTTGCTATTCATCTTCTACATTCATACTTTTAATTTTACACAACTAACTGCAAATATTGCAGACTAGCTTTTTGTTCAAAACTCTTTGTTAAGCTCTAATGCCAGCTAACACAAACACATATCAAGGTTTAATTAAGAGGTTTTAGCTATGAATTTTAAAATTGTTATAGTGATATTACCTCACTAACTAGTGTGCTAACAAGGTGATAAATAAAAAAGCACTAATGCAACGAAGTTAAACAGGCTGAAATAATTATTTGAATAACATATCTGATGTATCAGGATTCAAAGGCATAACTGAAGTCAACAAAAAACCTAGGTAGTGTCAGACTGACCACGTTGCAAGCCCCCAACTTAAGTTGGTACCACGCATGAAGTAGAAACTGGAAGTTGGAAGCCTACCAAACCTGACCAACTTTGCAAATGAAGTTAAATACAGACTAGAGAGCCATACTTCAAATAAATCATTGTTTCTATTTAAAAAAATGCACAAGCCAGGTCACGTGGAATAAAGTGACTACAGATGAAAGCAAAAATTGATGGTAAAGGTCTTCTCTTCTGCATTTTAGGTGTTTCTACCGTATAAATGCAATCTATATCTTGGTTTAGCATCAGAAAATCTCCTTTGATTGACTTCTGCCTATGCAGCTGCCTCCCAATACTGGATATTTCCTAGCTTCTCTAATGAGTAGTTGCCAATTGCGAACATAAGCCTAATACCAGCTTCCAGGAATGATAACTGAAAACAAAAGCATGAATGTTTGAATAATTGCATGAAACAACAGACAAGCTCTTTGACATCTGACAAACAGCACAGAGTTATTACTGAAAGGTTCTCACGGAATTCTTCTGAAAACAAAACTGAACTAAGATCTACTGTAACAAACTAAAGACAAAATGACTGTTGCAACCTAACACACCTAACATACTTGATTTCCAGATTCTAAAAAAAAACCAAAACACAACATGATGATGAGTGCTTCTGTTACTGCGTGGGGAAGTTTGATGTTTTTAGCTCATGAGTTGTGTTAGAGACCACTGTATTCTAAGCAGGACAGTACACAGTTTCTTGACATTTGTGTGCACCCACAGCAATTTTTGTCATTATGCATAGCTAGTTACAAACATTTGAAAACAGTATCTGTTAGAGATGGTGTAAAGACTGGAGGAAGATTCCAGATGTACAGACAGGATGGGATTCTGTAATACATACAGACCAGAAGGAAAAAATTGATATTTAAACAAAAACTACAAACCTTCTGCAATCATATCCTCTATCTCTGTGTCCGATGAGTTGTCTGCATGTTTTGTATTCTGCAAGTCTGATTCAACACACATAACACTCATGATTTGACCCTCCACTAGCAATCTTTTTTCTGCAGGCTGTTCTACCAGCAAAGATGAACGACTTACCTATTGCAATAAAAGCAAAGTAACAATGGTTAACTGAAGAATGAATGACTGGAAACAGTATTTGTGACCAATCACACAAAGCTCAGTAGGGGATTGATGGTGCTTTAAACAACAAAGTTTTTAAGAGGAAAGTACTACTATATACAAAGACTCATCGCAGAGGTTTAAATTATCGCTTAAATTGAGGTATCTAGGAGACAAGTGTAAAACAAAGTTAGTGCAAATGTTAGCCTAAAATAACTCTGTTGTTATCTCTGGATAGCCTGCCCACTCTACTGTAGTCTCTGTTTCATTTAGTACCTTGTCATCCAGTGACACTGGCAAGCCAAACAGCAGCACAAATTCAGATTAAATAAGTATACTGAAGTGCTGTAAGAAATAGGTTACCAAACAGGGAAAAAAGGTCAACCCCAACATTTGGAAATGTATTCGAGGTTTAATGACCTTGAATTCTTATTATTAGCTATTAGAAATAGCAAATAGCTATTAACAATAGTTAATCATCTTCTTTAAGAATGGTTTGTTTTAAGAATTAGTAGCAAAAAATTCAAGGTAACTTTTACACTTACAGGGAATGGCTCCAACCCCTCCTGAATCACAAAGCCTTCAATAACATGGGTCAGGATTTGTGGTTTAACGATAGCCTGTGGAGGTTTATTTTCTAGACTAGGAATGCTATTGGGCATTGACGTGCTGTTACTCCTTGTTGTTGCTGCTGGAAGCAAAAGAGGTGGTGGTGGAATAGAAGCATGCGAAGGATCAGATGGAGATTTAATTACTGAGGCACTGACTGATGATGTCACTGAAGGAATTCCCACATGGTCTGAAAAACATAAAGTATGTTATACTTTTGTGACTTATGTCCAAACATTCGTTCAGAGTTCTAGAAAGTAGAAATGATAAACAAACACACCCAGCTTTGTACATATGATCCTGTAACACAGGCTTTTCTTTACAGTTTATAGACTTTACCTTCAAAACCACATGATTTTCCTTGACAGACTAGTCTACAACCAAACAGCTCTCAAGTAAGCATCATCTTCCTTTACTAAGTACTGATTAACTATAACCATAGATGGCCATGAGAAAACATTTGAAAGAAGTGACTTCCTATACATATCTCAAATCCACGAGACAAAACCAGAAACCACTCTATTCAAACATGTGATTCTCAAAACAAAGTTGCTGAGCCATTTTTAAAGAGAAAACATTTTCAGGGTTGCTCTGAGCCTTGCTCATCTTTAGAGTCACAAATATACACAATATCAGCTGTAGGTATAGAAAGCTGGGTATAAGAACCCGAATTTGGAAAGGTTGTACCTCCTGGTGTTCTGAAAGATGTTACATACATTCATTATTACACATACATACATGTGTGTATATACACACATGCGAATATACAGTGCCATAGATACTCACAACTTTCTGCTGAAAACCCAATTTTCTGAAAAATACTTTGGAAATACAGACAAGCTCATAACCTACAAAGGAATCTACATCTTGTACTTGATTTTGGACAGCGTTGGCTTTTAGCTCTAGTAAACATCCTATCTGATCCAAACATCAGTTACCATGTTTTATTTACAAAGTAAAAAAAGAATATTTTGTCCTCTTCTCTTTCTCATTTATTCCAGGAAAGGATCAGCACAGAACAAGCTGAACATTCATAACTGATCTGTGAAGCATCCTGTCTTTGTAGCTTCAGCAGAAATTTGTGTATTCAGCACATCAGGGGAAGTTGCATTAATTTGCAGCACAAACACTGATATAGGCAGGTATATCTTTTACAATTCTCTGGAAAAATGTTCATTGGTAGCTTTTGCATTACAACTGCTCCTTACTGTGCATGTCAAAAAATGATGCACAGAACAGTCATACCATGTAAGCAACCATTCTGACAGCTCCTTCCAATTGTTGATCCTGATTCTGTGAAATCAAGCTCCACACCAACCAGCATATTTTGCTCACATCAAACAGCTATCACTTAAAGAGCACCTGGAGATTGATACTCCTGTTAAGGTTTTCATATTATAAAAGTATACGCTAAAGAGCTGAAAAGCTATTTTTGTACTACATTATCCAAATACATATGTAAGTTACGCCTTTGGGACTGAATAATTCATTCTATCACAAAGGTTTCTAGCATACTTTATACAGTTTTACTTAAAAAATTATAATCTAAAAGTATAAAAAAGATGAAAATCAGACATTTTTGCTTTAAAACATCACTAGCTAGCTCCTAAACAGAGAAGCTACTTTAATTTTACATCTGTTCTCACCTGACAAAGGCTCTTCTGAATTAAGTGCCTCTCCATTCCCCAAGGTTATGGCTGGTGGGGACAAAGTTGGCGGTGTCGGTGTCCTAACCATATTGACACAATCAGACTCCTCAGGCATCTCTTCTTCACATACATTCTCCACCTGGTAAATCTGCATTCAGCAAACTATTGGTTTAGTGATTTCCAGTCTATCATAATACTTTAAAAGAGTCGTATAAAAACAGTTGTGCTTTTTTTTTTGTTAAAAAAAACAAATTACCAGTTGAAGAGTTAAGATATGTTAATCTAATAAAATAATAGTTTTCAACTGCATACAAAACAATTAATTCTGGGGACATCAAGTTGACATTTGAGAACAAAGTTATTTTGTTAAAAACAGCAGAATTTTAAGAGGCATAGTCCTATCAAACAGACCAGAGAACTTGACTTTTTCAAAGCCAGATCTTTATAGTTTGCTGTATTTTAATTTACACATACCCTTGTAGCCATTTAAAGACTTCTGCAAAAATGCAAGCTTTATAATTTAAGTCTGCAAATTGTTTTCTATCTTATACAGCAGTGTAATCAAACTGAGTTCTTCGGGAGTGAATGCCAAGACTATCAAAAACATCACTGAAAAGATTATAAGGTATTTTCCTAAAAATTCCAAAAGTAAATTTACATTAATAACTGACAGCTAGTTTAGCAGATCAGGATGTAAAACATTACCTTCTCAAAAGTATAGCTGAGTTCTATTATTTTGCCCAATTTTTACATGAAGTATCAGAGAATTGGGATTATCATTGCCTCAACATGAATTAAAAATACAGTGCACACCATCTTCCTTAATCTCTTGGTAGACCAGATTCTTTAGAGAAGTCAAGGATGAAGGACTGCAATATTTCATTGGCCTGACTGTCCCATGTCCCCGTAACAAAGGAAAAGCAAAGCTATATTTGAAGTACTTTCAAAGTACAGTGGAGTCCCCAGTTCATGAGTGGCATCATTTAATGGGAAGACATGTCCAGCATTTAGGTTTCCCTATCTTCTTCACTATACACAGTGAAATTTAGCTTGAATGAGTACTATGTGTCAAAGAACTGGGCTCTCTATTCATGAGGTATATAGCAAAAATTTCTGATTTTAAATCCCTTTTGAACATTTCTGCAATCAGCACTGCTCTATTAAGAAAAAAAGAGTTCTGCAAAGACAGCAAGATGATTTGTTTTGACAGACTGGTACCCCAAAATATAACTTTCAAACAACTCGCTGTATTCACCTACCTCTGGCACCTGTCTCTCTAAGGCCAGCTTTCACAACTAGAATGGTTTTGGAAAACAGGTATTTTCACAGGTTGTTTGACTTTGCTCTGCGTGGTCACAGATGACATCAAAGAAAGGATTTTTCACTCTCAGTTTAATCCTAAAATTAGAAGAAGGTTTCTGAGCACTTACCACCGGAGTTTCAATTGGTACTGACGGCTGCACTTGAAGATTTACTGCAACAGTCTGAGGTGGTGGAAGAGTTTGAAATGGCAGCTGGACCAAAGCTTCTGCAGCAGGAAGTTCTTCCTCAGAAACCAAAGTGTTTTGAACCAAAACCTGGCCCTGGGATAGAATTTCAGGCTGCACTTGTAACGACTGCACAGACTGCAAGGGCAGTTGTTGAATCTGGGTTGAAGATGTTGACAGCTGTGGAGGAGCTGCAAGAGGGATAGGTGTGGACTGCAAGGCTGAATATTGCTGGTGTGGTGTGGAGGACACTATCTGTTGGCCCGAGGAAACCAAGCTGGGCTGATCTACTGATCCTATATGTACAGCAGGGGAGGGTGGAAGTGGGAGATGCGGCGGAAGATTAAGTGGCTGTGCAATCGGTCGAACTGGGTTGGTAGCAGTTTGCTGAGGAGTGCCCTGCTCAGGCTGAAGAGCTGTTGGCACGAGGGAGTTTGCCTGTGACTGGATAAGTGCTTGAGGATGAATAATTATTGTGGGCGACTGGCTAGGGGAGTGAGAAGGTGGAGGGGAGACCACTACTGACTGCTGAGCTGACTGGGATGGAGTGGGAGATAACGTTAGAGGTGGAGGATGGATGTGAATAGGTGAGCAATGAGACTGGACGCTGCTGGGACCCGGAGGAAGACCGTGGCTTGGGAGTGGCAGACAGTGCTGTGACGGAGGGGGCTCCTGACCAGAAGGAGTCTGAAGTGCAATCGGCTGGACTTGCTGCTGCTGTTGCAGTATCAGCTGATGATGCGAAATCTTTGGAGGTGGTGAATGAAGTGGGATCTGCTGATGTTTTACCAGAGAATGAGGTTGCAATGGAGAATATGAAGCTGTGAAGGGAGGGAAAAAAAAGTGACAATTAGCAATTATTTCCTTAGGTCCAGAGGACATTATAGAAATAATGAAAGAAAGGAAGTTTTTACTTTAAAGTAAGCCCATCAAAACTTTTCAACCTTTTGGATCCACATTTAGAAACACTTTCTTTAACAGCATATAGTGTGCAAAAAGAATTTTTAGGAATATACCAATCTCCAAAGCAAATGCAGCAATGAATAAATTAACATAGCCACGCATCGTACATATACAGAAAATACATATATAACATTATCTGCACATCTTTTTGGTGGTAGTTCTAAGATCATTGCTGATCCAGCCTTCTCTTTTATTTAAGAATTTCATGCAATTTCAAATGGATTTAACCTTTGCTTTGAAAGAGACTGGAATGGAAGAAATAAGCATGTCACAACAGGATTTGTTCCTAACTGCTAAGTTAAATTTTAGATAACATAAGAGACTCCAAACAAAACAGCAGGAGTTCAGTATGAAGCAAAAGCATTTAAAGTATTTGCCTGAATGTGAAAGCACAAACTGAAAGGTATGAATCTAAAAATAGTGCAACTTCCAGAGATATCACATCGCCTTCAAGTGAACCAGTGACTCACTAGTAATTCCTTAGAGCGTTTGAGTGTATGCAGACACATATTTTGCTCCATGTGCAAGCCTCTTCTTGCTTTCCCTTTTCTACTTGAGAAATGATTTGCCTTTTTTTATTACTTATTCTGCTAGTAAAGACGGACTTTATTCCTTCCAGAAACAAGTTCCAAGAGCATTAGGGCTCAATAACTCAAGCACGTCTTATTCTTTCTTTAAAAGCCGCCATTAAGCCAAGCTAAATCCCCAGAATTGAGACCAATTGTCTAGATAACCATTACTCTTTCAAAATTAAGATGCTAAAAAGCAAATGCATTGCATGCAATGTAAGTGCATTTCTAACCAACTGCATGCTTCTCTTGATCTATCACTTAATACAAAATACTAAGATTCTGGAACACTTACCTATGGATTTTTAAAATTACTTAATATAAAAAAAATCATTCTGATCACAACAAAATATAACCAACAAAATGGACTTTGGAGACAGCAACAGGCTGCTTGGAAATGACATGTCATGACAGTGAGCATACACAGTGACCAGTAACAAGAATTATGTTTGTACTGGGATTCAGCTGTATATTGCAATTGCTACATTGTGCTTGCATTGTTATTTCAGAACAATGCTGTATCACTCTGCTAAATCAAAATCCTGTGTAATGTCAAATATCAACAAATAAGTAAATTTAGTATTAAACATTAAACTCTTCACATGGAAGATCTAAAAGATCGTGGTCAGTGAGCAATGGACCCTGACAGAACTATAATATACAAATTACTTTAAAATATAGCTTCATTTTCATCCTACCTGGTGTTATTAACTGATGTATGCTTGATGTCCGTGTGACTGGCGTACTCCGACACTCTGGAGTTGGGCTATCACCTTTTCTATTGCTCTCTGAGGGATCTGGTTGGCTGCCCTTGGTACTGGTTACAGGTTTATTAGCGCACAGAGACAACGACTGAGGCTGGCTGCTGCTCTTTGGTGGGCCGTTCTGCGAACTTGACAACACACCCAACTTCTGACTGCGCAATGTCAAGTTTTGAACCTGGGAAGTCAGTAAAATGTAAACAAATACATAAAAACATTTACGACAGACATCCAGACAAAACCAGACAACATTAACTCTACTTATTTTATGTTATACATCTCATCCCACCTTATCAAAATATCTGAGAAGTTAAAAGTCTCCATATCCACGTATCTTAAAGCCACCAAATAAACAGAAAAATAGTGATCTTGAGGTACTTCAGTGATAAATACAGCAGTCTTTTTACTTACTGAAGTTTAAAAAATAAAGGATAATTGTTCATTACACTAACTTGAATTAAAACTTGTATTTTTTCTCCCTTTTATAGTAAATTCAAAGTGAATGACAGAACATATCTTAAGCAAATGCAACTTTATTTTTATGCAGACACTACCAAAATACAGTGGAAAGTATGTTTGCAGGGACTAAAATAAACCAGAGCCTTGGGTAATGGTAGTGACAAGAACGTGCTGTATATTATTTGTGTCTCAATACACCTGAGTGTACCTTATTTCTATAGCAATATTAATATACCTTTTCACCACAGCTCTAATAATAAAACAAAATGTAAGCCTTCTGAAATGCGTATTAGGCAGTGATTTTCACCGATGTGTGTTATAACGCAGCCAGTTTCTGTACATCTTGACCCCAGCTTTCCAGTCCTACATGCTGAGCTAAAATTTATTTCAAGGACAAAGACTACCCTTGCAGAGCACTAACGTATGTCATACTTTACATGAAAAAAAAAGAGGACTACTTATTGCCATCCACTTTTTGATTATTTATTTATTTATTATTATTTACTCGTTCCAGTTAGTACTCGTGTAATGAACTAGTTGACATTTTACTTCTCACTGTTCAGTGTGTTACCACAGGGTGTGCTCAAATCCTGTTCTGAAAACAACAGTATTTGTTTCCTAGTTGGCATGCATGATGCATTTATTGCAATCCTAGCTGTTGCAGAAGGGGAGAAAAGTCTATGAATAAGCAGATGTCTGAGCAAATAAAACAACTGGGATGAGATTATTCTGGAGTTTGCGAGAGCCTAATGGCTTACACTAATCAAGATGCTCCAAATTTAACATTTTCACTCCTGAGGACCATCGAAGTCCAAAAGATGACTCCCATTCCAGCTTGTGTTTCTGAAGGGGATGCTTCTGAAACATATGAAGAATATCATATCTGACCTAATAAACCCAGTCATGGAGAACCCCCAGAGTGCCACAAGCACTCTGCTGTCAGACTCTGACTTTGTTTTTGCAGTTAAGATGAATCTATTCAGTGTGGGAAGCAAAAGGTCAACTTAGATTTTGGACGCGACAGTAGGAAGGCTTTACCATGACCTTTTATCAGGACCCTGCGATATATAAAAGCCCAGGTCTCACAGTCCAGCCTACCGTATAATCAAGGTTCCCATTAAACTCATTCTCCCAGCATGTCATTTGGTCTGCTGAAAGTTCATAAAAAAAGGGAAAGAGAAGGTTAAAAAAAAAAAAAAAAGAAAAAAAAAGAGCCCAACATGCTAAGAAAGGCTTGCCAACCAGGGAATAAATGCCAGCTCCTGTTTTCCCTCATATAAATTTGACCTAGCTAACTGCTCATTTTAACACCCTGTTGCAATAACGAGAACAATACAACCAATTTTCCTGACACAGCACTGCACTGAATTCCCAAAGCTGTTATGCTAGCTAGGCAGTATCACCTATAAAAAAAATACTTGGTCCGCTACAATCCTTTAAAAAAAAAAAAAAAAAAGTGCTGCAGCAGAAGATAAAAGACCTAATTGCTCATTTACTGAAAGTACTAGAATAAAGGTAAATTAGATCAGACCAGGAAGGCAGCTACCAGCAAGATACAGGGACAATGCTCCCAGTAAGGACAGAGCTACCAGCTTCTGCATATGTTTTCAGAGTCCTCCCTACCCACATAATGTACCAAATTGTGCAATGAAGAGAATGAAGAGGTGGGAATAGAGGTTTGCATTTCTTCACTTTTTCGCTGTATCTCAAAGGTAAAGTCTTTCCCCCTTCACCCTGGATTTTACTCAGATATCTTTAAACCAGCAGCATGAAATTAATGGTACTCAGCAGGTGATATGGAAAGAGTTTAGAACTACAGCAGGTAAAATGAGGAATTTGTTTTCTCATGCTGCTCACTGACAAAGCTTCTTGTGTAACAAAGGGGCAATCTTCCTCACAATTCAGCAATGACATGGTAACACATTACCTTGCAGCTTTTGTGTCTGTAATTTTTTTTCTCTGTCTGAAGGCCAAAAAGTTAGATGTGGAAGGTTGACTAAAAACTAAATTCAATAGCTTTGGGGGATGTTAACCTTTTGCTTATCACTGCAAGCCTTGTCCATGCCTACGACAAGGCAATCTTTTATTCCTGTGTTTAATGAATTGGTTAATTAAGGAATACAACGAAAGCGTATCTAAAACTAGTGCACCTACTCTCAAGTTTTTTATTTTTTTATTTTCTAGGTTATTCATTTTAGCTGCGAAGTTCTGCCAAACACACTTAGCTTTTAAAAATAAACTGGTTATGCTATAAAATGGAGTACCAAATTACCAAGACTGGGCTTTATCCACCTTAAGAGTTCTAAATGACCTCAAGAATGAAATGTTAAAAGAGTAACTACAGAAGGAAACCTTTTTCCAAACTTGGCACAAGAGAACTGGAAGGTGCAACTAGCACAATGCAGATTTTTCAGAAGTGGTTCAGGAAGATCTGTAGAAGTAAAAATAGTAAATCTGGTACCTCCAATTGCTAGAGTACTAGAAATTATAACAGAGCACCAGACATGTGCCCTACAACAAGCAATATGACTTTTGTAAAGCAGTTAGTGGCTCACAGATCTATTGGAATCTTCTGAAAGGATCCACAAACACAAGCACAAAGAACATTCAACTGGTATAATTTACTTGGATTTCCAAAGTTTCAAAACAAAGTCCATTAGCAGAGTCTTTTAAAGAAATCCCTAAAATAGAAGGGAAGGTCTTTCATGAGAGCATAAATGTGTTGGACAAATGTTTGCTTTTCACAGCAGGAGATGGTGACTAACATTCTGTAGAGATCTGTGCTGTCCCATATGTTTTTCCAGATCATATACAAATTTCATGTTTCAGTGAAATGACAACACTACTTCAGCTGATAACGTGAAGTCATTCAAGGTAATAAAGATGAGAGAGAATTATGAAGAGCTGAAGTGTCATATCCAGGACCCCAATTTTACATATAACATGATCACCTCTAAATGTGTGATGATGGTAAACAGAAAACACTAAAGATGTACAGAAACAGTACCCATAACCAATTTTTGTAAGTAAAATCTAAGCACAAAGTTTCCTTATTTCTCAGTTTTGGCACACTCTACTGGACACAAGCTCACCTGAGTAGCTGCAGACTGACAGGAAGATGAGGAAGATGATGAGACAACAGGAATGTCAGACTGGACAGCAGCCACAGTGGTAGCAGGAGTAAAAATTAGCTGTTAAGCAAGAAAAAAATATCAGGTAACAGACTGAAACGTTGAAAAATATGTAAAAAAAAAAAGAAAAGCAACATTTTACTTTTATAGAGTGATATATGTTACATGCAGTGATGCACAGCTTCTCTTTTTTTTTTACTTTTAGAGGAACTTATTCTAGTAACAATTTACTGCAGTAGTTTAAGTAAATAAATGAAAAGATAATTTAAAATCATGTAAAATATTTGTTCTACATATTCAGAAACAGATATTATACACACACACACACACATCAGCTTTCACGCAAGCATTTTAAAAATGGCTTTCCCTCCAATGTTACAAATGAGTGAAACAAAGGCAAAAAAGAGGTGGCCAATTTCTACAATATTGTAAAGAGAGAAAACTTGGAGTATCTTCCAGTCCAAGTGTTATCTGTCCAAGTGTTACTTAACAAACAGGGCTGTTATATCAACTTTAACTACGCTAATTAAGTTTCATTGCAAGAACAGATATCGCACAACCACCCTCAAATTACTAATTTCAGTATACTGGCATGCCTAATTGTCACTGATTTCCTCAGTGACAGTATAGCAAAGGCAAGTCTTATGGAAGGCTTTGAAGAGAGATCATTAGTCACTTTCCCTTACTTTTAAAGACATGTCAACTGCAAGGAGCAGCTAGGAAGAAAACATGAAGTTACTTAGCCAGAAGTGAATCAAGCTGGTGATGAGGCTATTGTTATAGACTAACTACAGATGAGAGTTGACCTTTCTACAGAAAGTCCTTGACAAGGAAGGAAAAGCATTAATTTGACATGTTAGATAGAAACACTGAAAGATTGAAAGAGGTTTGACATGCTACCAAGAAGAGCAAAATGGTCTTGCAATATCATCCTGAACAGAAACTAACAGAGTTAGTTTCTCTCAAAACTGGGATGTAAGGCAGTTATTGAAATAAGCAAGAAATTTGATGTAAAGAGTCTGGACGAAAACTTAGTGTGAATAGATATGAAAACCATATCCAAAAATCCATGTCATTGAGACAGATTGCTACTATAAAAAACAGCAACCTCATCCCATATTGCTTCCACCACTAATTTGATAACACATATTGAAAGGCAGCGACATGATGAATTCCTAACTTTCTGTTAACTAGTACTAGGTGATTTCAGCATCTAGGTTTGCTTACAAACCAAAGACTCAGGAAATCCTTTTACTGTCAAATTGATGGTGTTTGATCTTTAAACCCTTATCTTGAATTCATACTGCTTTTTCAATAATCATGTAGGAGAAGAGCCACCAAAGAAAAAGCTCAACATCACATAACAGCATTGCTGGGCAAGCCTAAGAAAAAAATCTCAGAAAAAGAACAAAGAAAAAACTTTCATAAACACGCTTCACAGGTGCAGTTCCTGCAAGAACTCGTGCCTGCATCTAATTTTATACATCAGTGCAGTCACAGACCTCTGACTCTTGGTGTAGCATAACAGTGATTCTTCCTGTTTCATGTACTTGTACATAACATTTTAGAAAGCTCTAGTCATGAACTCCCACGGGTCATGGAAGTATCTTTGGCCTCCACCAAGCACTGATCACAACCTGAGCATTCAGGTATAACTTCAGTAATTCCTCTGAAATCCCACACAGCCTGTAAGGATCAATTCATACAAGACTCACAACACAGAGTATTAAACTAAATAAAATAAAATCACTATACAGATTTTTCAAAGTTGCCCATTAAGAAATGGAAATGCCACATTAACAGGAATTGGGAAGAACCTGATGAGTTTCATGTGAATCTAAGGAGAATGAAAGCTACATATTTAATTCGTATTCTAGAGAGTAACCTAAAGAACAATCTTAACTAAATGCAATCAAATTTTCCTCAAGAGTCTGAGCTCTGAATGTTACCAATGCATTGGAAAAAGCCTACCCTGAACATAAACTCTAATATGTCCTTTTACATAGCCAGATAAGACATGCTCTTTTTTTCCCATGCTTTATCAATTTAACAAACGACCAGGCTAAAAACGTCCGAACAAATTTTGCCAGAACTAAGCTACAGCAATCCTTTTATTCCTCCGACATCTAAGCGTTCCAGAGATATGTACGCAAAGATTAGTAACTAAATTCTCAAAGCTACCTGAAACTAAAGAAAAATTCTTATAATTTCTAGAAATAACATAAATAAGAACTGGAACAGTAAAATTTGAGGGAACAAAAAACAACAGCAACAACAAAAATCCAAACTTACCATTTGAGCTCGTAGATACATTTGAGCCTGGCTTGCACTAAGGGTTGGAGAGGTGCTCCCCAGCAACATAGTCTGTTGGGTAATACTGCTGCTGGTGGTGTTGGAGGTCTGTGAACGGCTTATTATCTGTGCAGGTGTAGGAGAGGTGGAGAGGTTAATCTAAGGAAACAAAAATATTGCTTCTGTCATGGAAATTCAATCATCCTAGGGTCTAAAGCCAGAAAGCCTTTCACAAAAATGGCAGGGTCAGTAGAAACCTCTGAACTGTAAAGATATCAAAAATGTATTGAGCCAAACATCACAAAACTAGATTCTGGCAAGACTATATTTTAATTCTCAAACTACAAGCAATATTTAGCAGTACACAGTAATAAGCATTAACGAATATAAACAACGATGTTATGAAGTCTGAAAAAATACATCTCATAGAAATACATATTTACATAACACATACCATGAGCTTGTCATATTTTAAGAAAAATGTTTGAATTTTAATACTTAAGTATCTTTAAATGCTTGTATTATCTGACACGACTGACAACTTCTGAGATGCTCGTTATGAAACTTGACCAAGGTGCCTGTTTGTGCTGCCATACTTTGACTCTGATTCCTCATATGCACACTTAAAAATGGTCTGAGACTAAAGTTTTCTACAATTTCATATTAAATGCTCCTGGAAAAATTCTTTTTAGCATCTGCTCAAGCAAAAGCTGGTTGTTTTTTGTTTTTACTAACACATTCAACAGAGTTAAGTGCCCAGCTCTTTTAGATCACTTTGAGATTTTCTTGAAAATCCAAGCCCAATTATTCTGTTAGTTTAACATCAGGCATATTTGAAAACCTTCCCTCCTAAATTTAATAATGAATGAATGATTTTACTTCTAACGACTGTAAGCCAAAGCAGTGCTATGAAAGCTTAAAAAAAACAAACAGTTAAATCATCGAAGCTATGCACTGAAGCCATGAACAGCTTGAGGGCATGATTAATAAGCAGGATGTCTGTAGGACTAACAAAGTCCTACCGAAGACAACTGTAGAAGTGTACATAGAAGGCTCTGCAAATTACATATCTGAAGATGTCATTTAAGGAAACGCAGCATGAACTGAACACAGAGCCGCTAACAACTGAAACCTGAGCACATGCTTAGGATATGGATAAAGTAATTTAAAGTGCATAAAAGATGCATGATAAAAGATGATAAAAGAATGAAAGCTATGAACAATTTAACCAGTTTCACATACATAAGTGAGCAATGACTTGGATTCTTTAGATTCGGTGCTCCTTAATCACTGGTACACAGAGTTATGAACTACAACAGTGCCCTGAATAAAGAAACTAATGTGAAAAATCCGGTAAGAAATCATGTAAGAGATGAAAGCAAGCTCAGAGAGTGATTCCTGCAGTGGTCTGAACAGTCACTAGTGCCCACAAAGTGAGCAACTGCCCCTCAGAGCACCAAGAGTGGGCTGGGACCAGGGAAGCCTCCAACGCCAGCCAGGAACACTAGCATCGGGATGAGAGGATGACACTGGAAGCATAGCCAACGCTTGCTACAGGGTCATCGTACTTCCATTTAGTGTTTCTCTAATACTCCTTTTAACCACACAAATTTAAATACTAAAAGCTTTTCTGTTTTGCCAGATAGTTATTATATAACCAACAGGGGTTGAGAATGGATGCAGGGCTTTGTTTGATTACGTACCGAGGTCTGCGACATGCTTGACTGCTGAGTGACACTCCCAGTGGGGGAAGTACATTGCCTCCCACCTGACAGGCTTGCCTAGATAGCAAGAATATGCGTCAAATACTGAAATCAAAAAGTGTTTAAGCGATGTTCACATTATTGCATAAACCATCAAAAACACCCCTCTCTAACATTACCCTCTCTCTGAGTTAGCAGCAAAACTGCTTGACTCAGGGGAATTAGATTTCAAAGCGCACTCCAAGCTCTGAACTGGAATCTGCAAGGTGTCAAATGCCTTGAATTCCTTGCAGCTTTCAGGCACTCAGACTCTCGAAGATCAAGACCTGAACAATAACTATCACAGGTAAAGCCCATCAAACTGTTAATGATGGAAGTACCTAATCAACTCATCACCTATGGTGCTCAGAACTTAGAACGTGACATCATTAAAACTGTCATTATTAAAACTCACATTGTAATTTTTATTACATTTAGAAGCATCTAAAATTAAAACAAACTTTATAAATGCTGCGAGGAACATCCTCACTTCCCCTAGAATGACAGTTTATGTATGCACATAGAATGTCTATACCACTACGCTACTCCAGACCTTCAGATGAATACAGGGACAGTGATTTAGATGTATATATTAACAGACTGCAGAACAGAACTTCTTAGACTTGCCCAGCCTGATTCTCTTCGCTCTATCGCAGTAACAGTACAGGCACAAATCCGTCACAAAAAAATAAGTCAATATGTTACCATGATCTAATGGAAAAGGTACAGAAGTAGAAGCCAGGAGCACAGAAGAGTCCATCCTAGTTCTGACAACAAACAGCTGTATCTATCCCTGAAGTTTTTAACTCTGTTTTAGCATTTCCACATATAAAAATATTAACTGCCACCTATCCCTGCAAGACAGTACTCTCAATCCACAGTCAACTGAGGTCAAAGGAAGTCTTTCCACTGCTTAAGTTTTCACAATGGGTCTACTCCGGTGTTCCTTTCACATTAAAAGCTTTGCTTCAGAAACGAAACACAGCATTGTCATTTACTTCCTACATTGCTGCAGTTGGAGTTAAAATTGAACGTTGCCATTATTTATAATGCTGCCAGACGTGTGGCAAAACACACTAAAATGCCAGATGTTGACTACCTGAATTTGATTTCACTAAGATGCGTGGCTATTCGTTTGTTTCCCCATCAACTTTCAGAAAAATTCATGGGATGAAGATTGAAGTAGTCTATTTTTAATATATACATTTCTTCCTGTTTGATGATTTACATGATGCATTATAATGTATGCAGTTAAGCGTGGAATGGACGCCTATTGGAGCATCTGTAACGCCTACTGGAGCATCTATAACAAAATCCTCCAAACAGTTTGGAGGAAGATACAATTTAAAAGAACAAAGTCATTAATATATAACAGCAAATCATTGTGAGACTTTGAAAGCTCAGGCACTTAAGCTGTTATGTTTGACAATGCTCTAGAACTCTAGTCTTACTCCAGAAAGTAGTAAACCACTATTTTTCAGCAATCTTCGCTCTCACCTGTGGTACAGTTGCCAGACTCTGAAACTGGGTACTGCTTAAGTGCTGCTGCTGCAAAGCAGCAGTCTGCAGCATTAGATGCTGCTGTTGGGCTGCATACATCTGCTGGAGGTACTGAGCAGCTGAGCTAGGAGGACGATGCAAGGCCTGCTGAATAACCTGTGATGAATCAGTAGGTAATTAATCACAATTACAAAACACACACCATACTGACACGATGCTGAAGTTTACCTTTACAAGGAAATAAAACCAAATACATCCGTTTCACACCAACTGTATAATACTGAACTTGCTCCACCACCACTTTTCTCAACAGTTACCAAATATAGGTACAACATTTTTCATAACGCTACAACCAAGTCTCTTAGGCTCTCATCATCATATTCTACGTGATATTCTATTTTTTTGGGAAGATCAGGATAGCACACGAGACTCAATTATCAAACCCAACAGAGCGGGCTGTACAAACTTCTTGGTAATCTTATTTAAAGAACAGCAAAATGGGGATGGATCCAAGAGGCAGTCACACACACAAAGATACCTCTGGATCCCTCTAGTCAGTGGTGGTCAAGTGAACAGCTTTTTGTGTTACTTTGTAAAATTTTATGTTCATAATCCATACCCTTGGGGAACGGTGAAAAATCAAGTTTTCCAATAGCATTTCTCTCCCGTTATTTGGCAGGCAGGCCTGCACACTGCACTATTCTTAAGTGGTCTGACATCTATCCTGTGAACAGCATCTTATGAAAATCAGTAAGTCAGATATTGAGAAAGAAGACAGCAATTAAGAATGGAAAGTTAATTTTGTGTATTGTACGACGCATGTATTTGGGAGCATTGCACAGGATGGGAAATAGCATCTGATGGCCCGGTACCTGGACAGCATGCCTGTCAGAGCCACTGTAGACAGATATCTGCGGGAGCGGGGTCCGGGAAGTGGAGGTGGTAGTGATAGTAGTCGTAGATGCAGAACACGTCGTTGTGTTTGGTTCATTCTCCATAGCTGTGCAGTGTTCGTCCAGCCTGGCGGGATTGAAGTTGAAATGAAAGCGGTTCACAAAGAGAAGAGCAGCACATACGGATTTTAAAGGAGAAAAGCTAAGCTTCTCTGAGATACAATAATGGACAGCTTGCAAATCGATAGGTTCGTAACATTTGCTATTACTTGATGTGATTTGTAGACAGATGTGGTTATGAACTTCTAAGATGCATCAAGGGTAGCAATAGGTGGCAATTTAGGAATGCATGCAGAACTTCCCGCAAGCTGCACAGGAATACTGCCGCATCCCTCTTCCCCGTGGCACAGCGCAGGAGCCACTGGCTGTCCGCTCTGCACATTCAGCAAAACATTTTCTAGCCAAACCAAATGGCGACATGTTCTATTTGGAAAAAGAATGAAAAGCTGTAGAGAAAACGCTTTTACTTTCTACAGCAATGCCTCCCCAAATACAGCCACAGTTATGGAAAAAAATACCTAAAAGAATCTCCAATGATTTTTTCCTAGCCTAACAAGACCTCCTTCTGCTGCAGAGTATAATCTCTCTCCAAAAACATTGTCATTAAAACTGCAATGAAACCTGTTTCTCAACATATGAGCGTTGTTTATCTTTTCCTTTTCAGTTTTAGTATTATGATTAACAGAGAACATAGTTGCTGTTTATTGCTTTTCAAAGGATGCTTTAAAAAAGTGGGTGGGGAGAAATATTTCCTTCTCACAATAAGGAAGGACTCAGAAAAATGATCATTTAGAGAGCCGCAATGTACTAGAAAAAAAAAGCAGCACTGCCAAGTCCCCAGCAAAATGCCCACTGGGTGCTGCACCAAACAGGAACGTAATAAGGAGTTTCAGCTCACGCTGCTGAAAGCAGAACGCAGTACTGCCAATCTGCTACCTTCCCCTCTGAAGACATGACTACTTTGCAAGTAGAGAACTTAAAAAAAAGTATCCTCTACCCAGAAAAAAAAATGTTCAGGCTGACTTGTGCTGCACATGATCCCATAGGTCCTGATTACTTGGAATACATAAACTTTAATAGGTACACGGTCCCCTAGGGATTTTGTGCCCATCATTGTGTTGATATCTCCTATCTTTTGCCATCAAAGACAATTTGGGGCAATAAAGCTTGCTTTCAAAGCACAGATCCTACTATCAGAAATGAAGAAAAGTATGGCTTTATTGTTAAAAATACAGATCTGTTGTGTATTATAATGCCATTTATCTACCTACAGGAGAGCACAAGTTAACATTGATGCGTTAACCATTTCAGTTACAATGAAAACAGCATCACTTCTAAAATCACTTTATGTTAATTTCACGTACTGCTAATGAAAAGTACGTTGAAAAAAGTCTCCTCCGGAGAGCATTAAATGCACATCAAAATATTTACACCTTAAAACTTGTCTAGCTTGTTTGAGCAGTCATGCAACTGTTTAAATTAGCCTAAGAAAAATAAGACTGGATGTTTAATTTTCTTAGTTCTTCACCACGTTTAAGACTTATCAGTGAGATATGCAACGTGTCTCACTGCACTAGCTGAATCAGAAGTTAGTAATTCAGTGCTAGGTGATAATTCTTTAGCTAAGTGCCTCGTTTTCAAAATTTTTTGATCAGCATGGCCTGGCACTGATGTGCATCTCCAGCCCTCCGCTAGCACGTCTGACCCCAGATCAATTAGAGATGATGCACGAGGCTTACTTGCCACCCCTCAGGTCTTATCGGAACATAAAGAGTGATGAGTTGCAGCAGGCAGCACTGACACGCAGAAATACCATGCCCTCTGTTGGCTGAAAGCACGGGAAGGTGCTTCAACAGATTACACTTGTTAGAAAACCTTTCGTCACTTGGAGCGAAAAGCCGGTTGTTTAAAGGAAAAGAGGAAATACATAAAATGAGGGTTATATTTTAGCAAGATGACCCTGAATCCATTAACAATTTGGCAGATGGATAGATGGATCTTTTATAACAGAAAGTATGAAAACCACTACAGAATTTAAATCTGTCTTTACAGCATCGTAAAAGGAGATCAGGGCAACACTGCATATGTAACTAGACCACATTTAGTTATAAAATATAGGTCTCAGATACTATTAAAAATAGTCTTCTAAAATTTTCGTTAACTACTCAACATCAAAAAAGCAGAACTCCTAACTTAAAGTGCAAATAAACTCGATAAGCGAACAGGGGCTGTACTGTGACATTACCTGTGAGCAACATCACTGCAAAAGGACCTCTCTGATGGGTGAGTTTTAGAAAATGCATGAACTCTGACTTTGAAAAACCTCTGTATGTTTAAAAGTGGACTCAAAATATAAAACACAACAGAAAACTGTATTTAAAAGAAGCATTTATTCAAATAGAGACAGTATTAGACACCACATAATTTCAAATTATACTGTGCATGACGTAAATATTTAGAGGTTTTTGTTCTTGCTGTTCTGAGACTTGAAGAACAGTTTTGGTCAAAATAAAAATCCAAAGTAAGGTCAGAAAAACCTGCCGTTTTACACCAGTAACGTTGGATTACCAGCACAGTACATACCGTGCATGCGCATGCACAGCATGTCACTAGTCATGTTTGAGAAACTTTGATTTTTTGTAGTGACACGGTAAAAGCAAACACTCTGCAACTGTAATTGGTATTTGGAAATTGGTATTTAAGTGTTTAAACCATTTATTTACTCAGTCCGTTCATGACCTCCCATCAGAACTCCTACGTGCACAAAACACAGAAAATAAATAAAAATTTTCCACAAGCCTAACCCCTAGGTGGATTTCTGCATAAACCCCAAACACACACACCCCCAACACGCCGCCCCAACAGTTACACGGGGGTCGGACGTTATTTTTCAGCCAAAACACGGGTTTTTGAGAGCCACGCTCCGCGCGAACGCAGCCCCCGCCCCGCGGCGCTGAGGGACCCCGGGGCTGCCGGGCGGGCAGGGCCCCTCGCCCGCCTCAGACCGGGCCCCGAGAGCCGACAGCCCCCGGAGCCAAGGCCGGGGCCTCCCCCAGCCCCGAGCGGCGGCCCCTCGGCGCTCCTCCGCCCCCAGCCCCGGGGATAAAGGGGCGTG
Organism: Cygnus atratus; assembly: GCF_013377495.2. NCBI lineage: Eukaryota > Metazoa > Chordata > Aves > Anseriformes > Anatidae > Cygnus > Cygnus atratus. The sequence goes on along the minus strand of NC_066370.1, from coordinate 21,756,505 downwards.
AGGGGGGCAGAGGAGGCTCCCGCACCCTCGCGGGGCCGGCCCACCGCAGCCGCCCGCGGCCAGGGCGCTGTCAGGGCGCCGGTCCCCGCCTCCGCGCCCCGCCCCGCCGCGGCCTGGCCGGGCCCTGCCGCTGCCGCTCCCCCTCCTCCTCCGCGCGTCCCGCCGGGAGACTCGCCTCGGCCCAGCCGCTCACTCCGCTTCCGCCATCTTGTCGCCTCCCTCCCGGGGAGGTGCTGCGCAGGCGCGCTGGGCGCCGCCGCCATGTGACGCCGCCCGCCGCCATCTTGTGGCTTCGTGCGGCGGGGCGGTAGCGGCGTGAGGGGCCTGGCTTCCCTCAGGGCTCAGAGGGGTGTGGGTTGCTGCTTGAATTCTTCTACAGCAAATGGAATGTTACAAGTCTGGGGTATTAGCTGTAGGGGATGTGGTGTTTTGAGAGGGCTGTGTGAAGGTTAAGGTCAGGAAAGGGCCTGCTCTGAGTGGTTTTCTACGTTCATTGGTCAAAGACCTCAGCAGCCCCAAATGGGAGGTGGCGGTGAACGCCTGAAGTCTCAGGAATATGAAACTGAAGAGTCTTTTAGATCCGTTAGCCTAGCTTCCAGTTCTTCCTACATGTTGGTTCTGAGCCTCTCCTTGCTATGGGGATGACTGCTTCTTCCTCTGAACTGACTGTAATGAATCAGAGTTGAATTACGCCATTACTTTTCAAGCGTACGTGGTAGCAGCTGCTTTGTACTACCTGGCATAGAAGAGCAAAGCCCAGCCTCTATGCAGACAAGTAGCCACTGTACCACATAAAGCTAACTCAAATCTTGCATGGGATATCCTGACAAGCTCAGTACCTCTCCATCTCTCTGTCATGAAATGTTTTCCTCTTTGTGATGGAATACTCTTAGAGATCTTGTAGGAAACTAAGAAAAATGTTGGAAGTTGTAGAGCAAGGTATTGATAAGATACAGCAAGGTATTTCCTGCAGCATGAAATTGATGCAAGACTGTTTGGAAACTGGGTGGAGCAAGTTTCTTCTGAGGAAGAAAAATACCTGCTGCAGGAAGGTCAGGTATCATGACAAAAAAAGTTCTGTACTTTGTAACCTCTTGCAGGGAAAACAGCAAATGGGGCCTTAAGTTACTTTATCATCAAAAAGCAAAAAGAAGAGCAAGGTGCACGACTGGAATGTGCAGGTCTCGTGTAGCAGCCTGTTGCGGAGCACAAAGCGGCTGAATTCTGCGCTGCTTTAACAAACATCCGGGTATGGTGCCAATTACAGCAAGGAGGTAATGGGGAAAAAGGAAGTGTTTGTACTGTATCAGAACAAAAAAAAACCACAAAGGTTAGGTTACCTATTTCTTAGGATTCCCAGAAACATCTATCTTTCAAGGAAGTGCTGGGCAAAATAAATATGCGTTATCAAAGACGCTACCAACGTGGTGTTAAATAGGGAAAGCCTAAAGGAACCTTAACAGCTCTAATAAAATACCTTTTCTTAAATATTAAGCATTCCATCCCCTTTAATTAAAAAGCATCCTTTGTGTTTTCTTTCAAAAAAAACACAAAACACCACACTTGCTGTATGGCACTCGAAGCTCCACCTGCACCGAGCGCCCAACGCAGCCCCCGCCCGTGCTCGCTCCCGCGCAGCCGCGGGGCCGCCCCCTGCCCGGCAGCCGCTGCGCGCTCCCGGCGGGCAGTACCAAGCGGCGGGGTCACCGGGAGGGGATCGCTTGTGCCCCGCCCGGCCCGCTCCGTCACGAGGGTGCGGGCGCCTGTTGGGCTTTGCCGTACCCCCCCTTTCCTCCCCGCAGTGGTCCCGCCCGGCCTGGGCGGGCCGAGGGACGGCGAGGGGCGCGCGGCCGCCGCCTCCTCGTAGCGCGGCCCCGTCCCGGCCCCAGCCCGCACCCGGCCCCAGCCCCGGCCCGCCCCGGCCGCCGCCGCCGCCCCGGGGATGCCGACGCAGCGGGACGGCAGCGGCACCATGTCGGCTCCGGGCGGCGGAGGGGGCGGCCTCGGCGGGGACGGCGGCCACCAGGTCCGCGTGAAAGCCTACTACAAGGGGTGAGTGCGGCGGCGGGGTCGGAGGCCCGCCCGGTGCCCCCCTCACGGCCCGGTGCCCCCCTCACAGCCCGGTTCTCCTCACGGCCGGCCCCGCGCTGCCCCCCCGCGGGGCTCTCGGTGCCACGGCCGGGGAAAATCGGGGAAAAAACTAGGGGTTTCGGGGCCGGGCGCTGCGCGTTGGGCTCTTCTCGGGTCTGAAGGAGGAGAGTTGGGCTGAAAACCCGCCCCGTAGGGTCCTGGCGTGTTCCCCGGGGGCTCTGAGGGAGCCGAATGGCAGCGAGGTGCTGCCCCGTGTAACGAGCGCTGGAGGCCTTCAGAGGGAGAGCCTGGGTGCTGCTCTCCAGCAGCAGCGTGTAATGACATATATAATATAATATAAAGTCTGCCCTGCTGTGGGTGTGCGACACCCTGTTAGGCACCGACAGTTAGAGGAGCCGACTCTGAAAGTCTGAGAGCAAGGGTCATCGGGCCATTGAGTTGGGTAGGAGGTGATCTAATCAGAAAACAATGCATGTTGCATTTTTGGGTTAAGTTTAAGCTCTAGGCACTCTCAACAGCTTCCTTCCAGTTACCTGTGTTAAGTACAAGAAAAGATTTATTATATTTACAGTGTTTGTTGTCTGGTATCTATAGCATTATAGTTTTAAGGAGAGGTATAGAAGCCTTGCTGAGTGCTTGGCATTTGCTAATGCCTTCCGTTTCTGGCCTATGTCTGCTTTGGGGCTTTTCTTGACAAAAGTGCTGTACGATCTGTGTAAAAGCGTGGCATAATCTGTGGTTTTATGAGGTCTGTGAAATGCTTTCAAACTAATAGTATGTGAAATTCTCTGCTCTTTGTTCTACAGTCTCTTTAATGCACCATTTCTTAAAGAAGTGGAGATGGCCCTGGCTATTAGCCGACAGAAGCGTTCGTTTGGTCAGGCAGTGAACTAAAGTGGAAACTGCTCTGGATTAAAACCATTTATTTTTCCTCTGCTGGGTCAGTTTTAATCTTGATCACTTCCACATGCAATCATTTGACTTCTCGCTTTAGTGCTGGGAGGCTGTGGTGCAAGAACAGAGATAAAGCAGCTCGGGGTTGTGGGAGTGCAGAATAAAACTGCTACATTGGAGAGGAATGCTGGCTCATGACACTTTAAATATTAGGTAGTAATTTCACAGGCACTGGAATGTTTCCTTTGAGTTTCATCTGAGTTTCATCTGCTGACTTTTTAACTGTTAATGCAATTGTCTGTTTACTTTTAATAGTGGCACTGAATCATATGGGCAGTTGGTTAACCAACAAACTAACAGGCTGAATACCTTTGTAATGATTCATTTCGAGGTCTAAACAAATTATTCCCTCCACTCTCCTACAAAGCAAGTCTCATGCCCGCTTCTAAAGCTAGCATTATCAAGAAATGGATAGCAAAGGAAAACATTTTACTTGCACTGGAATGACCTGGAGACTGAGGATCTGATATCAAAGGCAGCATTTTTGCTTTAATCAAATAAACTGTATCAAGATTAGAGCTGGATAGAGGATTTTTAGGGAAATACTGTTAATCAGGAAATGTTAATCTTTCTTAACTTTTTTCTGATAGAAGCCTTTAAATGGGATGTAGAAGTTACCATGCAAGTCTCGCTTGGAAGGTCTTTTCAACTTCCACTTGTTTTGTCTGGTCAAAGGAAAAAAAAAAAAAAAAGAAAGCTTCCCCCCAAGAAAACCCCAGCCCAGCAAGTCAGAAGCCCGGGTTGGCTCTTGGAAGGTCGGAGGCTGGCCGTGGGGCTGTTCCTGCCAGCTCCAGAGGCTGAGTCCCAGCCCCAGAACATCGCTCCGTCTGGCCAAGAGCCTAATTGCTTTTCTCAGCCGAGACAAAGGCTTTCATGAAGAACTCTTTGAAGGGTCTTTGTTTCATTCAACTATGCAGTGGTAATTCTGTACCTTAAATTCATGCAATATGTAAAACCAGGAAGGAGAATTTTCCTAAAACAGATCATGAGAATGAGAGGATGGGAATTCCCAAACACTTGGGAATTGGGTTGAGTTTACCCTGATATTTCCTTCTCTCAGGTAAACCAACGTTATCATAGGGCTAGTTTAAAAGGCTCAAAATAGTCTTACCTGTTTTAAAGGGTTACTGTCATCAGGGCAGGGTGTGTGACAGAGGTTCCTGACTGAGTTGGTAGGAATTTATTATAACTAAAGTTCAGTGCTTTTTCGTTGATAGAGTAACAGTGTGTATCAGCTTCAAATGTGCGGCGCTTACACAGCATCTGTAGTTACAGCCATTTTAAGTGTCTAATTATTTTTTAAAAGTTTACTTTTTGGCTCATCTCATTTGTTGTGGATGCTTTTTGTCAGTTCAGTACCAGAAGCTATTACATTAGGGGAGGATTGTGTTGTAGTGGGTGAAAATAGGTAAGGGTGACAGGCTGAGCGTGCACTATGAATCCTATAGAATTGATGCTGATTTAAAAAAACAAACAAACAAACATCTTCTAGAACCATTTTCTGTCACGATTGGAACTGCTAGTTTTTTTTCAGTGGTTGGCATAGATTATGCACTGTTTTAACTGCATAGGCTGTAATGTAGGTTAGACTTTTAGTGTAGTTAAAGGCATAGGATACCAGTGCTTTACCCACAGACTGTTTGATTTGTTTTGAATGAAAAATACTCCTGGCAGTCCTCTCGCAGTACATGTTAAATTAGGTTCTTTTCTTAATTTTACATGAGTGGATTAAGTGGTGGGAAAGAAAAAAGAGTTCCATTTTAATTGTAAAATCAAAGTGCATCTTCATAGATATTTACAGAAAATTACTTTTTAAAGTTTTTGATTTCTCATATCCTTTGTTTATTTTATTCTTTGTCTTGAGAACTTTCTGGTCAGTTTTTCATCTCGATGTCTTCTGTTAGATGTCTGTTGAATATAAAGTTCTGCAAAAGGAGAGTGTTCAGCTTCAAAAAGCTTTAGTTCAAGCCTATAAACATACTTTTACCCCTTCTTGCAGTTTCAACACTGATTTCGTTTTGTGGCTGACTGCTTTTTTTGGTGATGTATTTTTTTTTTTCCCAGAAAAAAACGGTTGTGCAGGAGGAGGCAATTTCCAGACCTCAGGCCTTTCCTGGAGAAAGAGACACTTAAATCATGTAAGATCTTATCGGATCTTGCTGCAAAGATACTGAAACAGCAGAATTCTTCACGAGAATTCTTGCTTGGGCTAATTTCAGTGAGCTAAGGCCTTAACGACTGACATAGGTGTGTGACAAGCATGTGGATATGTAATTAGTCTGTGACTAGATATCTCTGCATCCTCAGGTATATGTGATAGCCGTATGAGGCTCCAGACAGAAAAATCTCAAGCAGTAGTCTCACACAGAAGCTTGAGTTTAAAAGTAGAGAGTGAGATAGGTGTATTCAATTGCACTTAACTGTCAGCGTTGTGTTTTTTTCTCTTTGTTGTTGCTAAAGGCTCTTGTGACTGCTGGATGATCTGTAAAAGAAAAGGCATGAGAAAGAGGCTGTTTGATCTCAGAGGAAAGGTGGAACTTGCATCAGTACAGCTCTTTCCTAACGAAGACAGCATCAGAGTGGTCTTAGGTGCAAGGAGTGTGGAAAGCGCCATAAAATGTGAAGGTGTGATAGCAGAGCTACTCTGGAAGCGAGACTTAGCTCGGGAGAAAACGTCAGTGTCACCAGTGTGGTTAAAGTTGCAAAGGGAGCTTGTAGGAAGACCTGTAATCTTTCAGTTCCTGCATCATGTAAAGCTGCCTTCTCGTCTGTAGAAAAAAACGTGCTAGGTGTTGCTTGTAGCCTCTTGTTCATATTTACATTCCTCCTTTGGTTTAATATCGCTTTTGGCTAGGGTTCTGCGAAACGCGCCGACAGGTTGGTGTTTGTTGGTTCAGACCGGGTGCTTTTCCAGGTCTCTTCCTCAGCTGTCTGATACGTGTCCGACTGAAGGTAGTAGTGTAGTACTTTAGAGAATTAAATTCTAAAATAATAAGCTCCTCTTTTATTTGTAGGGCAACTAGTTTTCCATTTGAAGGGCAACTGTTTTGCCACTTGAAGGCAACAACGAGTAGGAAGTGTTCGTTCAATCTGGATCAGCTTTACTTCATCAATAAGGGAAGGGTTTTTGTTCCTAAGCTGTTCAACACATCTTAATATCGTGGATACGTGACATTTGCTGTTTACAGTAGTAATGTAGAGGTAAACGTGTGGACCTGAAATTTTTTTTAAATAGTTTTTAATATTTTTTTTAATCTTCAGTTTTCGCTAGGGCAGCAGTGTTTACCGCCTGTCAGGACTGTGGCCTGTCACCTGCCTCTTGTCTGCCAGTAGCAGTCATACGGTCGCGCTGCCCAAACGTACCCTCTCCCATTGTGTACCAGTTCAATCACAAAATAAACTGGAAACGTTGAAATGTTCAGCTCCGACTTCTTAGCGCCCTGCAGAACTTAACCTTTTAGTTAAGGAATAAATCTGTGCAGGGAGGTGGATAAATGACGGGATGGTGAACTTTAGCTGCAAATCAGCGAAGTTGCTAAGCGGTGCGGTGCCTTATCTCCCTGCAGAGAGGTAGGTCCCTGACAAACAGGAAATGCAGGTTGAGGCTTTGCCTCCTAGCAGGGCCTCCTCGCTCGCTGGTGATGCCTGGTGTCAGCAGCGCGTGCGAGATCTAGTCCTGAATAGAAACGGAGCAGAGCTGCCCCTTCACTCCTCTCAACTCTGATTCCATCCTGACGTCAGTCATGTCAGCAGAGGGACGCCTTGGCTTTTTCCGTCCTTTCTCTTGTGTTTTTCTAGCTTTGCGTTTAGTGCCTACATATCAGGGTACAGATATTGGTTTGTCTTGTGTGGAAAGAAGAGGAGCAATTTCTCAGCCAGCTGTAGCAGCTTTCTGACTTTTCAGATTTTTGAGGTGTGATTTCAGAATCCTGACAGTTTATTGGAGTCTTCCCCCTAACTAAACTAACTCTGTGCTCATAAGGCCAGAAGTAGGCTGTTTTAGCGTGCTTAGAAATTTCTAGTTTGTGCGCTGTTGAACTCAAAGGAGCCTCTGCAATATTCAGACGTGTTTATCATGCCTGTTTGCTGCCCCTCCTGGAAGTGTTTCATGTTGCATGACCACAGTGTAAGCCACAAACTGCTGGATACAATTCTGCCCCTGTGCGAGGTGATTAATAGACATTGATCTTGATGTGTACCTACATTTCAGTCTGGTGGGTACCTTGATGTGGATTTTGGCCAGATACAAATGGTGTCTGTTGTTTCCGTTCCACACTACCACCAAATAGTGCTGGCATTGACAACTGCAATGAACAAATTAATCTTAACTGGTCGAATTTTGGGGGGAAAACGAGTGTCACAGGTCAAACATCAGGCTTATACAAGACATTTGAAGTGTAGTGTTGTGAACAGTCCTTTTTTTTTTTTTCCTCTCTTCCTCTCCACCTTCCTCTGAACTGTACCTTTGGCATCCTTTGCTTAAAGTGCTGCTCCCTGCGTCACCTGTTCCCCTGTAAGGCCCAGCAAATACCAAGACAGTGGGTCAGCGTGTTATGTTAATGCATTTAAAGCATCAGGTTAACTCACTCTCCATCTTGATTATAACAGAAATACCAGTTCTGCATAACAGTAAAGCACTAAATTTTAAATCTAAGTATATGCTTTGCTCGTCTGTTTGCCCTCCCTGTCATTGTGGTGAAGCATCACCATGTCTTTTTAAAGGCACTTTAAATATTTGGAACTTTTTTCCACCCTCTAATCTGGTAGGCAACCTGTTTAATATTTTTCATTAACGTTTCATAACGTCTATGCAATTAAAATTGAGTTGGAGAAGATGTATACGTTCTTCAAATATTTTGGCAACTAGTAACAAAATAACTTGTTAGAGTAAGGAAAACCACCAATACATTAGTAATGCCCTTCAAAATGTTTGCAGCATTTAATTGTTTTCCACTGATGTAACATTTCATTTCTGTGTGCCGTTAAAATCTCCTACAGCTCACTTCAAAGTTATTTGGGCATGTAAATCTTATTTTTTTCAAAAGCAGATGGCTGGAGGAATAAATGTCAAAGCAGTAATAAAAATCTCTCGGAGCCTGACTTGCTGTAGGAAGGACTCTTGGTGCTAATGGCTTATTAATATTGCTTCAAGATTTTTTTTAGGGGGCTGCAGCAAGAGGTGGGCTTTATATTAGTAGTATGTGGAAGGCATTAGAGGTAACGATGAAATGTTACGTATTACAGTGTAGTTTCTCAGACTTGTTTTTTCTCTCGCTCAGGGACATCATGATAACGTATTTTGAACCTTCCATCTCATTTGAGGGGCTGTGCAGTGAAGTCCGCGACATGTGCTCCTTTGATAACGAACAGCTTTTCACCATGAAATGGATTGATGAAGAAGGTAAATCAATACTTGCCACTTGGCTTTCTGACAAATATCTGATCAATACGGTGCTAAGCTTTCAGTGTGTCCTCTCCCTTTCATCTTTCCCTTTCTTTCTGCCTTCATGAGGTAAGCTCAATGTTTTTAGAAATGGTAAATCTGACTGCAAAAGTAATGGCTACCCAATGCCCTTGTAAGTATATCTTAATTATTGTTATTTCAAATCACTTTGTGTGGAGCTCTGTTTCTTTTTTATTTTTTAACCAAATAACCCAGTGACCGTTAAAATGTGAATTCAATGTTTGGATTTTTTAGGAAGGAAATGGAAAATGTGCTTTTAAACTTGAAGGAGCCCATGATTCCCCATAAGCCTTAACTGTTTCAAAAAGAGTTAAACTAACCTTAATGATACAAAATACCGTATTTGTATGAAATGTTGGTACAATTTAATATATAGTTGTACGTGTAACCACAAAACGTTGTATTTTGAGTGTTTGCATCAGCTGTTCCTTTAGCAATCTGAAGTCTAACAACGCATAGTTGTTAATTAAACTTTTTATGAGTATTAGAAGAAAGAATTGAAAGAAAATACTTCTCTGAATGGTAGCTCTGAATGATCCGTGTTATTGTTTACTTCACGTGAAAAAAAGTTCAGTCGGTTCTCTTTTTCTTAACAGATGTAGTCCAGTGTCCCTTCTGAGCTGTATGTACACATTACGAATGTTTTGAAAAGCTTAATTGTAGTTCTTATGCCAATGCCATAAAGAAAGTGTTCTACACAAGTTTTGAGCTGCACCAGAGACATCTGAATTATGAAATAGCAGTTGAGTTATGTTAGCATGCTAAGTACTTGATGGCATGAAAGGCCGTAACGTGCAGTGATTTGTCTGCAGTGATTAGTATTTGTATGCAGTGATTAGGATAAATGGTGCTTGTAAACGTGTTTTCTCACAGCTTTCCCATTCAGAGTTGGGTGAGTGCCAGTTTATTCACAGCTTAGAACTAAACATGGACCAAAGTTGATTCTGGAGGTGCAATATGGGCAGGTGTGCTGACGATTACGGTCTTCAGATTCTAAGAAGGTTTTCTCCCACACTCTCTCACCAGGATTCCCAAGTTATTCGCACAAGGCAGATGCAGTTAAGGAAAGGAGCAATGTTTATGGCCAAACTTCTGTGCAGTGGTGCTATTTGAGTTGGATGTGCACTTCACAGTAAGCTGGCTGGTTTGTTTTATCTGGAGGAGGACGGTAGACTTTTCACTGAAGAGTCTGGAGAGTCATAGTAAGAAGCACACCTCTTTTTAGTGAAACGTGTTTGTAAAAATAAAAAAAAAATTGTGCGGATTCAGTGGTTTACTTGAAGCAACAGATTGTTCTACCTCAACTTCTGCTCTTTGATTGGAAACAGGTAAAAATAGGAATACTGCAGTTAGACTTTTTTCATGTATTCACTTAGGATACTGTGCAGGTGTAGAGAATTGTGTATAACTACTTCTGTTCCTGAGAGGTAATCACACAAAGGCAAATCTAATTTAGTTGAGTAGAAACACACAAAAAAAAAAAAAGGTCAGGTTCAACTGGAAAATGGAGTTTGCACTTGGTTTGGTTTTAGTAAAACTATTTTGAACTTCTTGTTAAATAAGTCAAAATTGAATATTTTCCACTGATATTTTATCTGGCTTTAGATAACTGCAAAATTATGATTAGTTGTTGAAAGAATATTTGTAACACATCTTTTTTTTAATACTTAGCCACCGTTAATAATACTTTGAATGAAGACTTCTGTTACTCCCCATTAGATTTTTAAAGTGAAATTGTGAATCTGAAGGCATTGTGGGAAAGATCAGTTACACACTATTGCCGTTGTGATCACCAATAAAAAATAAATGTGCAAGTCAGATTTAATTATGAAGCTTCCTACTAATGTCTGTAAACCTTCTGTGCCTAGTTCAAAGCACTGCGTATGCTCTTGAAAGCCTCCCTTTCTTCTGCCAAAAAGAAACACAAAACTGTTTGCACAGGTGTCAAAAACAAATGAAGAAAAACTGGTTTGTTGATTCTCAGTGAGTTTGAATAAATATTTGTTCCTTCTCCTCCCGCCGTGCTCTCCATTGTGTGAGTTTGTGCGGTGGGTAGGCAGTTTGATGTCCAGATAGGCTAATGGGGCAGGGACATGCAGTATGATGAAAAATGGCTAAAGGTGACTTCAAAGACTGGAGTGGTTTTGAGTATTATGAAATTCAGAAAAGAATAAAGATACAATTCTGATAATGGACAGTCTAGATCTATTACTAGTGTTTTAGCAATAAAAATGAGTGGATGCATTAGAACCAAAACAAATTAGCTAGAAAAACTTTGGTAGGGCAGGTTTTAAATTTTTCTCTGCCTGATGGGTATGTGGTTCTAGTGCAGAACCTCAGCGGTGTCCCTATTAATTTTGTAATACTTTAGTAGAGAACAGTTCATAAATTGTTGCTGGTTGGCTTTCATACCGTAGTAGTGACTGCAGACTGGAAGCAGCAGACCTCGCTGATTAGATTCAGTTTAGCTGAGATGGAAATTGTTCTGCCTTCCTCCAATTCTGTTACTCGCAACTAGCTTACCGTTTAAGGGAGTGGAAAGTAGTATTTCTGTTAAAAAATTGGCAGGGTTGGCTGTATGGAATTTCAGCTAGAAGGAAGCTTGTGCTGCCCATGTGCTAGTGTACAAGCAGGCAGAGAGAAGTCCTGTGTTCTCACACAGGATATCTTGTGCAGGTGGAGAAAGCGAATTGATAACCAGAAGTGTTTTCCTTCACTGGGGCAGAGATAATTCAGATTCAGCAACAATTCAAAAGTGTTTCAGTTGTAGTACTGTTTCAAGGGAAAATACGTTGAAGAAGGTTTCTTCTTTTGAAGATGATTTTTTTTTTTACAGCATTAATAATCTGCATCAGATGCTAAAGAAAGATTTTCATTGCATGGCTGTTCCTTTGAGTATTTATAAGCTTCCAAACACTGAGAGACTCAGGAGGTGAATTAAAATATCAGAGGAGATCTTTAGATGAATCGCAAGAAACAGGTGAAGTACTGTCTGTGTCCAAAGGGGTCCAAGGTTAGAAGGTGGTCCTTGCTCGTGATAGTGCATACAGTAGATCTCTAGCTTGATCTCCTTTATTTCCATAAGATTTTTCCATAAGGTATCCTGCACCTCTTGTACTGAAATAATGTGTAACTTCGTAGGAGACCAAGCCAATGATATTTTGTGGTTATGATCTGCTTGCGACTTGGGAATATCTTAGATATTCCTACAATAATAATCTTTCATACAATAATAATCTTAGGAACAGCTGTGAGGGAACTGTTGAATGGCACAGATCTAATTGGGTTAAGTTTTGTATTGTTCTCTTTTCTTTCTTCAGGAGACCCATGTACAGTTTCTTCCCAGCTGGAGCTGGAAGAAGCCTTTCGGTTGTATGAACTAAACAAGGATTCGGAGCTTCTAATTCATGGTATGGTGAAATTCAATATATTACTTCTAATGATTGCACTAACAAAGAAGTGTCATTTTTACGTGTTATCTGTCTTTTGCGCTACTCCAGCTTCCTCAGTTAAAGTCTACTGTGGCATCTTGTCAAGAGGATGCTGAAGACCATGTACCATGCTTTTTTGCTGTCAGCACTTGCAAATGCCTTTTATGAAATTAAGCGAAGATAAGATACGTTGGTCTTAGTTTATTGATGAGACAGCTCCCATCTCTCATTCGTACATCCATCCCAAGGACCTTTGTATGCTTGCTGGCAATGAATGATAGAAAATGTGTGTGTATGTTATACAGCACCCAAAGTTCTTCATCAGCTTGGCTGGAAGGAAGAGACAGCTTTTCAGCTTCCCAGAAAATCTTTTAAAAACTAGAAAAGAATTGTATCTGTTTTTGTATATAAATAATATATATAACACTGGGAAAAAAAAGGGCTAGTACAGACAAGATCATACTTGGCTGTTAGGGTACTGTAGTATGATATTTATAGTCAAGGTTTCCAAATACTGACTGCAGTGATTGGGCACATGAGAAACCATCATCATTAGTTGTTGCTAGTTACTTTTGTTAGGAAATAACTTGGTTTGCTCTGCTGTTCAGTTGTATTTCTCGTGTGGATCGTTGTTTTGTCTAGCATAAGATTTTTGTGGGAGCTTTTCAGCTTGCTTTCTGTTAAACAAAATTTTGTTAAAATACATTCTGAGTGCCTTTAAGAAGTGTTGTATTTAACCCAAAGATTTTTCTGTCTAAAACAAAGATTAATAGAAAGCTAATGTTTTTCTTGCAGTATTCCCTTGTGTACCAGAACGGCCTGGCATGCCCTGTCCAGGAGAAGATAGTAAGTAGGCGTCCTAGTTAAGAAGTTCGTAAAATCAGGAATTCCTATTCTAGAAGATTGAATAGATTTCCTCTTCTTGACAATTTTAATATTCTATCATTTGGCTTTCTGTGCTTATAAGTATTAATAATGCAAAATCTCTACAACTTACGTATTTAAAAGGAGTAGAAACTTGTGCTAAAATTAAGTGTTGTTTGTAATTTCTGAATCATTGTTAATAAAAACATCTTTCATTTCTGTTAACTATCCATATGTCTCTGCTTTCCTTGCTTTTGCCTCTTTTATCGTGACAGTTTTTTTTTATTCTATTCCTGTCCCTAGTAGTTGTCAGATTGCTAGCTGACTAATGTGAGCAAAGGCTTGTAACCAGTGGTAATGAAGTGTCATATCACCAGTTTTAAACCAATGTTTAGGCAATATCAGGAGGATTCTCCAAAAACCTTTAAATCATGCTAGCAAATGTACTAACCATTACAGAGGTGATTTTCCATCTGTCTTAATGTAGACTTCTATGCTGTTAGTATTCATTTTATAAAAGGTTATGGGTGTGTTATGCATGAACACATCTGTCAGTTTGATATCCAAGTTTCTGACAAATGTCAATGTACATGCTTAAAAATTAACTTTGGCAGTATGATCAGTGCTGCTTTTCTGAAAAAACAAGGTTGTAGACTAAATCTGAAATAGGTTTGCAACTCAGTGTAGTTTTGTGTATCATAGTTCTCAACTTTGGTTCCTGATAATGAAAAAATATGGTGGCGGCTGTGGACCTAAAACTGGAGGATTTGCGCGAGCAATCTTTCATAAATCAGGGCATGCTCATTAAATGTGCCTTCCTCCCTCCTTCCTTTTCACACAGCTCCTCCTTGAGTTTAGGTAAGGTAGGTGCATGTTCTGGAAACAAGTGCTTGTATTGTTTGGACCATTTTCCTTCTTTCGACTCACTGACAGTTGGTCAGGGTATTCTACATCAAATTTTCTCCAAAATTTAAAAAATGAAAAAGATACTTAGAACGTTACTCTGTGTTTCTATAAGGTTGCAAGAGTGAAACTTTACTCTGCAAATCACTTTACACAGAATTGTCCATGAGAAGATATTGTAGTTCTGCGTTTATATTTTTATGGATATAATCATATGTTTTTCCTCTTAGAATCCATTTATCGCCGAGGCGCCCGCCGGTGGCGAAAGCTCTATTGTGCAAATGGTCACACTTTCCAAGCCAAACGATTTAACAGGGTGAGACTCTTGTTGGGTATTTAAAACCATGTTACAGGGATGTCTAATTTTATAATTTTAATGCTACTGCCTTGAAAAATTATAAGGTAGATTTACTCTCAAAATTTATTCTCATTTTTGTTGATTGTCTATAGTACTTTTGGTAATTACAGCTTCAGGAAACTTTCTCAGTATAAAATCAGGCACTTAATAAAAATAAATAAATGTTTGTTATTCATTTTTCAGTACAGTCTGTAATGATATTAGTTAAATGCTCTATTGTTCCCTTAAAACCTTAATAGAGGGCAAACTTTACCACTCACATTAGATGACTGAGCTGAAAGTGCATTCGCAGTTCTTTATGTTCTGGGAATAAAAAAAGTCAGAGTTGCTTATGATGCACAGACTTTTCTTTCATTACTTTTAAACAAAAGCTGAGATGTTTTTCTAAACATCCTGCTTATGGTGGCATGTAAGCAACTAAGTAACAGACCATTTTTAGTATTTTCAAGAAGCAATAGTCAAACACAGTTAAGAACCAGGAAGGCTATCTGCTGCATTTATTAAAAAAATAAAAATAAAAATGAATAAGCAAGGTTCCTTGACAGCTTCAGTACTCTTCTTTCTTTTCTAAGCTGAGTGTATCATGCGCTAAATAATGCTCAAAATTGTCTCCACTAAACCTCATCTTCAGCATTATTCATCTAACTCTACTCTTTTCTTTTTTCTTCCTTTTTTTTTTTTTTCCTTACAATGCTCTGGGAAACGCTCATTGACGTCTTCCTAGTCAAAGGCTGTCAAAGCACCATCACGGAATCACTTTCCCTCTTGCTTTGTAGGCACCATGTTTTCATGGTTCTTTTGAGTTGTGTTGGGTGTTCTTCAGTGAGTGGTGACCCTCCCATTTCCTGTTACCTGGTGGTTTAACTGTGCTGAAGCTTTTGCTCTCCTGCTTTTCTCTCTACAAATCTAAGGACTCGTCTACACAGAGAGATGATGAGACACTTAGCAAGTCAGTTTGGTTGCAGGAACCTGCTGGTTTACCTGCACTGCTTTTGACCTGGAGTTGGCTCACGTCTCTCTGGGTCCATGTGCAGCAGAAAAGCCTGACTGTGCCTGCACCTTTCCAAGCAGATGTGCTCTTTCCTGTATGGCAGTTGCTGCTTATTGTTCATTTGTAATTTCTGAGCTCTTCTGTGGTATCTGCCTGTTCTATCTTTAAGTTCTGAGATAGGGACTCTTCTCGCGTAGTGCTAATTTCATTAGGGGTCTCTCTGATCTTCTATCCACTATTCTTCAATAACAAGAGTGTGGAGCGTGTCTAAATAGTTTTTATGGTTTACTTTTGCTCTTCAGTCAGTTTTGTTGATTTGTCATTCTAGCGAGCTCATTGTGCCATCTGCACTGACCGAATATGGGGCCTGGGTCGCCAGGGATATAAATGCATCAATTGCAAACTCCTTGTTCACAAGAAGTGTCACAAGCTTGTCACTATTGAATGTGGACGTCATACACTACAACCAGTAAGTATGGTTTGTCTGAGAAGTTGTCTTTTTAAAAACAAAACAAACAAAAACACAAGAAATTAAGCAAAAGAGCCCACTTTATACTAGTGGCTTTCAAACTGTAGTCTGCAAATAATCATATTAGATGAAATTTGAAAGGTTGTCATTCTTTATGTCTGCTGTGTTAATGGCAAGAAAGTTTCAGAGCCACTTAGTGAAGTGGCAGTTCAGTGAGATTTAATTCTTGCATCTGTTATTTATTCCTGTGACATATATTTACCTTTTCCTTCATTGTATTGTTATGCTGTGTATGTATATATGTGTACATATATATGCACACGACACTATTTTGTATCTTCAAAGTGAAGTGCAAGTAAAATATATTCTCTAAACACGTTAGATTATGTGACTATTTTCTATATAGAAAAGGAAGATTGAGGCACAAAAATTTTGAGACTTCTGTCAAGCGACGGAATCATCTTTAGTTCTCGAGTCTCCGGGGGGGGAGTAAAATAAATATTTTTCCTAGTTTAATATTAAAAGCAGACATCTACAAGTCTATATTCTGTAAATTCATTTGACTAATATATGTACTGCTAAAGTACTTGAGATTCTCTGTCTCAGTTCTCATCTGCTGTACTACTTTTTCTCTGTTGTATTAAGTTGTCACTTCAACAGCTTCTGGAAACTTGTCATAACTTCTGGAAAATAGGTAAAATAAGGACTACAGTTAATATTCATTGTGTATGGATTAGAGCAGTAACTATGTTGATTCATCATGTTAAAAAGTAGCTAGATTATATTCCTCGGGGATCAATTATTGTCTCCAAAGTAATGTTTTTCACAGTCTATTACAAAAATGTGCTTAATTGCAGGAACCAATAATGCCTATGGATCCATCATCAGTGCATCCAGATAACGTAGAATCAGGTAAGATCAATAATTTTTATTCTTTACTGCATGTAGATGAAACACGAACATGGATTTTAAAATGAAACAGGATAATTTTAAGCAAATTATTCTTAAAACCTTGTTTTACTTTTATTCATAGAACAAAAAAAATAAGAGATCCTTAATACCAAGGGGAAAATAAATATAAAAATCCCTTAGTTTTCTGTATCTTGCAGTTTAAGGAACTAGGCAAAAAATGAAAAATCTAGGCAGTCAGCTACCTTTTCCCATTGATATGCTGCATATTTTAAATGTCCTGAACAAACAAACAAAAAAAGCCCTAAACACAATAACAGTGGAAAAAAAAGTTCAGTAAGGTTTCTATGTGGGCAGTAGACAAACAAATTCGTTCTTGCAACAGTCAGAATGATCATCCTGATGTTTGAATTTGGATATAGACAATGATCAGTTAAAACAACAACAACAAAAAACTGATGTTTTGAATGAGATACTCTGTGTTGAGGTTAGTCTGAATAGGTTTCCAAATATCATTACGGACTCTTGTATTAGCCATGATGATCATTAATGCAGTATTGCTAAAAGAATGATTCCAATAGTTCAGAAACGAACAAAAAGGGTTGCCAGTTTTGAATACTTATGTTATATACATTTAAACTGTTTCTCTCTTGCTTTGGTTCTTGTGTGTGGCAATGTTAGGGAAAAAGAAAATACTTTCATGTCAAGTCTAATTGTTTTTCTTGCACCTCTAGTGATTCCATATAATCCATCAAGCCATGAGAGCTTGGACCATGTTGGTGAAGAAAAAGAGGTAAAGTATCTAACCATACTAACCATATTCAGAAATCTTCAAGTCTTTCTCTATTTCAATGCCTTTGTAATTTAACTTGTCACAAAATGAAAACTAGTGCATAAAGCACATGTGGGATGCTAACTCAGGTGTATGCATGTACGTCTTGCAAGCTGTTCTACTTTGAAACTTGAGTTGAGATGCACTTTGATTTAGAAAGTATTCCAAACTCTTCCAGTTTCACTTGTTCTCATCTGCCACGTTGCTTCTGCCTCCTTCTTTTCCCCTCACATTGCTTTTCAAGGGTAGTGCAGTTTTAAGAATAACAAGTGTTATTTGAATCACTTGTTTATATTCATTTTGCTATTCTGTTTGAAATGCTAACTTTTCTTAAACAACAGCAACTGCAGTTGTTAAAATTGACAAGCCTGCTCACTAATTCCAAAGTATCTCTGTTACCAGGCAATGGGCATTAGAGAAAGTGGCAAAGCTTCCTCCAGTTTGGGTCTTCAGGATTTTGATCTGCTCCGAGTTATAGGAAGAGGCAGTTATGCCAAAGTACTGCTTGTGCGATTGAAGAAAACGGAACGCATTTATGCAATGAAGGTGGTGAAAAAAGAACTCGTCAATGACGATGAGGTAGGCAAGCTTTTTATCAATAACTCAGCAATTCTGTGGAAGAGCTTTAGTACCTGCAGCAAGGGGGTGCCAGGCTTCTAGGTCTGCAATGTTAGTTGAAAATTATGCATTATACATTCAACTTCTTGAAAAAATATTTTTACAAGTTCGCAAGACAAATGACCAATTTTGAGGTCTTCATTGACAGACTGGTAGTTCATAGCAGTTGTCCAGTGCCAGTGGTTTCTGTCGTGAGCCTCATTACTTCAACCAGTGTTGTCACTGTCATAATCAGCACTGTCTGCAGCAGTAACTCATGCAGAAATCAAGTTAATGAGCCTCTCACACTTCATTATTCTGGAGCAGTATTCAGTATTTCTCCTGTTGGGTTCGCTGGGTTGAAAAAGAAAGAGGTGGAGTCTGTTTTTCATATGTTCGAGTTTGTGGATTATTTGTCACAAATGAGATCCTCACGATGTTATTTTACTTGCTCTTCAAATCAGTCATCTGTCTTAATTTGGTTGTAGCTTACACAGTGATTAGAGGAAACTTGTAGTTTGTAGGAATTGCAGTGTTCAACTGCCATACTCCTCTCGTTGCTGGAGATTTCCCTGACATTTCTTTAGGCTACTCTGTAAAGATTTGAGTGACTGTGGTCTGCTATTCAAGAGCTTTTGCATCTACTTCTTGGTCTACCATTGATTTCTTCTGCATTTGTTAATGCTACTTCACATTCATCTGCACCAGTTTTTCTGCTAATTGTCTTTAGAGTTTGACCTACAAAGTACAACAATCTTTATCCAAATGTCTCTTTTCTTAAATAGGACATTGACTGGGTTCAGACAGAGAAACATGTCTTTGAACAGGCTTCAAATCATCCCTTTCTTGTTGGACTACACTCTTGTTTCCAGACAGAAAGCAGGTAAAGGTTGTGAGATAGGATAATAGTCTTTTATTCAATAAATATTTCCTATTGTTAGCTCCTCAGAGGCCTATTTAAAGGGTTAAGTGTTAGTTAGGTAGTAAAAGTCAATGTATTGTAAATCACTGTAGCCTTTTATGAACAGAAGGCATGTTTGTCATCTAAGCTTTTCAGATTGGAAGGTTGCAAAAGATTGTGAAATACTGGTTGTTATAATGGGAAGGATTCTAGAAAGAGAGAGATACAGCCAGCAGACAAAAAGATGCTTGAGAATCTGGAGTAGAAGACACAAACTAGAATGGGAGGGAAAAAATAGGTTAAGGAAGGTGAAATCAGTAGTAAAAATAAATAAATAAAAAATTAATCTAAGTGATGCATAGACTCTGAAGATGAAGCTCTAAGCAGAAGTTGGAAAACAATGGAATAGAGATGAAAATGGTTTTTTTGTGTTTCTGTATATAGGAAAAGAGATTCAACAGAGTAAATTACTATTCTATACAGTAATAATTTTCAGCATAAATAAAAGTTATTGTATATTTAAACAAAGTTATTGCTGTACGAAAAGGTGATACGCTAGTGGAGCTAAGTGAGAAGAGTATTTGTAAGATATTAGTAATTTTAATTATGAACAAATGAGATTAAGAGGATCATGAAGGAAAATGTGGAATTTTTTTGTGTGCACAGACACTGATGTCAATCTGCTTATATAGTCACATACTTAATGATGAGAAGCGGTAGTTGTAACGGATTAACGTTTTGGGAAGGATTACTTACTTTCCTCTAGCAGTAAAGAGATTATCTAGCGAAACTTTGTATACTTGATTTTTAGCTTTGGGAGTTTATTCAAGGGAAAGGAAATAGGTGAAGCCAACCATGTTATTAGAGAGATGGGAGGAATTAAATTGACATTGTCCAATAATAGATCTGTAACGTCTTAAATATCTGTTCAATAAGAAAATCTTTCAGTGTTGTATAGAATCACTTGTGATACCCTTTTGTGTGTTTCAGGTTATTCTTTGTTATAGAGTATGTAAATGGAGGAGATCTAATGTTTCACATGCAGAGGCAGAGAAAACTGCCAGAGGAGCATGCCAGGTATGTCTAATTGCAGATTTATTTCATCAGAATGGTTGGTTTTCTGACGTGGTGGTGAGCTTGTGAATCTTCTCCAGATCTTAAGAATTTAAGAAATTTGAAACTGCATCCTCATTTTAATGCTGCAAGCTACAATATTTTTTGTTTCAAAAAGGAGCTATAATTGGAATCACTTAGGAATTGCTTGTATTAGCATTACTGTTGATGACTGCATCTGATTCTGATATTTTTCTAGAAAAACACTTCTGTGGTATTTTTTAAATTGTCTAATGATAATGTGTTTCTTTTAGAAGAACCATGAACAGCTGTCTAGGCAAATGCTGAGTTCTTCTTGCATGTATTTGATCTCAGGTTGAGGTGAAAGGGATGATTTCAGCTGACGTTAATATTACTTCAATTTTTTTTTTGTGAGTTGATAGAAATGGTTGTATGATTACAAACAACTTACCTACTCACCTGGTGAAAAATTATAATGGAATACATAAGATGCTATTTAGAAAAGTATCATTCTACCAAGACTGATTTGGTGGTTTTTTTTTGATTATTTGAGTAATCAATATCTCTTTCTACTCTAGGTTTTATTCCGCTGAAATCAGCCTAGCACTGAACTATTTACATGAACGAGGGATAATCTACAGAGATTTAAAACTGGATAATGTGCTACTAGATTCTGAAGGGCATATTAAACTCACAGACTATGGCATGTGCAAGGTAAGATGCAGTTCCTTGCTAACCAGTAAAATCAACAATTAAGAAATTGTTCTAATTTAAAAGATGCAGAGACATAAAAAGGTGGAAGTTCCAAGTATTTGTTTATACACAATGCAGATAGGCTGTATACTCATTTCAAAATGAAAGCAGCTTATTCAGGACACTTGCATTAATTGCACGTGTAGTCTTTCGTGGAGCGGGAGAGTGGAATCTTTTCCTAAGATGTATTTTCTCTCCACCCTTTTTTAAAGGAAGGACTGAGGCCTGGCGATACAACTAGCACATTCTGTGGAACTCCAAACTATATTGCTCCTGAAATTCTTCGGGGAGAGGATTATGGTAAGTTGCATTTTTCACTACTCTCATATAACTTTTGGCTTGTCTCTTACTCAAGTTGTTTGGCAGTGGAACATACAAATCTTGATCAGACACCTGATCCATCTAACTCAACATTCTGTCTGAAGAAGTGAATAAACCCTTCAAAGACGGGAAACATTACACCAAGCAAAAGAAACACCATGTCTCCCACATTTTAGCTTTTTACCAATCTTGAAGAATAGCATGGGTCTTCTAAACTTATTATTGTTTATAACTATTTTATATACTCTTAATGATTTACTTGCTGTCTTGAATTGTGTTCGTTTTTGGACCTTTGTATTTGGCAGCAGTGATAGTAATAAATGTATTGCAAAGGGCTTAGGTGACAGACATCCCTTTCACAAGGTTCAGTGTTTAAAAAAAAAATAAAATATGAAATTGTCTATGCAGTGGCTTGTTCAGGAAGTCCACAAGATTCCTGAAGCAAGAGATAAGAGAGTACAGAAGGCAAAGGGTTTTTTGTGTATGTTTTCTTTACTTACCCTTTCTTCCTGAGCTTCCAGTGCTGTCCAAGCAGATCTTTGATCTGTGTTTTTTCTTAAGATTCTGAAAAGTTCCACAACTACTTCCAATTAAAAACCAAAACAACAACAACAAGTGTATCTGTACTTTTAAGTCTACTAACTGAATTGAATGTCTCTGTTTGACGGGCTTAATAACATCCTTCTGTCCATCCTTCCTTGCGCAAACTTTACAGGCCAAACAGACTGTATCAGTCTAAGCCTAGCCGCTGGAATTTTTTTTTCTTTAGCAGTGCATCATAAAATAGATATGTTCAGCTCCATAAATGACTGTCTTGCTACTATTAAGAGCCACGTACTTCCTTCTTGTCCTTCCCCTGCCTCAGATAATGCACTGTTGGTTAGCAATGACTAAGCTTATATATAATCTAAGACTTTAAGGTTGTAACACCAACCTTTAAACCTGTTGCATTTCCTTTTCTTTGTACAGCATTCCTTCTTATCCTGCACCCAATGAACCAAGTAATCTCTGTTACAGCTGTTACCTCTCCTCTATTCAGTAGTTCATAGAGAACTACATAATCAGAAAGACTGTCAATACTTAAATTTTGAGCTAATTTTTAAAACAAATCTTGCTTTAGCCCTAAAAATGTTTGTATTTTTGCTCTAAAAAACCTTAATCGGTATTTTCTCTCGTGAATTCTAGGCTTCAGCGTAGACTGGTGGGCACTTGGTGTACTTATGTTTGAAATGATGGCAGGCAGGTCACCATTTGATATTGTTGGAAGTTCTGACAACCCTGATCAGAACACAGAAGACTATCTGTTTCAAGGTAAGTACAATGAAAGTTCATATACTTCAGTGCTTTGTCTCCACTTACCTTTAATCTAACCTTAAAGATGCAAAGGCTGATGTGAACGTTGGTTTCTTGCAGTAATTTTGGAAAAACAGATCCGAATTCCCCGATCCCTTTCTGTTAAAGCAGCAGGTGTTCTAAAGAGTTTCCTTAATAAGGTAAGAGCTAAATCAGACAATTTGAGACTTGTCAAGAGAAGCTGTTTTTTAAAACCTGTTGACCAATTGTTGTGTAGCAGATGTACCTTATCTGCTGTACACAGAGATAGGGTAGAAAAGGTGTGAACATATTGCAGAATTTTAATGGGGCTGGGAAACCTGTTTTAGATATTTCTCTTAGAAACTGAAGTTTTAGATTCTTAGTCTGGGGTTGAGAGTAAATTTCAAATTAAAAGGTTTAGAAATGCTCTAAATAATTTCTTTAACTTGGGGAATTGGACAACTGTACCAGATTTGTCTGGGTACTTAAATAGGAGTTTAGCAAATCACTCTGACAACTTCTGATGACCTTCTTGAGGAAAATGCAGAGGCACTATGCACTTGCTGTTTGCTGGTAGCTAACTAGCCTGATAGTCAAAACTTGCATCTGTGGCAGTGGATTAGTCTGAGCACATGCTGGGTTTTATTTAGTGAGTTGCAAAAGTGGGGGGAGAGTAGCAGGAGAAATCAGATTTAGTTAAAATTACTCAGAAGGTAATACTGTTAAAGCACACTGCTTCTGTTGCAGCTTCCTCCTGTATTGAGAGCTGTAGTGTTACAGCCTCCTAGTGGAAAGACTTGTTAAAATAATCTTTCAGCTGTATTTATAAGGAACTTGCAGTTGCTATCCCAGTGCAATTGCCTGGCATAGGCAATCTGCTCGTTGAGAGGGAAGAGTCAAATTCACTTGTGTGTTTCAGAGCTTGGTTAGATTACAGTACATTTAAACAGGTCTAAATAAAATGAGGAAAGATGGAGTGGCTGCTTACATGTAATTCAGTTATAGGCTTCCATATATTCGTGCCTGTTTCAGACAGTAAATTGGAACATTTTCCAAAATAAATAATGTTAACTTAGTTCTCCGTTGCCGTTTGTGACAGAATTCATAACAATTCATAATTTCTCACAGAATTCATGTTTGTCTTTTTATTCATGTGTAGGCCATGGCACAGATTTAGAAATATTTTTGTTCTTGCACAGGATCCAAAAGAGCGTTTAGGCTGCCATCCTCAGACAGGATTTGCAGATATCCAGGGACATCCGTTCTTTCGCAACGTTGATTGGGACCTGGTACGTGAATACCTGTTGGCGTGACTTACTTTCTGTGTACACAGTGATGACTTGACAACTTGTTTTGGTTGTATGGGATGCCACAAAAAAAAACAACTTTCAAAAACTGTAAACTCCTAACGGGTGTACCATAGTCATAACACAGAACTTTTTAATTCTTTTTACGTACTGTAAGTACAGTAGTTTAATAGAATACTCACAGAAAGCATACAAAAGAAAATTAAGAGTAACTTCCAGCCTTGTTTAAAAATAATTCGGTAGGTTGTAACTCATTTTTGGTGTCACTAAATGCATTTGTTCTTAGATGGAGCAAAAGCAAGTGGTGCCTCCGTTTAAACCAAATATATCTGGAGAATTTGGTCTGGATAACTTTGATTCCCAATTCACCAATGAACCTGTGCAGCTCACCCCAGATGATGAGTAAGTAATACAGAATTTAAGACATTTTGATGAGTCAGTGAAGGAGTTAGATAGAATAGCTGTATTTATAGTACAGAGAGTGTATGTAAAACAGTAAATAATGATTTCTTGTGTTAGTTTGGAAAATTCTTCTGTGTGTGTCCTCATGGTAGACTTAGAATGGATGGATTCAATATTGTGCTATGGCACGATGTAGAAATCAGCAGTTGGAAAGCTACTATAAAGAATTTTAGTTTGAAAAAGGATGAATAAGTGCTATTTTACAAGTTTTAATGGTATCACTTGCAAGAAACGAACGCGTGAAGGAGAAGACCTGTTTTGTGTGGTTTATTTCTGCATTACTTTAAGCCATTATATTTCTAGAATATTGATCTCGAGTGGTTTTGTGTTTTGTCACAGTTGCAGCGGCTAGAAAAAAGTTACAAGGAAAGAGAGGGTCAAAAGCAAGAAAGGGGAATGTTCTGAATTGCAGTCTGTTGTAGAGGTCTATGTTTTAGGACAAACTACCAGCTAATCTTGCTGCCTTTTAATTTTGTTGAGCTAACAACTGTTTTTAATCTTAATAGTGATATTGTGAAGAAGATTGACCAGTCTGAATTTGAAGGCTTTGAATACATAAATCCTCTTTTGATGTCAGCTGAGGAATGTGTCTGAATTCTCCATTTCTGGACTGTGCCAATTGTTACTCTGTTCGTTTTTGCATGGATAAACATCTCTTCATTTGAATGCACTTGCATAAAAATGAATAACAAAACGTCATACCATTGCCACCTAGCGTGGATTACTCAGTAATTTTTCTTTTTGTATTAATTGTCATCTGGGACAGTTGTTGTGCTGAACCTCGGGCTGCCAGAAGATTTAAAATGTAAACTTCCCAGCAGTCTTGCCAAACTTGAATTTTAATATAGAAGCTGGTCTCTGGGGTTCCTGACTGAACAATGGAATCTGGCTGTATAATTTGCCAATACAGTGTTCTGATAAAGGAAAGTTTTCTTACTGCTTTAAGAATACAAATTGCATTAGGGGAAGTAATAAAATATCATTAAAGGACTTCCATTTTTCCAGCAAGACAAGTAAGACCTCATGACTTTTGTAGTTCTAAATCTAAATGTATGATAGCCCTCTTCTCCTTAGATGTCAAAGTTGCAGCTCCATCTTACAGCTACATTTGCCCTTCAGATTTAAATGACAGTAAGGAAAGCAGATTTTTAAATGAATAGGTCAAGAATGGCTGTTCTCATAGAGTATATTGATCCTGTCCTAAAGGAGTTGATTAACTCAGTATTAGAATCAATAGGCTTCACTCCAAAATGATATACAAGGACTTGTATGCGGTTTGATACACAGAGTGCCTTTCTGAGCCTGTCCCTTTCAGTGAGGGTTGTGTGGTATTAAGTGTCAGTTTAAATAAGTGGAATTCAATTAATACTTTTAAAAATTAAAATCTGTAGAGTGCAATTTAGCAGGAATGGGCAGCTAATACTGAAGAATGCAGAACCTCATGCTATTATTTATTGCTTTCACAGTTTCTGTCTTAATGTATTAGAACTGCATACACTACAGCTATGGGCTAGGTAAGGGCATTGTTTCCCTTTTTTAAAATCTCACTGCCATACTGCTGCCAGTGGAAAAAGCACGTCTAGAAAAAAACAGGTGCTGTCCACAATGACTCCCTTAACTTTTCCATTTATGGACAGTAATTTGTAATCACAATCGAACCTTACATGTCGGTAGTAAACTCAAATCTAATAGTAAAGCAATCGGAATAAATAGAACAGTTCAAACTAGGACTTTTGGGAGGTGTGTTTCTTACATTTCACGTTGGTAAACAGTGTAATATACAGCACAGCTTATTTTTAATGTTTGAGGAATAGTTTTGAATGTCTTAGGCTGAAGAAATGCCAAATGTATCACTTTTTTTTATTTTTATTTTGTATTTTGGGGAAAAGGGATTAAGAGACATTGAAGAAAAGAATCTGTATTATATAAATAAGAGCTGTACGGCAAGCTGAGTGTTACTGAAAGCAGATTTAAGTGTCTGTAAACACGTTAGCAAACCTTATCTGAAGCTTTTAATAATATTTCTGTTTAGTCAGTGTCTCTCCTTGAAAAAGTCTTGTGTGGTGAAACTGTAAATTCATAGCACCAATCTTCCAGTGAATGTTTTCACTTACAAGTTAGCTTCAAGGGGAGAGATTGCACAAATGCACAGTAGTTGGTAGTATGGGATTTAGTTCATACTTTTCTTTGCAACGTGAGTAGGAAACAAAATATTGGACTGAGTTTTCAAAACTAGGAAGTGACTGGAGGGGCCTCAATTTCAGGGAAACGTCGAACCTCTGCACTGTTAGAAGTCGGGTTCCCTTGAACTCAAGTTGTGTATTTTCAAATGTAAACTATCAGAGTAAACCTATTTCTAAAGAGCAACTAATAAATTCAACGTGGTCAGTTCATGTGAAATGAACTGCTTGCGTGCAGTTTTAAAATTGTGATCAAGTGTTTAGCCTTTGACTCTTACACTTGGGTGACTAGTTTAGACATCAGGACTTAATTGGTATTAAACTTTGAAGTTACTTCAAGCAAGAAAAAGGTTGTACAGTGGCTTAATTTCATATGGGGTATTAAGTAAAATGGCTTTACGTAGGGAAGGACATTTCTGCTGTTCATCACAAAAGTGTAATGGAGTAGTACACTGTCTTTTGTGCTCAAAGAAAAAAAAGATGATGTTACAGAAAAGAATGCTTTTTCTATTTATATATCTAACCGTTGTCAATGAGATAAATCACAAAGATCTTACATGACTGTAAGTCCATTTTTAAACTTTAATTTTCTCCAAAGTGCCATGATATTAACAGTTGTTTTTCACTGTTGAGCATATAGCAAGTGTCATATTCAGAATATTCAGAAGGGACGTAGGGTGTAAACAGTTCAGGGCAGTAGGCTTTGTTTTTTTGAATACAGTGTCTGCATCAGAAGCATGATGTATTTATGTGGAGTTAACCTTTTTGTACACAAGTTGGATTCTTATAGGTGCTCTGCTAGTTAATATTGTCACTATTTTCCTGTTTCATGTGGAATGTGGTCTTGAACATTGTTGTGTAATCATTCCCTTTATTTGTGCACAATTTTTACTTTAAATAAAACATTTACATTAGGCCTCTGTGTGTTAACCTCAAAAACAAATACTGTAAAACTCTGTGATTTGTTTGGGATCCGTGGAAGACCCTTAACTATCCAATATACCTGTGCCAGCCCATGATTTCCAAACTCGTCTTGTACGCTGGAATGCAGATCCCTCCCTAATGTGCTTCAGCAGCCTTATATTCATCGCGCTCTGTGGAGAAAAAGCATCCGTGTCACTTCTGTCTTTCCTTCCAGCACCAGTGATGAAACAAAACTAACATAGGCTTCAGTCAGCTGTGCAGATACCAAAAAAAAAAAAGCCTTCAAGTAAAATTTAAAATGCAATTCTAGCTTATTTGACCAAGGACCTCTTCCAGCTGGAGCTTCTGAGACGTTTCAACTGCTGGGGATTTATGGTTCAGAGCAATGCTGTCATCATTGCACTTATCTCTGTCTGACTTCTGTTTCTTTCACTGCTCCCCACATATTCTCAGATTTCTGACACAGCGGCAAGGGCACTTACCTCGTACCCTGTTACAGATGCAGCATTTTTATTATATCTGTGTATTAATGCCTGTGTATCTGCATTTTAAAAGTGACTTCCTCTTGCAGCCTGGCTTCTTAGTAAAAGCATGTAGCAGCAGTCCTAAACAAATGCTACGTACAGATGGCTGCATATCTTAAATACTTGACCTTCCCCCACGCATGCTTCTTGTTTCTGTTCAGTTTGGTGGCCAACTGCTCTCTGCTCAGTCTGAGCAATTGTTTATGTTAAGACACTGTATGAAAGAAATTATTAGCTTGCATCAGCTGTATGTGCTTGATAACTGCTAACCGTGCATTCTCACTCCTCGATGGATGTTCTCAAAGCAGTTTAAGCAAGAAAGGTATCTGAAATTGTATATGATCCGTGGTGTTTTCCTGAGAGGAGGGAGTTGGGGCTTGGAGCCCCTTTCAAAAGAAGGAAATTTTACCTTATCTTGTATTTTCTTGAGGAGTTCAGTTAGTGTGCTTTTTTTTTTTTTTCTGCTTGTGTTAAGGAATCTAAGAGGCACACTTGATGTGTGATCTCACCATTATGTATTTAATCACCACTGATTAAAGGTAGGGAGGCATCCATCTCCTGGATACGTTCATCTTTTGTGGGCTTTTTCAGACAGAAATAGAAGTGGAAATCTGTTGTGCAGGCATTTGACTTCTAAGCTTGAACCAAGTGGCTGAGCTTATATTCCTCTTAGGTTGGGTGCTGAAGCATTGAGCTAAACACCTACATTCTGACCATGATTTTAGATGCAGAAATTAGGTCAGAGTTCACAATATTTATTAGATACAGCATTTGTTCATAACTGTTTCCAAAGTAACTTGTCCTGTAAGATATGGATCGTGCTAAAATCTATCAGTTTTTTGA
This sequence comes from Cygnus atratus, assembly GCF_013377495.2. Taxonomy (NCBI): domain Eukaryota; kingdom Metazoa; phylum Chordata; class Aves; order Anseriformes; family Anatidae; genus Cygnus; species Cygnus atratus. Next base: position 21,728,039 of record NC_066370.1, on the reverse strand, counting down.
GTTCTGCAACATGGGGTGTAATAGGGTATCTCTAATACAGCATCTCGTCTGTATTAATCTCTTGTAGTAGGTTTCACAAATATATTCACAAATATATCTTCAGTACTACAACCTACCATTAAAAATTGCCACTAAAATTATTTTATTTTTCTTTGAAGATAGCAGCATGCACATTTTTACAGAGAATACTTCCTTCCCCCTGGTCAGTGTTAAATTGTCCTCTTTTGCAACTTTAGAGACTATATGGGAACACTTTTTAAAAACACATTGCTTTTCCTTTTGTCAGAACAGAAACTTGTTTGTAAATATGCGACTTAAATCTTATCCATTAAACTGTGACAAAATTCTTTACATGCTTAGCAGTGTGACAAACAAGTTTTTGCCTGTGTTAACCAGCTCAACTGAAAGATTATTTCATTTTGCTGTAATATGTTCTTTGGTACTTCATTTTATGCGCAGTTGTTTAGAGGATTTATTTTTATTTGCACTTAGAAATGCAGATTAGTTTGTCTCACTTGCTCTTCTTCTTAGTGCGTGAGTGGAAGAGGTGCAAGGGATCAACCCAAGAGACTGCCAAAGGGGACCTTCAAGGAACAAAAAGAGGTATGTGTGCGAGGAGGACAGGACCTGTTCTTTTTGAAACATACTTTTTTGATTTCACGATATTTCAGAGGCCTGTATTTTTGCATGTGTCCTGCTTGGTATTATTTTAGAAATGTATGAAATAAATTATATACTTTCTGGGAAGCCTTGTGGTTTACCATATGTTATATATGCCTCGCTTTTTACTCTAACTGAAAATGAAACTTCTACAGTCACTTTTTAATTATAAAGGAAAAATCACTTTTTAAAATAATAATGGTTCTTCCTTAGAGCTGACTTTAAAGACAAAAATTCTGTACAGGCTGCCTTGGTTTTAAACCAAAGGTGTTGAAGCCTACCAGTGAAGGTGCTATTTGTGAATTACGCTTTAAGACAACTTTAAAGGTTAATTTTTTAAGTTTCCAAAGAATTTGAACATTCAGAACAGTTAGTAATAAAAGCCAGATCCCTCCTATGCTCTGCTATTGCAATTGATTATATCTTGCAAGGGTCTGTAACTCAGGTTTTAGTTCCTTTTGGATCTGCTTTGCACAGTCCACAGTAAAAGTTGTAGGTGGAGTTAACATATTTTAGACAGTCCTCTACCTACAAACTTTCTTATGTTGCCTAATTATTATAGCTCTTATAGCAACATTATTACAGCACAATGGTTACCAGAATTTGCAATTTGAAATGGAAAATGTGCAGAACTTTTAAAAACCCAAATGAAATGATGATGCTGAATTCCTAAGCTTCCTACATCAGTAGGTCTAATAAAAGATGTAATATCCACCCACATGCAGCTTGCTTGTATCCCCCTCAGTGACATGCATCCTCCCTACCCTGGGCAAAAACAGTTCATGTTTTCATGTAAGGCTGGAATCTCTTGTACTGTTTAAATGGAGAAAAATACCAGTATTTATAAAATCCTTCCACAGAATCACTAATTTTACTCTTTGCTCTCATTTCCATTCTGGCAATGCTGCAGATGTAGCAGCAGTGTTTGATGTAGCAGCCAAAAAGAGAACCAATGCTTGCACAGTCATATGTAATTCTGTTTTGCTGCAGGCTAAAGAACAGCATTTATGAGAAGTACCAGGGTGCTTACTACACACTGCACAGTGTTAGAATTCATTTAAACGTATTTATAACACTTCTGTGCTTTGAAATGTACAAACAACAAACGTAGATATCAAACTGCATGTTGAGGTGGAATGATGGGTATTTATTAATTACTGTGCGTTGCTAAATTAGATCAAGTGCAATCAGATGCAAAGATGAGCCAAGAATAGTTTTATGGACCAACATCTGTGAAACTTCCTTAAATACACAAATCTTATTTGTGGTAAGTCTCAAGTGGCTGGAAAGTACAAAGTTATCAGTCCTGATCAGCTTCCAGTTCATGAAACTCAAGTAATGTGTAGAGACAGATGTTTTCAGGTGTAGACGTTTCAGCTGTGATTCTGCTGCTACAGGGGACTGAGTCTGGCAACAGGAGCTAGAAAGTAGTAGGGTAAATGTAGGGAAGGAAAAAGGCCCTTCCCATAATGGTAATAGCTATTATGATAAGTGCTCCCGGAGGAAGGGCTGAGTCAATCTTTAGTGATTTACAATAAAAACAGAGAAACAAAATGAGGTTGGAAAAGGCCAAATAGTAGAGTATTAAAGGGAAAAAAATGAATTTATCCATTAATTGTGTTCTTCCCTGTGATTAAATCTTGGCCTCAGTTTTTGGGAAGCTTTTATCTTTTCTTTGGCCTACATGGAATGGAAGAGATTTATGCTTTCCCTTCATTTTCTGTTTTCTCTAGCCCATGAAAAGGGAAGTAATGTTTTTCTACAGGCATTCTACGAAATGCCTACCTCAAGCAGCTCCAAGTGAGACCACACTTAATTTCAAGTAATTTGGAGGTTTATATCCCTCAGCAAAATTAAGTTTTCTTTTTTGGTACCCCTTCATTTTGTAGGAAAGCCTTGCCTTCTGCCTGAGGGTTCTGCAATATGGCAACAGTAAAACGATGATCCTTCTTGTTACACCACCTTCCACTGAACGTAAAAATGGAGGTTGTGTTCTGCTTCAGATTTATGATTCCTTCATCTCTACTCAAATTCTTTAACAATAGAAAGGTCAAGTGGTTTTCTCTAGGCTTTAAAAAAATAAATATAACCATTATTGTCTTTATGATCACTGTTACTGTTAAAAGCCCAGGCACAGCTGTTGACACAGTTACTCTAAACCCTGTTCTACTGTTTAAACTGCCAGCAATTTATTGTTTTTGCAATATAAAGCACCATGTGTCTCCAGGATTGCATTAGGTGATGTGCAAGCATACAGTAAGATTTTTTCTCTTTGCAGATGTTAACTTCAAGGGCAAAACCTGCAAACAAAATAGTGTCTCACACCAAGGGGAATGATAACAGAGAAGTCAGTACTTTGTCTATCAGTGCGCAAGCAATATATGTAGTTTGCAATATGTGAAAAGGAGCTTATGCTTCTTTTTATACATATAAGGGGCAATTATATGCTTTAGAGTAATCCTGGATCTCTGCTTGCCCAGCCATCATCAGAAGGAAGCGTTGCAGATACTGCAGCGGATGTGGTATTTTAAAAGAGAGTTAAAAGGTGCCTTGCGAAGCCGCTCTGCCTGAGGCTGGAGCACCACTCAGCCCAGCCTGCCCTGAAGAAACCTGAGTGCATCAAAGGTGCGAAGTCAAAGATTAAAGCGTACCCAAATCCTCTGCTTGTAAACCGCTCAGCAGCAAGGTAACTTTTGTTTTTCCTGCTGTGATCATCCTTCCAGCCTGGTGCTAGGAAAGGAGAGGACCGAGGCCGCTCACCGCAGGGAGCAGGGGGTTTAGGGGGTGCCTGGTGTATGTGCAGCCACCCCTTCCCCTGTGCTGCATGCTTTTGTTCTCAGTGTGCTCATGTCGGGTGCTGCACAGGGCGAAAGGCAACGGCAAAGTGGGTCAGTCAGCCGCAGCGTTGCCCTCACAAAGGTGTAAACCAGAGAGCTTTGGGCTCCTTGCGCACACAGCAAACTTGTAACTTATAAACAAGCCAGACAAGGACTAAGCAGTCCTTGAGGAGCATCTTCCAGCCATGCAGCAGGGAGAAGCTCCTCATGTAAACCCCTCTTTTAACGAAGCAAGGGCTTGATTTATGCCGGGGGCTCCATGCTGCGCTTTGACGCCTGCTCTACAACGCTGCCCCTCTCCGCCCGGCTGCCTCACGGCGACAGGGCCTGGCCGGGGTGAAGTGACCATGGCCGGGGTGACCAGGACAGGGATGACCACGCCCGGGGACACCAGGCCGGGAATGGCCATGCCCGGGGACAGCAGCGGCCGCCGGCACCTCAGGGGGACTCTGCCTTCCCTCACGGCCCCGCGCTGCCGGGCCGGGCCCTCAGCGCCCGCGCAGGGAGCTACCGCCGCTGAGGGCTGGGTGAACACCGAGTACAAACACCCAAATACCATTTTTTTAATTTCATTTCATTTCCTTTTATTTGCTTTTATTTCGTTTTATACTTTTTTTGTCGCCGTGCCGGGCGGGGGCAGGGCAGCCTCCTTCCTCTGCGTGAGGCGCCGGCGGCGGCTCCCGCCGTGCCCCAGACGGTGGGCGGGGAGGAGACGGAGGGAGGGGGGGGTGAGGGAGGGAGGGAGGGAGGCGGCGCGCGCCCCCGGCGGGTTCGTGCCCGCGCGTCTCCGCCGCCGCCGCCGCCGCCGTCTCCGCAGTGAGGTCACGGGGGGGGGGAGCGAGGAGGGGGGCGGCGGCGCGTGCGCGGCGCCTGCACCGCTCCCGGGCTGCCGGGGCCGCCGCGGCGCCGGGTGAGGGAGGCGGGGGCGCGCCCGGGAGGGCGGGGGGGGAGCAGCGGCTGAGGGGGCTGGGGCCGGCCTGAGGCGAGGCGAGACTGGGGCGGGGGGTTGGAGCGGCGGCGGCGGCACCGGGGCCTTCCGGGGTGGGTCGGTGCGGCGTGAGGGGAGCGGGGAGGGGACGGGGACCGGCAACGGGACCGTGCCGGTGGGGCCCGGCCGCCGCTGATTCCCCTCCCCCCCCCCCCCGTGTGTCTCCCCGCAGGCCGTGTGTGGAGGAGCGGCGCCGCCGGGCGCAGCCGCTGGCCCTGAGCCGCGCCGCCGGTAGGTGAGGGCGGCCAGCCGGGACGTGCGGCGGAGACAGCCCCGCGGGAGGGGACCCCCGGTGGTGGCCGGCGCCTGCCCCCCTCTGGCCCCCGGCCTCGGCCCGGCCCGGCCCGGCCCGGCGGCCCCCCGGAGTTGGCAGCGCGGCGGAGCAGGCCCCGGGAGCCCAGCGTGCGGAGGGGATCGGCGGTGCTCCGGCTGAGGTCTGTGAGCCTTTTGTACCTCAGTACCTAGAGACTTACTGCAGAAGACTGTGTATTTTCTAAAGGAGAACCCATCGAGGATGGCCGCTCCTCCATCAACTCCTTTTTTACTAAATTGCTCTTCTAGACTATTGTGTGAAACAGCGGTGGGGCGTGAAGCATAACCTTTCTTATACACAGTGTTTTTTATAGAAGAGAATCGAACAAATACTTATAAAACTTAAAAAAAAAAAATTGTCTAACCTCTCCAGTCTTAATTTTGTAGTACTACGTGCAAAATGGGTCACGGTTTTTCCCGTTGGAGACTGAAGAATTAACTTCTTACCGAAAGGAATGCAAAACCTGGTGTGCCGGAGGTAATCGAGATCACTTCAGATTGTTTTTGCTTTTTTTTTTTCTATAAACCAGCAGGAAAATGCACGCTCGAGACTTTAATTAATTAAAGTTGTGGTGTTTAGCGATGGAAAGCCCGCAAACAAACTTCCCGCTAGGTCTGGTTTCAGACCAGAAGAGGACGGGGATGCAGGAGGACGGGAGTCCCCCGTTCAAAAAAGTAATGACAGAAATGCACGTAAATAGCCAAGTGCGAGTCGTAATAAATAAATTGCCAGCAATAAAGAAGGAAAACTTGGACGAATACGATGAAACTCCTATGGAGGCTGATGGGGAAAATGCCAAGCCAAACAGTACTTCAATCTCTGAGCCTTTGAATTTAAATCCAGGTTTGAAACACACGTTGGCACAGTTCCACTTGAGCAGCCAGAGCTCCCTGGGTGGACCGGCGGCTTTTTCAGCTCGCTATTCCCAGGAAAGTATGTCTCCCACCGTCTTCCTGCCTCTTCCGTCGCCACAAATCCTGTCTGGTCCGCTGCTCATTCCTCCAGACAGTTCCACCGAGCTCACTCAGACTGTACTGGAGGGGGAATCCATCTCTTGCTTCAAAGTCGGAGGGGAAAAAAGACTTTGCCTGCCTCAAGTGTTGAATTCGGTTCTCCGCGACTTTTCTTTGCAACAGATTAATACCGTGTGCGATGAACTGTATATATACTGCTCAAGGTGCACTTCTGACCAGCTTCATATTCTCAAGGTTTTGGGAATTCTTCCGTTCAACGCTCCCTCCTGTGGGCTAATTACACTGACTGATGCTCAGAGACTATGCAATGCTTTACTACGCCCTCGCACTTTTCCCCAAAATGGCAGTTTTCTCCCCGGTAAGAACACCTTGGCCCAACTGAAAGAGACTGGCAGTGCCTTTGAAGTAGAGCATGAATGCCTGGGCAAGTGCCAGGGTTTGTTTGCACCTCAGTTCTACCTTGCGCCGGACGACCCCTGTATCCAGTGTCTGGAGTGCTACGGGATGTTTTCGCCCCAGACATTCGTGATGCACTCACATAGATCCCCTGACAAGAGGACCTGCCACTGGGGGTTTGAGTCAGCCAAGTGGCACTGCTACCTTCACATTAACCAAAAATACTTAGGGACGTCAGAGGAGCAGGAGCTGAAGCATCTCTTGGAGGAAATGAAGGAGAAATTTAGTGAGAAAAACCAGAAGAGAAGTCGGTCCAAAGTAAGTTGGCCTGCTCTTGTAGAATTCCTGAATCTTTCTCTGCTCACACGTAAATATGCTGTTTGGAAGCACGTTGCTTGCCTTTTGTAAATGTTGAACGCTTGTCAAATCAAGCCCAAGTTAAATCTATGACAGGGCTTCACCATGGAAATACAATTTTGATGAACAGGTGCTGTAATTTTCCTCTTTGGGCTCTGAGTAATTTCATTCAAGCTGGTTTGGTTTTGTTGGTCCTTTTTCCATTTTCAAATAGGCAGGCTTTGGAAAGTTCAGAACTGTTGCGGAAATACTCATTCTCCCTTTTGACCTTTGAGTATGTTTTATGCAGGATGCCTTGCAGCAGCTGAGCACAGCAGAAAGGAGCTTGAAAACGAAGTATTACGAATTACTTTTTCATTTGTTATGTTTACACCAGCGCACACGCTCGTGGTGTATGGCCACCTAGCCTGCCAACCACCCGTCTCATGACTTTGCGTGCAGGGTAATGGTGCATCGATAAGTCGCTATTTAGAAGCCCAGCGTCTGCTTGTTCAGCACCAGCTTTCTGTTTAAACCAGTTGTACAGAGAAATATGCCAAAAGAAGGGGGTTTTAAGCAGTCCAAGTAATGAGCTGTAGGCCGGTATCTTGACAATGGTTAATAATAGACATAGTATTTTTTCCTAAAATACCGCTGCAAGTCTGCAGTGTGGTTCAAAAATACAGAGCTTCTTTTTCCCCAGTTTAAATAATAAGACAAGCACCAGATAAATGGTGAACTTTGCTGGGGAAATAATCATGTTACGCTCAAGGAATAAGTTTTTAAGAGGATATTTGGTAGGGAGCAGAGAGTAAGAAGTAGATGAAAGTGAGATGTGCAGGGAATGCCATCAGAGATGTTTGCTTTCGCAGAATATACAAGTTTATTGTGCATAATTTAAACTTAGATGTTCTGAAATGGTTCCTGCCCCACGCTGTGTTTCTTTTTAGTTTATTGGTCATTTAAATGTCTACTTGCTGGCTGCTGGTTTGATTGATCCATTGTGCCTGTTGGGTGTTGGGTTGTGGACTCCAGAGGAGCAGCGGCAGGAGCAGGCTGGATCAGTGGGCCCGGAAAGGTGTGCAGGGTATTTGACACCTCTCAGTGTAAACTCCTCAAAACGTAGTATTGCAGAAGGGCTTACTACAGTAACAAGTATTTTTACAGCTGTGCCGGTCTGCTGTAAGGGATTTTATCAGAAAATTTCCACGAAAGTCTGCAATATGGCATGCTTCCACATGCTGAAGTGCTTAGAGATGCAGGTGAGCTCATAGCGAGGAGACTGCTTGTTGTCTGATAAAGGCTGTCGTGACAATCTTTGTCCTTGCAATGCCAGTACAGGTAATAAACTGTCGCGTAGTGCGTGCATCTGTGGAAATTACCTTCCAGAGTCACACCTATTACACTGCTTGCTTCCTGCTTTATGGTAGCAGATTTCTGACCACGAGATCTTTCAGTTTCCTGTATAGGGATTAAAAAATAGCTCAAGTTAACAGTAGCAGTCATTTGGAGTGGACGGCTACAAATGAAATACAAACAAACCTCTTTCTGGAGTCTCCCATTGCACGCCTGTATAGTTCTTTCTTCTAAAGCAGCACATGAAATCAGAATGAGAGAAGAACTCAGAAAACTTTAGCAAAGATAAAATGGTGGGGAGGGCTTGTTTTTGTTTTTTTGGTCTCACGGGTATTCATCTTGCAAGTACAAAAGGTTAGAAGAGTTTAATAGGGGAGCGTTTGGATCACAGCCTCTGCTTCCTTGTCCTGGGGGAGCTGGCGCTGCTTTGGCAAGTCTTGGCTTTCCCTCATTCGTGTGTGAGAGAGCTGTTAGATGTGACACACAGACATTACATTTTCTTACGCTCCTGGGCAAATTTGTGTACAGGATATTGCGTTTGCTGCTCTGTCACCTTCTCACCACTTGCTGAGCGGTTGCTCCTCAGAGCTGTCACCGTGTCTTTGAGGTCATCGTGGAGGGAGCAGGACACACAGTCCCCCTTGGCTAGGTCTTGGTCCATCCCTGCCTTCTGGAGAGAAAACTAATAAAGGAAAATAGTAGTTCATCTGTAAAATAAGACCCAAAGAAGAACAAGAAGCCCTGAAGTAGTAATAATAAATTTCTAATTAAACTCTTAAGTCTTTGGGACATTCCAAATGCGATCCTGTGCCTTGCCTCTCTCCTTAGCATTGCACTCCAAGCTTACTCACCTCCCAGTGTACTTAGCTTTTGCTTTCGGTACTTTAACAGTAGGCAATGCAGGCCCTCCCCTACTGTACTCACACAGTTTTGTGCTAATAAGAAACCTGTAGGCTGTGCATTTGCCACCGAGTTTCTTGTTTTCTGGCGAGTTCTGGGCTCCGTGGCATCATGCCCGCCTGCTCACCGTGGAAGTGCCTTCGGTATGTCCGGGTTGCTCCCGCGCTGTGGCACAGCCTTTGGCGTCGCCACAGTTCCGGTGGTCGCTGCACTAAAACTGACCTCGGTTCTCAGGCCGCGAGGTGGCCGCCGTGGTTAACTCCAGAAATGTCTCTTGAGACAAACGACAAGACTTGCTGCCTGAATACGGAACGCACAGAAGGTTTGTCTAAGTTGATGTCTTCTGATGCACCCGGAGTAATCCTGTTTGTTACTGCAAAGGGAATGGAGTTGTCAGGTTACTGCAGTGGCTTTGCCCAGATCTCTAATAAGAGGTCCTAACTTCCTTTAGCGGTCTTCTCTCTAACACCAGTCATTTGCGCTTTATTCATTTTGTAGTAAAGCATCTGGCAAGCGCGTACTCTGATGTGGATACTTCATTGCAGAGGCTCATACAAGCCTTGGAAGTGTGGAATCCTCTTTCCGCTTCTCGCAAGCACTTGTAGCATGTCCCTGGCAGAGATCTCAGCAGAGTTTTTATGTAGCTTTGTAAAGAGATTTTCTTTCGGTTTCATTGCTCCTTTACCCATAATGGGAAATTGGAGATGGAAGAAACTTCTGGTGCTTGCATCACCCTGTACCTCTGCCAAAGGCTGTCTGCTTTCCGGTACCCCAGTTTGTCTGCTTCTGCCCAACTCTGTCTGTACGTATTAATGCAGTAAGTGCCATTCCACTCAGAAGCATTGATTAAAATGTGAATAACATGTGCCTGTCTGTTACAGGCACAATTACTGGTTTTTATTGTGTTTTTTTTTTTTCTTTTTTCTTCGCTTTAGGTGGATTCACAGCAGAGCCTAGAGTTATCCCAGTGGTATCCCGTTATAAAGCAAGAAGCAGAAACTGAACCTCAGCCACCCTCCTTTTTCCATCCCAGGTAACTGAATTTCCTGTGCAGAACTCTGAGCATCGTATGCACGGGTTAAATTCTTTTAACTATTTAAAGATAGTTTCAACTGAAAAAAAAATATGTGCTTGCAACCTGAACTGTTAGGAAGAATAATCGAACCCTAACCTAATTTATTCATTTCTTAGTGTAAATATTAATGAACTGCTTATGAGTGAATTATTGGTACGGGACTCAAGTTGTGATGTATGAGTGTTCTTCAGTAGGAAATAAAATTGAAATGTAATTACAGTTTCCCTTCTCAGAGTAGAAATGGCAGAAGCTAATTTTTAATCTTTCCTATTATAACGTAACTCATGTCTGTGAAAAGCCGCATAGGGCCTATTTACCATGAGTGCAACTTAATTTTCTTTCAAAAAAAAGCTTGCAAAAACTGTGTGAAGACTTTATCCCACCCTGAAACAATGACAGCAGCTGAATTGTTGGTTGATTAGTTTCCTGGTTTTAGAAACCAAGTGCATGTCCTTCACATCGTGTGCACTTTGTATTCTGCATCAACCACAGAAACAGTCTTTGTTGAAGTACCTCTTACCCTGCATCCCTGCGGGGCAACGCATTTAGTTTGTATGGGTGAGATCAGGCTCTTTTGACTAGCAGCATGCATCAAAGCAACACAAATACGCACTAGTTCCATGCAGACACGCGAATGGTAGAACATTTCAGATGGTCCCTGTTTGCTGTTTCTGTTGGTGCCCCCTTCAGAACCAGGAGGAAGGAAAGTGGTGAAGGCAGCAGTGTTGACTCCAACGTCATGACAGTAATTATCTTGGCACTGTCCTTAACAGATCTGGCAGTTTTTCCTTCTGTACTAGACGAAAGCTGAGTGGCTAGGTTAGGGAAATAGAGACAAATTCTCCCAGAAGTCAGGAGCTGTGAAAATCCAGACAGATTTGTAAACTCACATGGGGAAAAAAGGTCGTCTGATGCTGGTCTCGGGTCCGCCCCAGCACAGCCAGCACACAGCTTTGCTGTTTAAAGAGCAGTTTGCTCATTTCCACTACACTGATCCCTTCCGCCATTCTCCGTTGCTAATATGAGGATTATGAAAATGCTAGAGTCTGGATCTGGTGCCATTCTAATTTCACTCTTTGCATTTAAATGAAGACTTCAAGTGATTTTTATATGATTTTTTTAATCTGTCATGTTTGAAAAATCCGTTTTTTGATGGCCGTAAAACTGTGTCTAGAAAATCTAGTCAGTAAAGATGAAGTAGGTCATTATTTCCTTTTGCGTAGGAAAAATTTTGAAAGGATATGCTTATTTTTCATTGGAACTTTTACTGTTTGAAATCAGATTAAATTAAATTTACTGCTCTCATTCATCATTTGTTACACATTTTCATGCTTGATTGTACTGTTCTACCGTTGCAGTTACTACCTTTATATGTGTGATAAAGTGGTTGCCCCAAACGTATCCCTTGCATCACAATACAAGGACGTTGCAAAAACAGCAGTCAAAGCTTCAGAAGTAATTAAATCTTCACCTGGACAGTCAGAGAAAAAGCTCAGTAGCGGAAAGCACAAAAAAGTTGCCTCCTATCCAGAGCTTTCTCTTGAAGAACAGGAAAAAATTGACTTGAAAACTGGCATGGAACAGCATAAACGTTTAGGTGAGTGGATAAACTGTAAAGAAAATTATGTTGAAATCTTTTCAATTTTTATAGCATATAATTTTGGAAAGCTCAACACCAACCCAGTATTTTCTGATCATTTCCATGTCACTTCAGTTTTCCAAAAATTCTTTTGACCTTTTCTTAATCTTCAGTTCCCTTTGCATTTTTTTTCACTCTAAGCTTAGTTTCGTGTGATTTTTATGCTGTGTTCTTCTTTTATCTATAGATCCACCTGTGTCAACTCAGTCTGCAAGAGGTGGAAAATCCGAGCGCATTTCTACCAAAAGCACTAGAGACTCTAAACGTGTTGAAGTAGGTCATGTGAGAACCTTGTCCCCCACTCTCATGAAAGACATCAGCTGTGAAGATGACAAGGGAAGGATCATGGAAGAAGTAATGAAAACCTACATCAAACAGCAAGAAAAACTAAATACTATTTTGCGGAGGAAACAGCAGCTTCAAATGGTACAGTGCCAGTCTGAATACCTTTAATTTTTGTCTACAGAAAACTAATGTTAGATTTTTGGTTCTAGAATCAATCTCACAGGTGACTTTCATGTAGAAACACCAGAACACACAGATGGTTTTCTACCAGCTTGAATCCAGACACGAAATATTTAATGTCCTATGTGTTTATTAGGTTAGAGTTTACTAATAATTGATGTGTTTTTAGTTTGTAACTACTGTGTTTGAACTTCTTTTATTTTATCCACAAGAAAACTACCTTAAAATATTTTCCGAACATATAAGTATTTTGGCAAATACAGTTTTAAGTCCTCTAAAAATTTCTCAATTTTTAGGATTTTAAAGATGGAGACATCAATATCCTGGGAACAATGTTATCATTGGCATGCGTAACAAGAATACCACCTTCCTATTTCTATTTGATAAACCTTGTTTTTAGGAAATTTTATTGATCATTTTAATAATGGATGGCATTAGAAATTGGTGTTCATTTGTGATTTCGCCTCGTTTCTATTTTCTGTACTAACTTAGGTAAATACTGTCTTGGCTGCTTACATTCATAACCCAGACCTATTTTTTTTTTTTTAACATAAAGCTCAGAATTGGTCAGGTCAGATAGGGTCTCAGGGCTGCTACTTTTAAGGTGTTCTGCTTTTGGAGGTAAAGCTTAGAGAGAAGTTTATATATATATATGTATATATATATGTATATTTTGATATTTTTCAAAAGGTCTTAATGTTAACAGAAAAAGAAACCAAACACACTTCTTTTTTCTGATGATGCACCTCTTCATCTTCAGAGTATGTTTTAGTAAACTAGTGCTACTGCTTTCTGAGGTTCACTGCTGGATGTTTTGGATCTGTTTCTGGAAGCTCCGTGTACTTGAAAGTATAAATGATGTCGTTATATTGAATTAAGTGCTTGCTACAAAATTCCATGCCAGCACTGATAAGTAGATAAGTACCATTACCAGGCTATCGTTACCTTAACATAAATGTGCTCTTTTTGGCCTCGTTGTTTCTAGATACACATTTAAATTACAAGGCTAGTGTTTTACTTCCCTGGTGTTAGAACCAAGGTGTATGTAATCTGTCTCCACAGGAAGTGGAAATGTTAAGCAACTCTAAAGCTATGAAGGAGCTAACTGAAGAACAGCAGAATTTACAAAAAGAACTTGAATCTTTACAAACTGAGCATGCTCAAAGAATGGAAGAATTTTATTTTGAACAGAGGGACTTGGAGAAGAAACTGGACCAAGTGATGAAGCAAAAATGTACCTGTGACACCAATTTAGAAAAAGACAAAGAAGCGGAATATGCTGCACAGGTGAGAAGTGTATCAGTAAATTGCAAAGTTATTGCTCATCCATTGTAAGATTTCGTCTTCTCCATATCTTCTGATGCCGTAGACTAACTCCAAAATAAGCGACAATGACAGCATGTTTATTTCCCTTTCCCTGGACTGAAACTGAGGGAGAATGCAACTTACAGAAACACTTCACCTGTCAGGTGCTGCATGGTTCCCATTTCAGATACTTGTATGATATTGCTGATGAAATAATTAATCTTAAACATAAGGTCTGTAATACTCTCATTTCAAACAAGTCATGTTTTTAATGTATGTAGGCTTGTCCGTGTTACAGGATTAAACATCATTTTAGTTATAGAAATAAGCTGTTAATCTTTTTCTTCTTTTTATTGGGGGGGGTGGGAGGGGGAAGTACCAAACCTCTTGACTGCCTTTGTGTCAGGTTAGTAGCATACCTTGCTGCTCTTTGTGTTCCTTGGTGGTACCATCTTCTGTACCATCTGATGAAACCCCTTCTGTGCTCTATCAAAGTATTTGATCAAGAATTCTCTTTTGGACATTTTTTGGGGATTTTTGTTTCTCCCTATTCCTGCCTCTTGGGTTCAAATATCATAACCTATGGTGGTATTTTTTTCTTTCACCTTCTTTTTGACTTTTATTACTGCTTCTTTATGATGGAGGTCATTCCAATAGGAAAAATCCATTAAATGCCCAAGACAGACTTGGAATGGCCCTTTTCAAAATTCATTGCTGTTATGATTAAATGTGTATTGAAGTTCTTTGTACTGTCACAGAAAACATAGTCTTTTAAAGAAACAAAATCTAAAACTTAAGCTCAGTAAAACTTTGTGGTCATTTGATCATAGTTTTATCTGTTCTTATTGTCTCAAAATAAGAAACAGGCTGTACTTGAGTGACTGGTTTTGGTATTTTTAGGGAGTAGGGCAGTGACTAGCATCATAAATCCTTCTCATGAATTTAATTTCATGACATCCCGCTCCACAGATTCCTAGCCTTTGCTGCCAGAACTAATCCTCTCTGACTAAGGTCTGATTTACCGAACATCTGGTACAAGCCCTATTACTGCAAGTAACAACATGTTCTAATTTGTGAAGATAATCGTGCATAGTGTGTTTTGTATGGCTTGTGTAGTTTACGTTCTTTAGAGGATAAAAACCATAGATTGCTCCCCAAGGAGATATATCGATTGTTTCTTTTGATGTTAGAATACTAAATACGTTCCTTCCATGAAAGTATACTTGGTTATTAGTTGTATAACTATCTGGAACATATCATTTGACTCTTTTTTTCCATTTATCACATCTATATTTTGGACCCCAGGTTCCAAGCAATTGTCAGAAGCATCTGAGTTAAACAGAGGTCCTGGCAATAGTTAATTTCCCAGAGCTGTCTTATACAGCATTGAAAACAGCTTTAAGCTGATGTCTTCTTGAAGCCAGTTGCTCTCTCTCTCTCTGAGAACTGTGGACTGAGAAGAACCCTCTTTGTACTTTAAATGAAATTAATGAAAATAGGGGGGTTGGAATTTGGGTAAATGTTTGCTCTTCTGTCTAGCCCTGCCTGAAGATGTGCTAAGTGTTTTCTCCTCCTTTTTTTTACTCCTTTGTTGACTTGTCTAGTTTAATTGCTGCTTTACCTTGTCAATCGTAACAGGGCAGTATAACCAGTACTGAAGCCTCTCCTTACAGCTGGAAACCAAAGCTCAACCAGAGACCTGCTTATGTAGTACGTGCTGTGACATGCAGGCAGTGGGCTTTACCACGCTGCACCAGTCCACATAATCAAAGCAGTGGAGTCAGAAGACTTGTGTTAGTAGGCTAGTGCTGTCTAAGAATTACTTACATATTTCTGATTATATTAAGAACCGCTTAAATGGTTCTGATTATACAAGTGAAGGTTAATGTCCATTGAGCAGTAGGTTTCTCTAAAATCAGCACAGCAGTTTCTTTGCCCAGGATGTTGTACAGCAATTGGCAAACACCAGTGTTCCTGTATGCTCCTCCTTTTTTCATTCTCATGAGCTGTTTTTTTTTTTTTTTCAGTGAGATGTACATGTAGCAATTATTTAGATAGATACACATCATCATTAATGCAGATGGAGTTTTTAGATTCAGAAACACGTAAATCAGTGGAAGAGAAGATAACTGGTTTCTAGTCTCCCTGTTGTAACTGAGGGTAGTATACATGTAAGCAACTTGACATGAACTTTGTCACAGTTGAAAAATTCCTCAGACTTTTCCAGATCTCACTGTAAAGAAGTTTTGATGGGAAAGAGCTGACCCCAATAAATTTAAAATAGTTTTTTAATTATTTAAATCTAGGTGCAATATTTATACGTATATAAACAAAATATGGTTAATTTTTTTAAATTACTTAGAAATGCCCTTTTCAGCAGTGCCTGTTATCGTTTGGTCTACTTAAGTCTTTCTGACGGTCTGGCAAGTTTCACATTTATGGTACTCCAAAGATTAAGAACATATTTAATTTTCTGCATTAAAACACAAAATATTTCACAAGAAATCCAGGAGAGACTCATGTTTATATTTGAACACACATAAATGCGGTTATGTTCAGGATTTTCTGTATCTCATTTCTCCTTCATTTATGCTAAAGAATATCAAAAGCAGTGTTGGTGTCATTTGCTACTGGTGTAGTAGGTGTAGCATAATTCTTGATAACTGTAGAAAATGAGCTGATAAATAATGGTGAAAAATATTTTTATCTGATTCACAGGGTGGTCATCAGTGGGGTCTTGAATAGTTGATGTTTACAAATACGTTTGCTAAAATTAAATGTCTGTCTTCTCTTTTACAGCTAGCAGAATTGAGACAGAGATTGGATCATGCAGAGGCAGATAGACAAGAGCTTCAAGATGAACTGAGGCAAGAACGAGAGGCAAGGGAAAAGTTAGAGATGATGATAAAAGAATTGAAGCTACAGATTTTGAAATCTTCAAAAAATGGAAAAGGAAAATAGAAATTCAAAGAGGAAGCATGACTGTGTCTTTCAAACAGGGTGTTTTGTTTTTTATCGAATTGTAAGCTGTTTCTGTGTGATAAGAGAAAGTATTCTCTACAGATTTCTATTTGCCAGACAAGTCCAGATGAAGATATACATATATATATAAATAAATAAATAGATAGGTATACATTTTTAGATTTTCCTAACTAATGAAAATCTGCATTTATTTGTACTGCTGTTTCTCAAACTATGAAAAAAAAGAAACTTACGATTCAGAGTGACCAGTTTCTGTTTATTTCTAATGCAGTCTTGAGGACCCTATACCTTTTAACATTGTCTGTTAAAATATATTTGGTGATCTTTATTTTAGCATCAGTTATAAAAAATTAAAAAATTAAAAATTCTGATTTCTTCAAGGCCAAGAATAGTTTGGGTTTCAGTGAGAATTTTGTGTTTTCTAATTGGAGAAAGTAAAGGCAGCTTTTTATCTGTAAGGTAATACCCAAAATCACCGTGAAAATAGATGGATGATTATCAGAAGTGATTTGCCAACATGAGTTTTTCCCATAATTTTGTTACGTGAAATCAAGCTGATCTTTTCAGTATGTGCTATTTAACAATTCATTCACTCTAAAGCATTTTACAGTAATCATTTGGTTACCATGCTAGAAGAAGAAAACAACAGGCTTTTTTTCGTAAATTAAAAAAATAGAATCAAAAATGAAATCTTCTAAAATATAAAAATCACATTTTCTTTTATTGTCTTCTGTACCGCAGATAAAGCAGACTGTTTACGAGGGCTTGTAGTGACAGGAGAAAGGGCAATGTTTTAAAACTGAGAGAAAGTAGATTTAGGTAGGATATAAGAAAGAAAATTTTTAATGATGAGACACTGGAACACGTTGCCCAGAGAAGTTGTGGGTGTCCCATCATTAGAAATGTTCAAAGTTAGGTTAGATGGTGCTTTGGGCAACCTCAGCTAGTGGAAGATGTCCCTGCCCATGGCAGGGGAGTTGGACTAGATGATCTTTGAATGTCCCTTCCAGCCTGAACTTCCATGATTCAGTGGCTTACCTGGTTTTCAGATACTAGTGCTTTCAAGAAAAATAATATTTATAAAAAAGAAAAGAAAAGAAAAAAGTACTGGTTTCTTTGGTACCCCAAGCCTCCATACTTTGAGCTTCTTGCTAACTAGTGGATTTTTCTTTCATCACATAAAACAGGCCTTAACTGACGTGATGATAATTGCTTAGAAAAATCAAATTCTAAGATATGGCACTTTGAAAATCATTTTGATAGTTTCTACATTTGAATGGCATGGTAATGTTACCATGAATTAAGAAATACAGCATGTTCGTTGAGCTATAACATTTAAAAGTGTGTAATTGTACAGAACTTCTGTTTTATGTATATATAACATTTACTTGAGTACTTCAGAAGTCTGATTCCTGGTAGATTCAATGCATGACTACAGATTAAGATGAAGTACTTCTTTGCACTTCTTTCCAAAAAGTTTGATATAGCTGACAGGTGTTAGCTGATTATGTCGATGACTAGAAATGTCTTAGCAGTTTTGTTATTTCACTACATAATTTTAAACTGTGCTTTAGCTCCTGTTACATTTTTAAGGTACTTAGGTTTATAACTCTCTTAA
The DNA here is from genome assembly GCF_013377495.2 of Cygnus atratus. NCBI lineage: Eukaryota > Metazoa > Chordata > Aves > Anseriformes > Anatidae > Cygnus > Cygnus atratus. The sequence continues at coordinate 21,710,195 of NC_066370.1, read as the reverse complement.
TAATTCAGTTAGTACTGGTGAAACCACTAGTGAAAGCCTACTAGCATCGATTTTTATTCTGAACTAGTAAAACTGAAAACTTCTAGTTCTTCCTTATCTCTCTGTTAGTGGTATAATAGGATTGAATATCATAGAGACAGATAAAATTGCACAAATCTTTAAATTGAATGAAAAATTAGATGATAAATGTCATGGAGTCATAGAATGATTCTTTTATACTGTATATAATTTTGTCTATGGACTCTACGTCACATTTACACTGATAATTAAGGCAGGTTAGGTGAAAAAATATGAAACACTTTTCTTTGACGATGTTAATCAGAAAAGAGGATCCAGATTACATTTTTCCCTTCTTCCTCAGCTCCATCTCCAAATTATTACTTAAAGAAAAAAAAGAAGAGACTGTCTTTACAGCAGAGTGATGGTTTGGAACAAAATGATTATAAATTATTCTTCTTGTATGTTCACCACTTGCTTTAAGATCACTTGAATGCTTTATTTTAAAAAACACCAAGAACATGGCTGTAGGGGGAGTGGGCAAGAATGTCGGTAAAAGTGTGATTATTAGGCACTGCAGCTTGAAGTTGGATTAGCTAAATTGGTAAATAAGGAAACACCGTCCTGGGAAACCACAAAGTTTCTTCTGGGTATTATCAGAGGATCGAAAGAGACCGTTTGGAGCTGCTTTTCAGTATCAGTGTTCTGAACCAAACTTGTTCACTTGTCAGTGTAGAGAAGGCCACGCGGTAGGGCTGGAGTACCGGGTTTACCGTAGTGTTTATAGCTTAGCTGTCGAATGTATGGCATCCTCACGGGATTATTATACCTGAGTACTGTATATTCACTTTTCATTCAGGTCTTGTCTACGTTACGTGACTTCCGCTCCAATTTCCCATTTTGCCACTGGTTGCAGTGGGGGACCAGTACAGCCGGGGTCCGTGCCTCGGGCAGCGCTTCCACCGCGCGCCAACCAGGCTCGCTGGCTCCTGCTACAGACCCATAAAATGCTGGTGGCCGTAATTTGTACTAATATTTTCACTGCTGCAAAAACTCCAGCAGCTTATAGCAGTTTTAGCAATTCCAGCTGCAGGTAAGGCCTCCTAATACTTCTAAAACATCTGGCTGAAAAAGCTAATTGAGCATTTATTAAAGTGACTTAAAAAGTAGCTTTGTAAATATTCCATGTAGTCAATCTGAAGTTAGGATGCATTTTAAATTATTGTAATCCTCTTAAAATTCTTAAATATTACTTTCAGGTTCTTTACATAACATAAATAATTTTCATATGTGTAGACTTAATTTTATACTGATTTTAAGTAATAATGTATACATAAATGTGCCATAGATTTTGTGTGTTCAGTCTTTGAAAGATAGTTTTTTAGTAAATTGTAAATAATATGATGCAAGTTCCAGAACAAATATATGTTAACCTTTTTTCACTACCTTATGCTAGTTAATATTGAGTGGTTTATTTTACAACCCAATGTAGGAACTTGGAATCAGAGCTTAAGGGCCTTCACTTAAGTGCACACCTAATGGTAGAAGCTAATTCTGTCACTAGGTACTTGCTTTTAGCCATGGCATGCTCATTTTATGTATTATTGTTTGTTCTACCTTCAGGTTTTGGTTGCCAACAATTTAGGCAGGAAGTTGTTTCCTCAGATAGTTGTGACATTAAGTCTTTAGGAAAAAAATCCTAGAATTGTTCACAATTTTAAGTCTTCATTATTAAACACCTAGATTGAAATCAAAGTTGCTTAGTGCACCTTTTGGAACAAAGTAGGATTCAGGCTGAAATACCTAAATTGCTCCTAGACTTTTTGAAAAGAACTTTCACAAGCTTTGTGTACTCTAATGAGCAAGAGAATATAAGAATTGAGAGAAATTTTGCAAGTCTGAGAGAACCCTCGTTCACAGAGTAGCCATGTGTCCCTAGACGAAAGAGATTTTATCCAAAATCTCCAAACTTGAGTCCGTCTGTGTTTAGTTTTTGTAAAGCATATTGTTTAGCTTGAGAACTTAGGTGAATGTAGTTAAGTTTCACATCCTTCAACTAATTTTATTCTATATTTAATATATTAATAGCCTAGGTGTAAAACCGTTTGTATATAGTGAAGGCATAATGCAATTAGTGAAGTAGGAAGAGTGGAGTGGGAGCATAAAGCTACCAGTGGCCTGAAAAAATACGGCTTGGTCCATATTTTAGAAGTCACGACTGTTTATTCATACATTCTTGATTTATACTGGGGGTTGGATAGCTATAATGTGTTAAGAAATTTTTGGAAAACTTTCCTAGCATTAGTTGTGAAGTTGGCCTTGAAATGCTGTCATGGTCAGCTTCCTAGAATTCACTTGTTTGTAGAGTATATATTTTGACTGTCAGCAAAGATAACAACTTTGTATTTTTTCTGCACTTAATTCATGTAATTGATCCACACAACAGAGTTTTCTATAATATGGTGAAGTCAACAAACGACGTAATTACACCTACCTGTTAATCTGTGCTTGAACTATATCAGTAGTTTTATTTAAGCTGTCAGCAGCAAGCAGCAAGAAGCTGCAAATTTTGATCTTTTTGCTCATTTGTAGTGGGAGAAGTGTTCATCAGTGTTTTCATTACAGAAAGCTTGTAGAATTTTCTGTTTGTTGCAAATCTATTTCAAAAAGATCCTTTTTTTTTTTTTTAGCTTTTGTGAAAGCACTCATTGCTTACAAATTGCATGACAAGTTCACTGTGTGTCTCTATTATTTAGATTTTTCCATTATTTAGCTTTTTTTTTTTTCCAGAGTTAGTGGTTCAGTTGGGAAATGCTTGAAAAATGAGTTTTAAGCACTTCATCAAGCACAGCAAATGGTTAAAATTTTGTTTTTGGAAAATTGAATATATGTAACATTATCAATTGATTTTTTTTTCTTCGAATATAGATACCTCACTTAAAGGAAAGCACAGTTATACTGTATTTAAAATAATTCTAGGAAATAATAAAAAGTTGGTCTAAAATATTTTGTTGCAGTTACGTTGCTTTCTGTGATGGACAAAATCTGTTTTTGTGTTTTCATACTTGCTCTCAAAAGTATTTATTGATGTTGACATGCCAATACGATTATCTTAAATTCCAGAAAGTCGTTGCAAAACACCAGTCTGTTTAGCTCAAGGCAACAGGTTGGATGACTATTCCAAAACCATAGTAAAAGCCTGTGAAAACGATCAGTGCATTCAAGGATTTTTAATACTTTGCCAATGATGTACAGTCTTACTGCTAGCGTTGCTGTGGTTGCATTACATGACACACAAAACTGTCCTCTACCTCACGTGAGATTAACTGATATTTTATATGGTTTTAGTAAACAAGAGGCTTCTATCTGGTCACTTAGTTTACAAATTTTGAATTATATTTATTGAAACATGACATACTGTGCTCTGAGCTTATACCTCAATTGTATTTTGTGCTGTTATCCATTTTCATGCCGTGTAAATACATGTACAGATTGTGGACTCAAAAACAAATAAAAAACTGTAATGTCACAACACTTGTCTTCGTAATGTTTTGTACAAGGAAATACAAATGTGACTTTCTGAAGGTGTTTAACAATGGTGCTGTTTTAGAGAAGACAGTCTGCCTTGCTTTGATTACAATAAATTAAGACCTGATTACACTGAAGCTTTGTTAGCAGAACTCCCACAGCTTGCAGCAGCTCCCCACTTTTATAAAGGGCGTTTTTAGCAAAATCTACAAGGTCGCCCTCACAGTGAGTCCATTTCCTAAGCCTCGTAGGGCTCCATGAAGATATCGACAGCAAGATTTCTCCGTATCTCGACACAGAGTTGGTGTTTGTATGTGTAAATATAACCACTTGTGTATTTGGCATGTTCTCCGGTGCACAGCTTTTGTTGCTACTTAACTACTCCAGCAATGTTTGAGTCGTTCACACCTCTCCTTATTAGATCAGTAATGAAGAAAATAACACACGTCACCATACAAAATGCTGAGATGTATAACCATTTAAAATCAGAAATGGTAATTATACTTTATTTGCTGAAAAATATTTTTATTTACTGCTGATAGAAACTCTGCCCTACAGTGTCTCTAAGGAGTTCCCAGGTTTTGTAAAACCCACAGGATTATGTGGTTTCACATCAGGAGATGATGCTGTGATCTGTTGAACACAATCGTGCCTTCCAAGAAGTGGAACAATACTAGTTTCACTCGAGAGATGACGTTTATCTCCTGAATAACAAATGAGCAAATGTATTTTGAGGGAAAGATTAAATCCACCTAGAACCAACCCCTAGAAAATGTGGAGATGGCACTCGGACATAAATAACAGCAGTAAGCATCAAGGAAGTCAATAGCAAGACAGCAGGCAGCGTGGCTTCACAAAAATACGGTTAACCAGGCATAGAAAATGAAATGACAAGGAGTGTAGGCAATGATATAATGCAAAAGCAACCATTAAATTTGTGTTTATTATAAAAGCTCCTCTTCAAAGGTGGTTTTCAGCCCTGTGGTACTGTTTAGGCAGTAACTACAGTGTTCAGATGAGGCTGTGATAAAACAAAGCTGTGGCCTTGTGTTCCTGAATTGTGATGCTCAGGAATGTGAAAAATAAGGCTCTGCATGGTCTTGTTCGTGGTTTTTACTTTGTTTGCTATGGAACAGGAAAAATACTGTTGGATTGAGAGCAGGATATGTTTAATTCACGATTTACTAATCCTGGAGTGTGGCTTCCAATATTTCTGTTTCATTAACAGCCACAGGAATGAATCAAAGTCACTGTTCTGTATTTTTCATCTGATTTTTCCCCTGCCCGATGCAGTGCTGGAGGCACTCCGCTAGTGGTCTCCCCAGGCACGTTTTTTTTCCGTGTAAATCCAAGCCCTCTGCAAAATCAGAAGCTGTGGTGGACGCACACTGATGAAATTTCGTTAGGGATGTGTTGGCGTCCAGTATCATAAATGTGTTTGCAAAAATACGAGTGAAAACGGGAAAATAGCATGACTGCCTGTTTCTGCAGATACAGAATTGTCTGTGAACTTTTCCTTCTGACATTTGGAAAGGGGCTGTTCTTCGTTTCATGAAATAGGCTAAAAGTTACACCCATAATGAGTCTGAGTAAAAAACAACTTATTCTAAATGTTAGCATTTAAAAATGGAAGTAAGGTGCTGCCGAAAGCAAACTTAAGACTCTGAGAGTGTTAATTAAGACTTTTGGAACCTCAGGCACGAGAGAACGCAGAGATGGGTCTTTTATGTTTTGCAGTTACTGAAAACATCAGAAAAGAAACAGGACCGATTATGTGCATTTACTGCAGGAGTGCTGATGGCTTTGGGGAGACGATCAGTTCCATCTCTCGGGTAACTCTGTCCACCACGTTTCTTGCCTTATTTTTCCATGAAGAGACAGAAGTGTGATTGTTTGTCCTCAGCTCAAAAACACTGCTTCGATTTTTATCTCGAGCCTGAATTTTCAGCAGCCAGGCTGCTTGCACGTGAAGAAAGTAGCCTGTTTTGTCGTCTGAGCACTGGCGGAGGCAATTCTGCATCCCCTGTCCGCATCCTCCTCCTCCTCCAGCTCCCTGCGATGAGCTGGCAGAAGTTGGGGCTCCCCCCTTGCTCCTCCCATGCGCTGTGGGGCTGGAGGCAGCTCTGACCCCTCCCAGGGAGGGAGCTGGGCAGAGGCAGCCCGATGTGTGTGCTCGGGGACCTCTTCCCACCAAAGCCCAGTCCCTCCCGCTCCCAGCTGGCGGCAGGTCCCAGCAGCACGCATCCTGCCCTGCCCCTCACAGCTCCGCAGCCGGCTCTGCCAAAGCTTTGCCTCTGCTCTCGGGTCCAGCTCGTGAGACCAGGGCGTCGTCGACATGGTGGCCACCTGCCTGCACCTGGCTGGATTTGTCTGCAGTTTCATAGGGTGGATCGGGGTGGTGGTGGCAACCGCCACCAACGACTGGGTGGTGACGTGCGGCTACACCATTACCACCTGCAGGAAAATGGACGAGCTGGGGTCCAAGGGGCTGTGGGCAGACTGCGTCATGGCGACAGGCCTCTATCACTGCAAGCCCCTCGTGGACATCCTCATCCTGCCAGGTACGTGTCCCCATCCGTGCCCTCGTCCCTCCTGCCCCGAGGCGCTGCTCCGTGCGGTCCTGCCTTGGAGTGAAATGCTGGCGAAGCTCCTTCTACTTCACCAGCCCAGAAGATGGTCCATTAAGTATGCTAAGGAATTTGAGTGATAGCCCTTAACATGATACCCATTAAGTTCTACCTGGTTTTAATCGTGCCTAGGTATGACGTGTTATCTCTGGCTATTCAAATCCACTTAATGCTATCAATCATTGCCCTTAATAAACAGTTGCTGTTCCTTTCACATCTCATCTCCAAGTTGTATCACAAAACATATATAGTATATTGAGATCTAAGAGAGTATTTTGAGTTTCGCTTTGAGATGATGATGAACTGTTACAAATGTTAAGGATCTATTCCTTGAAATGATTTTGAGTATAATGAATCTTTTGGCATCTATTATTAATGCTGCTATGGCTTTTAATCTTCTGAAAGATTGTCATTGGTCTTGACGGTCTTGTCCTTTGGGTATGTTCTAACACAAGACAGAGCTTTTAGACAGTAAAGAGATATAACTACACTTAATTTGTCATGATACTTTCTAATCATATAGTAATTTTCATCTAGTTTACTGCAAAGCAAACATTAAGCAAGGTGTTTCATCAGTGTTAGTACATCTTTTGAGCTAGCTAAACCCATCTTTGTGTGATCCTGTCCTTGTAAGTTCAGTTAATTATTTTACCTAATGATTTTATCTATTTAAATTACTGTTAACTCTGTGGTGTTTCTTTGTTCTGCTACATTTTAGATTACACCTCACCAAGAATTTCAGAGGTGCCCCTTCCAAAGCTGACAAGGCAGAAATAACCATTCCTTGTAGCTTGCATTCATTTTTCCTTATTTATTTGTTTAAACTGTTGTGGAAATAATTTCACAGCTGTTAGAAAGATTATTTCTGAAATACTCTCTGATACAATGCCTAGTCAGTATTACACAGTGTTCAGCAATTTTGAATCTCTCAGACCAGCTCCTATTCTTCCTTTCTGTGCATGTATACTTATATTTTAGTAGATTTACTTTCCTTATAGCTACTATTGTTCAGCATGATACAGCACAGAATAGAGAGAAAAAGCTTGCCCAGAAGAAACAGTATTGAATGAAATTTAAAAAATAAGTAAATAAGTCTTTCATCAACAGAAAGCAACGTTTCTTTTCAGCAGAAACAGATCACAAAGCAAGATTCTTCTGCTTGTAACTCATCTGAGACCCATAGCTGTCCAAGAGAGAAATTCATCCTTGCTCTGCCTGCTCGCTGAATTGTATTTAGAGTCTTTCATTGACTAAGCCAAGTCCTTAAACTGGTGTGTTTGTGTGCATGTTTGATTGAGATTGATTACACAGAAACCACACTGGGCATTGCCATCTTCTTTGTTTTCTCATTTTCTGCCCTTAACCCCTCAGAGAACCTCTTTTGTTCAGTTTCCTGCTGAAAAATCAATGAAATGTTTGTTATACCTGGGCTTTGCCTTTTCAGGAAGAGTGAAATCCTCATTGCTGCTCTCTTATCCATATGTTGGTGGGATTTGCTTGAGGCCCTCATTTGCTGCTATTCTTTGAGGCATCACAAAATACCGTGTCTGCGTGTGGCAGCTTCATCTTGTTAACAGGATGGGAAAGAGAGCCAGCATTGTCACTCTGTGGGGGCTGTCCCGAGAGCTATACGTACTCAGAACTCAGTATGTTCTGACACAGTCCCTTACAGACCAGTAGAAATAGCCTGCCCTGAACAGCCCCTGTTGTCCCTCACGGCCTTGTGCTGTCTGCTGCTGCTGCAGGGGACAGGAAGGGCGCAGTGGTGACTGATGGAAGGCCAGGGAAACCCGTGATGTCCAGAGGGGCCCAGATGAATAGCTTGGCTTTGGCTGTGAGAGCTCAAATAACTCTACAAAGTGCAGTTATTTCTCTTCCTCTGTCTGTGCTGGTGGTCAGCTGGACTCCTGGTGCGTGACCCTGCTTGCTGTCCCTCCTTTTCCCCGGTCCTCAGCATCCCCTGGTGGCAGTATCTGACAGACCTGCGTGTTTCAGTGCTGGGTCTTCAGCTCTGCAGCCCTCCTCTGCCTGACTGCAAACCTCATCTGGTGGTAGAAAGCTGGTCTCCGAGTCTTTAAATTCTAGTTGTTTAATCAAGGCTGAAGAGATTCAGGAAAACTCCTTCCTCCCTGTTTCCTTTGCTGTCCCTTCCCCTATTCCCCAGCTCCATGATGTCTCCACATCTTGCTGGGAAGGCTTTGTGTTTTCCGGGCAGTGCTCCTTACGCCATGGAAAATTTTGAGCATGAACACCCTGTTCATGCACTAACCACGGTACTGTGCTCTCACTGTCAATATTTATTCACACAATGGCTTGAACCTGTCTCCAATGCTCCATGCACGTGTTCTGAGCTCATCAGGCAGGAACCTTCACCCAAAGTTTTCTTCCTTTTGAGCAGAATAATCAAAATCCCATTTCCTTGCCTCACCAACAGGGTACGTCCAAGCGTGTCGAGCACTGATGATCGCCGCCTCCGTCCTGGGCCTTCCTGCTATCTTCCTGCTGATAACGGTCTTGCCCTGCATCCGCATGGGCCACGAGCCCGGAGCCGCCAAGTACCGCCGCTCCCAGCTGGGAGGAATCCTCATCATCCTCCTGGGTAAGGCGCGCGTGGTGCTGCGTGGTGCCACCTCCAAGCCTCCAAGCGGGCCGGGTTAGGCCGGGCTGGGCCTCAAGTGCTCCGACCCAAGGCATGAGCAAGGGGAGCACCGGGCAAAGTTAGCTGAGCCTTGTGGGAGGAGAAGCCCACGAGTCAGGGGGTGCTTTTCTGTGGGGACATCATAGGGGAGAGCACGGAGGTGTCCCCCTGCCTCCTGCCAGCCTTGCCCCCGACCTCCGAGTTCCCCAGGGAATTTCTTCCCGTCCTCGGGGCCCGTGGAGGACATTGTTTGGAGCAGCTCAGACTGTGGAGCTCATTGTCCTCCACGCAACACCTGCATGTTCTTGAGGCCTCATCATCTCAGCAACAGGCTGCGGTGCCTTGTTTTTACCCATTTGTTTGGCAGAGGAGGAGGGGAGAGGGAAAGTGGCCTCTTTGTGCGGCTCTGCCGCTCGCTGGCAGCCAGCGCTGACATCATCCTCGTCTTTTCTTCTTCTTCTCCTTATTTTTTTCAAGTGGGCACCACATATAGCTGCCATGAAAGAGGTATTTGGTGCTGCAGCTTGGGGAGCTGCTGCCTGCATGTACCCGGCTGGGGAAGAGCCCATGAGGCAGGCAGTGGTGGGAAGCATTTAGGACGAGTCAGTATGTCTGAAACATAAGGGAAAGCACAGTGAGAGTGAAACCAATGTGCCATTTCACTTGCCACAGTTGGAAATCCTACCACCAGCTCGACAGGGCCTGTTCAGGACATCCCGGTCAGGAGCAGCCATGCAGGAGAGCTGTGGGAACATGGCCCTGATCGTTGGCCTGAAACGTTGAGTCACAGATTTGGTCTTGGCAGAGAAATAAAGTGTTTTTTCTTGTTGTGGATGAAATTTTAGAGATGGAGGAGTCTGCTCTGCCTGATATCTTAGTCCTGGGAAGTGGGGGAGTGCCAGCAGAGCCGCATTTTGTAGCAGACAACTGTGAATTTTTGGTTTCGGTCAAGGAGAACTGTGCTGTAGATCAGCCCCATTTAGCATGGCTGCAGATGTGGAGCTGAGAGCATTGCCCCAAAATCTGCTTTGCTGAAGGGCAGCAACAGGGTTACAGCAGAAGGGCAACAGGTTTACAGGACCAGCAGATGTGGCAAACAAATTGCTGTGCCAATATTGAGTTATACAGGAACAAGTGGTGGTGGACCAGGGGTTTTGGGATCTGGTGTGCCACCTCCTGCCCTGCTCCTGCTGTGGTGTAATGCCGGTGGGGAGAACAGATGTAAGAGCATGAAGGAGAGGAGCCGCAGTGCCCCACAAGCTGGAGGAGCAGAAGTGAGGCCACCAGCACGCCAGGCTCAGCCGCACGGCTCCTCTCCGCCTCAGAACGGGCTTTCCCACTAAGCAGATCCTGTGAGAATGGCAAGTGGGTATTTACAGAGACCCTGGCAGACAGATACCCTTTGAGTCAGGTTTGGTCTTCTCACTGTTTTCACCTCTGTGAGTTGTGGAGCATCTGCAGCAGAAGGGATTTGCTCACTCCACTGATGTCCTGCATGAGCTGGGCAGAGGCACCACACCACCCTAACTGCACCACCCAAAGGTGTTTTAGTCACAGTTACAATAATGCTCTTTTTGTCAGATTACAGATAAAGAATTAATGTGTTCCTTTTGCTCTTAAACTTTTCAAAAAATATAACCAGCCCAAATCCATATTTATTTTTACAAACACTTTTATTTTTTTTCCAGTCTGATTAGCAAGACAGTGTCTTTGGAAGGAGAGTAATGTACCAAGCTCGGGGGACTTTGACATTATTTAAGCTGATTAATGATCTGTTGTTTGAAAAACGAGGTGTTACCATTCCAGAGCATTTAATAAGTATGAGTATCAGGCCTCAAAACGCATAATACTGACTTAAAAGTCACTATTTCCTAGACTGTTCTTATTTATCGTCTGGCCACTGAACCCTCACTTGTGGTTTTCAGTGTTTGCTCTCTAACCTGAAGGGCTCCATCCTTCTCCTCGAAGTCAAACCCAGCTCCCAGAGGTCTGGCTAAAAGAAATCAAATCCAAAAACACTCACAAACATAGCAGATGTATTGAGAGTGGGGATGTGATCGTGGAAGTTGGCCCCATGGTAAAACACCGCTTGTTGCTCAGGGAGGGGATGGCAGTTTATCACTGTAACCATTAAAAAGGAAAGAAGGGGTTGAAACACAGTGTGGAACCAAAAAAAAAAAAAAAGTTGAAAACTCGCCAGGAAAACAATGGGCTCAGATATTCCATTGATTTTTCTGTCCACTGATAATAGCAGGCTGCAGAGTGCAACATGTGTGCACACCCTGCTATCCTGCCTGCTGATGTATTTATGTCTTTGCTTGATCCTATCTGATCAAGAGAATTGATTTATTGCTGAAAACAACCATCAGCAGTGGTTTGCTCTGAGCTGGTATGAAAACATTTCATATGCTAGTGTTGATGGAAAAACCCGGGCCCATCCTGTGTTGTTGATACTAATTCAGGGGACCCCTTGCTGGTACCCAAGTGGTGATTTTCCTAGGGGAAGTGAGGGACCTGAGAGACTGAAAACCAGATGGAAAATATGTGAGTTATTGGGAATTACCACAACAAAGTGACCATATTAACTATTGTGTACTAAATAAATGATATTAATAGTTTTTTTTTTTTTTTTCTGGAAATGGCTTTCTCTCAGAGAACTCTACCCCAGGAAAGCCAAGGTTTGAAAGTGTTTTTTTTTTCTTTTTTTTTTTTTTGTCTTATGGGAAGCTTAAAAGACCTTTGTGAACCACATTATTCCCCCTAGAAGAAATCACAGAATCATAGAACCACTTAGGCTGGAAAAGGCCTTCAAGATCATCAAGTCCTACCAATAAATTGCTTTATACTGAAACACTCAAACTGTGACTTGAGCCTCAAAACATACTGCGTTCCCAGGTGGGCAGGTGGCTCAGGTAGAAGCGAAAGCTGGCATCAGAGCAAATACGTAGACCTGCATGTGGTCCACTGAACAACTGCTGTGCTGTGCACAGGGCTTTGCACTTTTGGAGGCCAGACCGTGAACTCCAACACTCTCAGTGGATACCGTGCTGTTCTGTGATGTTATTTAGCTGGAATGACTTCATGAGATTTATTTGTACAACCACAGATATCAAGATAAAAAGACTGCCTTTAAAAGAGAAACAAAAAGTCGCATATCCATTATTTCATTCTGCAAGACCAACTGCTTTGAAAAAGAAATCTTGACTTTGAGTTGGCAACTCAGGATAATTAAATTCAGCCATGAAAGAGAAGCATTCTTTCTTCTGCAGATAACTTGTAACTTACTGTCAGGGAATTTGGCAGGGACTCACAGTCCCTTGAGCTGGGGCTGTAGTGCTCTATCCTCCCCACCTCCTGTCCATGTGTGCTTCCACCGGCTAATTAAACCATGCCTATAATGCCCAATATTAAGAGATTCAGCTCAATGGATTGAGCAAGAGCATTGCCAAAAAGGACTCAGGCCTGCTGATGGCCCCGTGGGCTGATGGCGATGGGTGACCCCAGTAGGTAGAGGCTTTCATGAGGCTCGAGCTCCAAAAAGCAGGCGAGCTTTCCAGTATGCATGTGCCCCAACACAAGCCTCTTTTTCCAGCTAACCTAGCTGGCCTAATAAGAAGCATTTCTTCTGTTTGCAGGCCTTCTCTTATTTTCTGCTGGACTGTGTTGACAACAACAGCTGTGCTATCTGTACTCTTTTAGGGAGAGGCAGAGGCTCTCAGCATTAGCACAAAAGAGAAGTAGCAACAGCTCCTACTCAAACAGCTTCTCCTTGTAGGGAGCCTATCATAAAATGCACTGAAACATGCCCTACAATGTCTTTTACAGTTCTTTTGGGTTCCTTGGCAAAACAGCTTTTCTTCAGTTTTTCTCTGTGATGCTAGTCCGAAATTTGTGCCCAGCACCTGAATGAAATATCGCAGTTCCAGACCATCCTTTTCACACCTCGGAGGAGGATTTACCGTGCCCAATCCACGCGGAGCAATGAAACCCAGCACTGTCTCAGGGCAATCCTCCTCCTGGCAACTGGGATCACTGGCAACTGACAGCAGCTGGTAGCCTCCAGAGGCAGAGAGGCCAAACCCACCCCTGCAGAGCCCTTGGCTGGTGTTTCAGCTTCCTAGTATTGTCAGCATTAAAATAACGTGCTTTCACATGTGGCTGATCCATATGCACAAGAGCTGCTATTGTCCGAGTGTCCCTGAGAGCTCTTCTCAGCCCAGCGCAAGTGTTTTCTTCGGTCCCGTCTCGGGGGGAGGGCTGCAAAAGATAAGGCTCTTATATTCTATGGACGTAAATATATATATATATTTACTGCTGACAGAAAAAGAAAAGATGATTGTGTCATTTTGGACAACAAAGGCACTTTTTGTCTGGAGCCCATCAGAATGCTTTGCAGATTCTCATCTGATACATTTTTGTTTTAAAGCACTGGAGGCTCACAAGCTGGGAGCAGGACTGGTCCCCACGCAGAATAGCTCTTCTCCCCTCCCTGCCTTCTCCAAAAATTCCTCCCAAAGCCACAGGGTCCTTGCTTTGAGAAGGCCCAAAATTATTGCTGGCTTTATTAGCATCCTCCAATGTTCTCCTCTTTTCCATAAGAAAATATTTTTTGTCATAATAACTGCAGCCACTGGGGATGGGTTTTCTGCTATACCGGCCAGGAGCTATGGTTTGTTCTCTGCTCTAACTAAACAATTTTATTTTTTCTCTCACCCCTTTTTTTTCCCCTCTTGCAACCTTAACTTTTTGACACCGCCCCCAGCTATCTTTTAACGCGGTGAGTGGAAATCTGTACCGCTGCCACAGTCCTGTTATTGTTTTGCTCTGATTCTCTGATAGCCACAAGGATGGAGTCCTGCACAGCTTGTCCCGGAGGCAAGTAAATATTGACGGATTAATTCTTGTCAGATGTACCGGCCATAAAGGAGTATTGTTTTAAGACCTGCTCCTGTGAGCTGGTTAACACAGCCGCTCCTGTTGCACGCGGGGGCTTTGCAGGATGGAGGAAGGACCCTCGGTGAGGGTGAGGAGCGGTGTGACACGAGCAGGATGCAGGGCATGTATTTTCTCTATGCTCTGAGCACACCACGCACGGAAAGCGCTGTGCTCTCCAGCCTGGCTGCCTGCAAAGTCCTGAATTCGAACACTTCACTGTCCGGAGGGCATCTACCTCACACGCCACCTGCCCAGCAGCCTTCCTGCTTCTCATGGAAAAATCTGAGCAAAACCTGAAGTCCTCAGTCATTTTTTAACCTGCTTTGTAGACTGTGGGTTGAATACCATGTTCCCCCTGGATAAGGCCCCATTTCTATTCATTTCAACAGGTTTCTGGGAAGCCTTGCTGGGTTTGTCAGACCACTTGACAAGAGAAATTCTCCATAGGGAAGAGGAATTTGCTTTCCAGATTTTTCTGCCTGTATTTTGTGAACCCTGCTCTGTCTTGCTAAGCACTGGGATATTTCGTAAATGTTTGTGGCCATTCAGTTAGAACAACTGCAGTGATGCTGATTGACATGGGCTGAAGCTGTAGCACATGAGTTCACGCAGAATTAGTGATTTAGAGGAGTTAACTCTGAGACCCACATTTTCCTCTCTTATCAGTGTGTTTGGCTTTTTGTGGTCCTAAATCTGCGGCTCTCCAGAGCATCCCCTTCAGGGCTGACTTTCACTCCTCACCCTGTTCCCTTGTTCTAGGGGAGAAATCCATTTCCCGTGTAAGGTACCAGGTTGTGTCAAGCAGCAGTGGTTTTTCTTGTTTGTTGGTGTCGGGGAGAGACTGCTGTTCCCTCTCGACCTCTGCCCAGCTCAGGCCTTCCCACGCTGCCTCCTGCTCTGGGAGCACCCAAACCAAGAGCGATGCTGAGTCCCGCCGTGGGGACTGCGCAGGCCCAGGGACAGGCTTCCTCTCTGTGCTCTGGGGCCAAAACGAGCTGCAGGAGGTTAAAGCCAAGCTGCACACAGTTATCAGAGCAACAGCTGCATATTGTGGGTCTGTCTCGGGACGTCAGGGGCCGACGGATGCTTTCTGGGCGCCCCTGGTGTGCCCGCAGTCAGTGTGGGTCCGGGCCTGCAGTGACTCTCCCCTCCTGTCTCCCCAGCCATGTGCGGCGTCGTTGCCACCATCTGGTTCCCCGTCTGCGCCCACCGCGAGACCACCATCATGAGCTTCGGCTACTCGCTGTACACGGGCTGGATCGGCTCTGCCCTCTGCCTCTTCGGTGGCTGCGTCATCGTCTGCTGCTCGGGGGACGCCCAGACCTTCGGCGAAAACCGCTTCTACTACGCCTCGGGCTCCAGCTCCCCGACCCACGCTAAGAGCGCCCACGTGTGAAGGTCCCCGGCACCTCCACGGCCGCCGCCGGGCGCGTTGGCTGCTGGCACTGCATGCACTGCACTCGCTTCTCCTGGCAGGCGCCGCTGCCAGGCCCCCGGGGGAAGACCTTAGAAAAGCAGCCCCACTGCCCGGTGGTTCCAAGTGTTCCCGTCCCCACCTGCGTTGTCCCAACCCTTCTCTAGAAAGGACGCCCCGGCCAGCCCAACCCCTCCCTCCTGCCTGTTTCATCCTCACCACCTGCCCCATCTTCCTGCAGCCGGGATGGCTCGGATGGTTCGGGGCCTTCGGGTGGGGTTTAGGGGTTTTATTTTACTGCCTAGCTCACCTGGTTATAGGAGAGTTTAAAGCAACAAAACAGACACGAGAGAGACACTTCTCTGCTGTTGAGAGGCCTCCAGCAGCTCTTTGCTTTCCCCTGTTCAAGGTCACTGCTATTTGGCAAGGTTCGGGTGGGAGGGCAGGGAGGAAGGCTGCAACCCTCCAACCAGGCAAATGTTTCTCTTTCGGAAGAGTAGGGAAGTTTTTCTGCCTTTCTCTGTAAATACTTTTGTACGGATTTGATCATTTTAGTAACAGTATTTCCTGCACTCCCCCGGTCATCAGTATGAAGGAAGCAGAACCCAAAGTCCTAACCACACGGTAAATAACAGTGCCTCTGTACATAGTTTCAAATGACTTTGAGGGCTCTAATCTCTGCATTCTCATGGTGGTTTTTTTTTTTCCTTCTCTTTTTTCTTTCCTTTGTACAGATCAGTTACTAAAAAGGTATTTTTACATTTTTAAAAAATCTTTGCTTTTCTCCCACAAGTTTATGTTCTGTCTTGCATCATTAAAGTAGCACGTTTTTAACTCAACATAATGCACCTGTTACAGCACAATTCTGGTGAGTACTGATGATGCCTTTGTACTTTAAGTGAAATACTGTACAATAAATAACAGAGTATCTGCAAAAGCTGCCTTCTCTTTTTCCTTCCTTCCTGTGTGTTTCCATAGCTGGCTTTTCCATGACAAAGATTTCCCAATGATTTTGAAGTGTTTTTTTTTTAAACAATTCAGAACAAGAGATTTGGCCATGGAGCTCAGTGTGCCTCTTGTTTTGGGGGAACATTTAAAACCCGAGTAACCTCCTGTATGGTTCTTTCAATGTTCCTGACAGTGGCTTGCACCAGGGTAGGGGTTCATGGTACTCCCTACATCTGGGAGAGTTAGAAACCCACTGGGACAGTGGAAGTACAGCCCCAGCACTGCCTGGGCGTGCTGAAGTACACAAGGCATCATGCTCTGAGCTAAAATAAGAGTCTGATCTGTGGTCGTCAGTCTCTTTGATTAAAACTATAAGATGGAGATCTAGCTCTGTCCTTACTAGAGGCTGTAGCAATTTAATTACGTTGATACCGAATCCCATCTGTTCCCAGGGACGTTATCTCAGTTCAAATAACTGGTGTGAGCTGGGCTTCAGGCCCAGGGAAAGAGCAATGGCCAGGGGCTGCTGCGTGGAGCAGGAGAGGAGGAGAGCTCCGACCTAGCGCTTTGGGGTGGTGGGGAAGAATTTGAAAACAAGGCTGCAGGTCAAGTTGTGGTGGATTGGGGTCTGTCTGCTCATCTTGGTCTGCTTCTGTTGGACAATCCCACCACTTCCAAGGATGCTGTAGCTCCACGCCTCACCGTGCCAGCTGCGAAGCCAGGACGGGAGCATTTAAAAGGAGAGGAGGAGGAGGACAGCCATGGAAGCATCTGCCTTTGAGCCTGGGCAGCCTTGAGCACGGCTTCTCCTGCCCGCAGTGCCCTGCAGCACACACAATGTGTGTGCCAGCCGTGGGACACTTGTGGCCATTACATCAGGGGCAGGGCACAGTCGGTTGTTGTGCGCGCCGCGGGGACGCCGTCAGTGCTGCCATTGATGTGCGGGTGCCGCGGGCCGGGGCAGCGCGGGGACGTGCCAGCTTGTGCAGGCGGCGGGGATTGTGGATTGTGCGCCCGTTAACCCCGGGGCTGGCGGCGAGGGAGCCCTCGGAGCAGGAACCCGCTGCGACACTGCCCTACAAATGGAGGGGAAAGCTCAGAAAATCCTGTCAGTGCAGCAGGAGGAGGGAAGATGGCCTGAGTGGTGTCAGAGGGCTTGTTTTCCAGCACGGTGTTGGTGCTGCGATGAAGCTGTGCTGGTGCAGGACCCTAAGGGGAGTGAGCCCTTCCAGGCATCACTTGTTTGTTGTTTTTTTTTTGCTATGTTTTGGGCTGCAACTTGGCACCTTTAGGCATGCAGGGCTGGGGATGCACTGCTGCGCAGGAGGGACTCAGTGGGGCTGGAAGTGGCACTCATCTCCCTGCCCTCCCCGTGCTCTGCCCAGGGTCACTGGGTACCCGCGGCTGACCCCAGATCCAGTCCCTGAAAGGCTCAAGGCAAGCTGCTCGGAGGAAGGAAGATGCTTTATTTCAGGGAGGGGAGGGAAAAAAAGCAAAGCAAAACAATCCCAGAGCAGCCGCAGCAAAGATGTAAATCTGCAACCCGCAGTGTGCGGAGAGAGGAGGTGCCAAATGTGGGACTGGATCGGTGTTGGCGTGGCAGAGGGGAGATTTTGGAGTAAGCACAAAGAACACTAAACTCCTCAGGTTTTTTAAAGGATCACAGCTGGGATACCTGCTTCCACCCTTCTGAAATACCCCGCTGCCCTGGGGTCTCTCCAGATCACAAGTGGGACTGGGCTGGGCTGGCTGCAGCACGGCTGTCTCCCCATGGCTTTGGATCTTGTTGCACCCAAGACCCCAAATCGAGTCAGATATAACCCGAATTTGGAGACCTGCTCCGTGCCATTCCCTGTGGTCACTCTGGCTCGGGGCTGGAGCTCCCCGACCTCCCAGTGGAGCCCTCCCTGGGTCAGCACCCACCGCCTCCACCAGGGCTGGGGCGAGTCCCCATCACTGTCTGGGAAGCACCGTCCCCAAATATCAGGACGGAGCCCACGGGGGATGCTGCGCACCCAGGGGTGAGGTGGCCGTGCCCCTGGGGCCATGCAGGGGTGGCAGTGGTGCCGTGATGTCCTGGGGTCCCCAGGTGAAGGCGAGTGCTGGCGGCACCACGAGCAGTTGGGATAATGCCGGTGCTCCCGGGGCGAAGGAGCCCCGTGGGGCTTCGCGCTGCTGTAGTCAACCTGTGGTCATTGGCTCTCAGTTTTTTTCTTTTTTGTGTTTTTTTTTCTTTTTTTTTTTTATTGTGTAAACGAATAACCATTATTTTCTTTCACAACAGTGCAAGTAAATACCAAAGTCAGCCCGTTGAAGTGGATTTTCTACAAAGGAAATTTTGAAGCATTTAAGGCAAGATTTGTTCACCTATAATTTCAATTTAGCATTGAAAATATATTGGACCCTCAGATACTGATCAGCTTAACAAAATTTATAAGGGAAAATTCCTTTTTTTTTTTTTTTTGATTTAGTCTTTCATTTAAAAGATTTACATTACTACGGAAGTTGATACTAAGATACATTTGTCTCTGACTTCCTTTAAAAATCCATTAGTTCCTCTTTGTTTGTTTGTTTTAATGTAAAGGCACACAATAAAGCTTTATGCATTTATTAAAATATACAGATTTTGGTAAATTTAGATTTTTTTCTTAGTATCTCGATAATATATATATATATATATAATATGTATATTTGTCAACAACACAATCATCTGAAAATAAAAATCACTCCATAACATATCTGCATATTTTTTTCTTTCTCATGACACACTACAAGACCCCATTGTACAGTGCACCAATGGGCTGTTGGAAACCACAAAAATAAATAAATAAATAAAAAATAACAAACTCCTTTAACAAATACACCTATTTTATACCAGAACTGCGGAGAACTGTTACACCAGAAAGTACCATCTGCAAGAAAGCAAGATCTACACCAGAAAGACCGAACAAAAACGAGAGGAGTGAGGACCATTTACAAGCCGGATCCGTGATGCCCGAGCGGGCTCGGGGCGTGATTCCTCTGCGGCGCGGAGGCTGCTGGCGTGCTGGGCCGCGGCGTGAGAAGGTCTCTGGTGGGACCGAGGGCTGACCAGCCGGTGTGGGAGGCGTGAGGTATTTCTGCTCCACCTGCCCCAGGCCCCAAGCAGGGCGGCCGGGTGCTGAGCGGGGCCGTGGCGGTGCTGGCGCTGCTCTGCCCGTGCTTTCCTACTGCCTATACACCCCCTGGGTGCCCACCCGCACCTCGGGCACCACACGTCCTTTCCTGGTGGTCCTGGGGATGCGGTGCAGCCGTCCTGCCCAGCTTCCCAGGGAGGGATGGGGACACAGAAAGGGTGGGGAAGGGTAAAGGGCTGCAGAAGGACTCCAGCAGCCCCTCTCAACGCGTTGATCCAATGGAGAGGTGCCTACAGACACCAGGAGCAAGGATCAGGCCCTCGCCAAATGATACCCGGGGAGACACGACGACAGACACTGGTACTGGAAACTGCTCTGTAGCAGGAGATTAAGGCTGCACAAGGAACAAGAGGCTTCGACTCGACAGGGTACTTGGGCACGTGTTTGTGGGCCGGCAGATGCCTAAATGCCGTGGGGAAGCAGGATGAGGACAACCACCCCATGGTTTGGTAGGAGAGCTGGTAGGAAATTAGCATCAGTCGTCCTCTCAGCAGAGATAAAGCCAGACCTGTGAGGGGCTCTCCCCCTTGGGCATCTCTAAGGCATCCTTGAGGAGAGCAGCGGAGCACAAGCGACCTTTGTGAGGGCTCAGCACCGACAGGGACTGAGCACGGGGCAGTTTCCCAAGAGGGTTAGCAGCACTTACGTGCATCACGACAGCTTTTGGGTGGGAGCCGCTTGGGGTTTCTGCTTGTAGAAGCCTGGCAGGGGCGGGCAGCGGGAGGGGATGCCAGAGCAATGCTTACAGGTCCTTTACCAAATCCTTGCTCCCATCCTGAAGCCCTCCCTTGGTTACAAACTTCAGAAGTGGAGGTTGTCCCTCACTGGGAAAGGGGCTATCGCTGGCAGCCACCTGGGACAGGAGCTGCAGGTGGGAAACTTACATCCACAGCCAGAGCCTCTCCTGGCAGCGCTGCAGGGGGACAGGAGCAGGATGGGGCCATGCTGTGGCTGTACCGGAGGGTTTAATGTGAGAAATGTCCATCTGCTGAGCGCCTCTGCCCCGCGGGCCACTGCCTCCTTCTGTTTTGTGGGGCAGGAGCAGCCGTGGGGCATGGACGTGCCCTGAAGCCCGGGGCCAGAACGAGCGCTGAGAGGTGCCCAGCACTGTTAGGGAAGGGAATGACGGGTCGGTCATTTTGTGAAAGACACCAAGCGGTGGGCACAGCGTCCAGCCTCGGTGACACGGCCTGTGGAGCTCAACGACCGCTTGCACAAGGTGGGCTAAGGCAGGAGCGGGTCACAGCCCGCGGTGCGGCCAGAAATAGGACCAAGCTCAGACATGGGATGTTGGGCCCTGCTGGGATTTCAAGATTTGTTGGAGGCTGTCTAGAGAGGAGCAAGATATGGATTAAATTTGAATCCCAGTATTTGGGACCTTTGGGTTTGGGGTCTGGGGATGGACACAGGGGCAGCCCTGCTGCAAGCACTGAGCGCCTTAGCTCCAGCACGGGCCATGTGGTGGGGGAGACATCTCGCTCCAAGCTACCCCTTGGGAGAGGCTTGTCCGTCTCTGCTTCCCACCTGCCTGCCCCTCTAGCTAAGCTATCACTGCTGAGCGGTTCAAGGAAAAAAAGGAAAACCACACGTGCGAAGAAAGTGCCAAATACGCAAGAGCGGCATCGCACCGCTGCGGCCGTAGGGTGAGTGTTCCCCGGGAAAACCCCATCTCGTCCCCCCATGCGGCTCCTTCCACCCCTCAGAGCCCTCTGGGTTTGGCACATCTCCCCTCAGTACCGCCCGGGGCTCGGTGGGTACCGGGGCTCCCGCGTTCCCCGGAGCACGGCCCGGGACACCCTTGGGTGGGCTTGGTTCGGGGTCGGCGGTGGTCGCAGAGCGTGTCCCGAGGACCAGAGGTGACGGGGCAGCGGCGGGGGACGGGATGGGGCAGGGGAGCCGCGGGGCCCCTTCCTGGCTGGCCGGGTGGCGCGGCATGCCCCTGCCCGTCCCACTACTCGGGCGAGTAGTCCAGCTCGTCGTTAGCGATCAGGGCTTCCGAGGGCGGTTTGTGCCTGCCTTTGCTTTTCGATCTGCTACTGGTCCGATGGCTTTCCTTTGCTCCCGCCATTTGCTGGTACGAGAAGCCCTTGTCCTCGGCGGGGCCCCAGCCCGGGTAGCTCTCGCCCTCGGCGGCATAGGAGAAGCCGTCGTCCGCGGAGAAGGGGTCGACGTCCACGTCGTAGCGCTGGTAGGTGCTCTGGTGCAGGGCCTCCTCGCGGGCGCTGATCTCCAGCGTGCTGTTCCACATCCCGTAGCCGAAGTAAATGAGCAGACCTGGGATGGGCGAGAGCAAGAGGCTGGAGGGGAGGCTGGCCCCATGCCGTGCCCTCGCTCCTCTCCCAGCCCAGGCCCCACAAAGCTGCGCCTGACCCCAAAGCCCATGCCAGCGTCCAGCCCCACTCACCACAAGCCTAGCACCAGGTTGGCTCCAGCCGATGAGAGCTAAACCTAAGTAAATGCTCCTGTATTCTTAAGCTTGTGTGTGTTTTCATGGATGTCTGGTCTTTGAAACCACGGAGTGTGTGTTGTCCTGCTCTCAGCTGTGACCGGAGAGCTGTGTGCTTTAAACATCAGCTGGGACGGCTGCTTCACCATGTGATTGTGCCGTCTGCAGCCTTGGTGGGAAAGCAGCTCCCGGCAGGCTTGCCCCAGCCTCCTGCGTGCTGAAAGCCAGCGTTTCCCTCCTGTCATCCTCCGGGCCATCCTTTTCCCTCTGGAGTTTTCCTATGCTCTGTCTCTCTCCTGGCGGTACCCGCAGCCCTGCGCGTCCCAGGGTGGTCAGGCTGAGAACATCTGGTACTCATACAGCTCCAAAATCCTGTCCTCCCCTTCCCAGAGTCATTTCACATTATCCCTCTGGCCCTGCCTCATCTCACCTTCCTGCTTCCTACAGGAAGGCTGGCGGTGTCCTTCACGCGTCAGCCGTGTGGCTTAATTGACTCGCTGCCACTGCTGACAGCTGGAGAGGTGTTGGATGTGCCCACAGGGGAAAGGATTAATCACAGTGGATTAACTCGATGCTTTGAAGTGAAAGGGACAGGTGGAAGGGCTTTCCCTTGCTCTGCAGCTTCACCTATTGCCTGGGAGGGCCAAAAAAGCACTGAGTGTGTCCAGCCCAAAGGCTGCTTGTGGCAGCTACTGCCAGCGGCTCGGCTTGGGGCCAGGGGTTGCTCAGAGATGGAGCTTTGCTGTGGGACCTCAGGAAGGAGGCCGCCTGCCTTCCCTGTCCTCCTTCTGCAGCAAAAGGGGGAATGGCAAAGTGGAGGAAAAAATGGGGTAGCAACCTCCCCCCGAAGGATGGGAACCCTGAGACTGCTCTAAACTCTCTGAGATGCCACAGGGAGGTCCAGGGTCTGCTCATGTTATTGCCTGGTGATCCCTGCCTTTATGGGAGACAGCAGCTGCCTCCGACCTCAGTGGGTGCTCATATGGCTACTATTTCTCCCTAAAAAGCCCTTGACTTTGATATTTCCTCCTTGCTTCAGTTCTCTGTAGTCTGGACATGAGAGCCTTCAGGAGAAGCTATGAGAGCCGCTCTTTTTCTCATGGGTTTTTGGAGGATGTGAATTGAAATGTAAAGCAAAGGAAGCTACGGACATGCCAGGCTGCTGGCTACCTGCCAGGAAGCCTAAATTTGGCCATAAAGGTCCACAAGAGAGCCTTGCATGTCTGAGAGCCCCCTGCCGCAAAGTGAGGGGCTCAGACCAAGCCCAGGAGCTGGAGACCACCATCCTGTGGCCCTGCCATTCCCAGGGCTGTTGGGGTTGGGCGGCTCTGGGTTTTGGAAACAAAATGCTGAGATTTTAGTGTGGGCTGCTGAAAGAGCTCAAGTGGGTGAAATAACAAGAAAGCAGGCAGATTTCTGTAGGAAACCTGCCTGGGAGGCAATTTCCAGAACCCACCTACTTCGCATCAGAATGCTCATCAAAATAGTCACCTTTGCATGAAGCAGTTTACTTCCATCAAACTGACATTTTTCTGGAGGTGTAATTTTCCAGTTAGCTGTAGTCTGGGGGCTTGATTAACTGAGGTTTCTAAGATCTTCAGGTGTTACATGGGGCAAACGCAAAGGACTGGGTAACCCAGCTGAAAGGCATCAACCTAAGCACTGATTGGCAAAGTTGCTATTAACGCCCTTTCAAAACAGACTCAGTTAAAAGTAAACAAAATAAAATAAACAAATCTGGGACTCACCCACAAAACACCAGACGGCAAATCGGATCCATGTGACTGTGGAGAGCTTCAGCATGAGATAGATATTCACCAGCATGGCGAAGGCAGGGACAAAGGGGAGGCAAGGCGCCATGTAGGGCAGCTTCTTGGGGTTTTCTGGCTGCTGCAGGATCACAAACACCAGCACGACGATGAGCAGGATCATCAGCACGACGAGGAGGACAGCCCACCAGCTCTGCTCGTAGATGTAGTCAGCCCCGAAAATGATGAAGGAGCAGAAGATGAACATCAGGACGAAGAGCAGGAGCACGCAGGTGGTGACCGTGTGGCCGGTGGCCACTGTGGGGCGATCCATCTTCCCTGGCAGCCCCAGGTGGATCCGCATGGTGTAGTAGCGAGGGCCGATCAGCTTCTTCAGCTTGATGAGGTAGATGTTCTCAGACTCGTCTGCCTCGATCCCCGAGGTCATGTCGACCGTGCCGTAATTGGGGTGATTCACGCTGTAGGTGGATTTATCGGATTTCCCGATGAGCATCTCGTTGTCCCCCAGCGACGGAAGGTTTTTTGCCCCACATGTGTTGGTCGGTGGGCCTGCGAATTCTTCTCCTTCGCTCCCTGGGGAGCAGGCCTCCTTCTCGCAGTCAGCCAGGATGCCCTCCTTCTTCTTGGTGTGCTCCTCTGAGAGGAATTTGACGAAGCCGTCGATGTCGCTCTCGGGCTGGTATCGGAGGAGCAGGA
The DNA here is from genome assembly GCF_013377495.2 of Cygnus atratus. Taxonomy (NCBI): domain Eukaryota; kingdom Metazoa; phylum Chordata; class Aves; order Anseriformes; family Anatidae; genus Cygnus; species Cygnus atratus. The sequence goes on along the minus strand of NC_066370.1, from coordinate 21,686,021 downwards.
CGCAGACGGAGACCAGCGTGTAGGCGAGCAGCGTGCCGATGGACATCATTTCTATCAGGTCCCGCAGGCTGACCAGCAAGGAGAGCAGAGCCGCGAGGAACCCAGAGACGATACAAGCCACCACCGGAGTTTCTGTGTAGGAGCTGACGTGGGACAAAAACCTGGAGCACGAAAACAGTTGCAGAAGGTTAAAATTGCTTACTGTCGTGGCTCCCTGTCACAGTAACCTGCACCTGGCTGGGAAGGCACGGGGGCAGGCTCTGAGCTGCAATCACTTCAGCTCTTTTTGGAGCTTGGACTCTGGACAGCCAAGGGCTGGGAATACTGTGGAGGCTGAGGCTGGAATTAGATCTAGCTTCAACTGACCTTACAATCTGAAATTGGCATTTGCAAATGCAAATAAATGCCAAGTTTTTGTGAAAATAGGCTGCTCCCCTTTGCAAGCAACTCGAATTAAATGCTCATCCTCACATGAGCTCAATCTCTAGGCACCAACAACAAATGAGCAACTTTTGTATAGACCTCTCCTGATTTTAATTTGGTGCATGCCCTGCTCCCCAAGCCCTGAGCCTGTGCATGCTTCTGTGCTCCCTCCGGTGACAGCTCCAGGCTGTCAGGGCACAGGACAGCCCCTGTCCCCCCAGCACACTTCCCCTCCAGGTCCCACAAATAAATGCCAGTGCGGGTGTGACTGACCTGAAGAGCAGCCCATCGCCAGCCATGGCATAAATGACTCTCGGCATCGGGAAGAGGGAGCCCAACAAGCTGACAGTCAGCCCAGCCACGGACCCGATAGCAACAATGAACTTGGCCGCATAGAAGCCACGGGCCACGAACATTTCCATCAGCGGGGACTCGGTGTCGATGGCATCGTACGGCACCATCAGCGTGAGGATGATGCTCACCTGGGGAAGGCAAGAGGAGCAGATGTCTCAGATCCCACCAAAGAAAGGGCCCTTGTTCGAGGGTTGAACGGGCACACCGACTCATGGGGAGAGGAGCTGAGCAGGTGCTCATAGCACGTCCAGCAGGGACATGCTATGTGTGTATATATACATGTATATGCACATATAGCTAGTACTTACGGACACGTATGCTGTCAAGCATGCGACGAGTGAGGCCGTGATGGCATACGGGATAGAGGTGTTGGGACTCTTTGCTTCTTCTCCCGTGGTAGCAATGATGTCGAAGCCGATGAAGGCATAGAAACATGTCGCGGCCCCTTTGAGCACCTGCGTGGAAGACCCGGGTGCTTGAGCAAAACCAATGGTTGGGCAAAACCGTTCTGTACACATTCTGCCTGTGCTGATCTGGCAAGAACTGGGGAGTGGAGTTAGGGATGTGTGAGAGCACTGAACATGCTGTGGACCGCCAGGTCCTGCCACTTTCTGGGAGCCCAGAGGTCCTCTATGAAAACCAGGACTGGGATTAGACATGGTGTCTCTTCTCAAACTGGATGCTTTAACAAAGGAGCTTGATTTATGGGGTGCATACTTACAGCTGGGTGTCTCCATTGGGCGAATGACCCTGGTAGCAGCCATAACCCAGTGGTCTGGTCTAGGAAACGGATTTCATTGTGTGTCCCGAGTAACTCGAAGCATCTGCAGCCCACTCATAGTGCCCCACAGACCTGTGCCTGCACAGTGCCCAAATCTGCTGGGACATCCTGGCAGCGACAGGCAAGGAGACTGACCAATTCCCAATATTCCACCCAAATCCTTTTATATTAGTGGGGATTTGTACCATGTTGACATGCTCCTTCTTAGCAAGACTCCTCATGGGGTAGCAAGATCCGCTAGCAGAGGAAGCAGAACAGAGCAAGAACAGTCAGATGCGCGCTGCTCTCCAAACAACCTCTGCTTTGCTTGGAAGCTGCAGACAGGTTGGAACACTTGGATAAGGAATTATTTGTACTGTTTAGTTATTTTATGTTATTATCTTTTTTTAATGTACAGTATTAGCAAGGACATTTATAGGAAACAAAAGAAGCAGGCTAAGGACTGTGTAGCCGTAAGGAGAGAGCTACTTTACAGTTCCAAAACCCTTACATGCATCTGGCTAGCTGGATACTGTGTGCCCATCACCTCTCTATCTCAGTTGCTTAGTGATGGAGCACACAGGAAATTTCACCTCTTGCGGGGGACTACCTCTAATTAACTTTTTAAGGTATCCCTGTGCTCCTGGGGATCTCATGCTTGCACTGTGGTGGATTACCTTCTGCAACCGATTTTGGAGAGAGACAGCCACCTGAAAATCATGGGAAGACCCTATTGATTTTGATAGGGTTTTGGATGTACCTTTTAAATGAATGTATCTTTTAAAAATATGTATTTTTGCCAGGAGATATTTGGTGTGTTGAATTAGAGCAAAACAGCTATTGTCTGTTTTCTTTTTTTGATTCCTATTGTATGGACCACAATGCCAAGCACAATCCAAAGGTAAATTCAACCTCTGCTCTCAAATGGGCCTCAGTGCTCTTCTCCTCATGGCCATGCTCTGGCAGAGAAATACCGACTTATCAAGGGGCAGTGAAGGGACTGCATGGCAGCCTGGGACCCTTTCAGTAATCGAGATTCTTGGTTTACTTTATTTTCTTGCTTATTTTTCTGCACAAAACCCCAATGGAGTCGAGCAGTGTAAATCTGAGAAATTATCTTGGGCTTGGGCCAGCTGAGATATTTTCAGTCTCTGTTCATCCTTGGATAAAAACCAGTGCAAGCAAGCTAAAAAAGCCAAATATGTCCAAATTCTCAGTAAGCTCTGAGGGAACATCCATAAAATAAGCACTGGCAGGTGGCATTATGAAGTGCTCAAAACAAATGCTCAAGAACATTGTTGTTGAAAACCAGCCAACGTAAGTATCTCCCCCTCCTCAGAGGCTGAGCTAGCTCCTCCTGAGTGCCCTTCCTTGACCAGCCACCGCATCGTGCTGTGGTGAGCCTGAGGATTAGTGGCATTTCCTGGGCTACACTGTCACATGCAATTTGGGGGAAGAGCAGGGTTAATTCTAAGGGATTCTAGGAGACATGGGCAAAGCACCGCAGTATCCCTTGGGTCTGGTGGAGTAAGGAGGGCTCCAAGCCTGCAGGGCTGGCAGCTGGAGGTCTCTGGCCAAAGCACAGGTGGGTTTAGCGGGGCCAAGACCTGGGGAGTGAGGTGGAAGCAGGGTCCGTGCACCACAAGCAAAGCTGAGCATGTGGGGGGGGGGGGGTAGCACCACATAGATGCCACATGCCCCACCATCTGCATGCACAGGACTTACCCCTGGCCATCCAAATGGCAGGAATTGCCCTTCAGACCAGTTGTCAGCTTTGACGAAGAAGAGTCCGGCAATCATGATGAAGATCCAGACTGCCAGGTTAATGACGTTGAGCACATTGTTCAGCCCCACCGAGTTCTTTACTCCCATGGCCACGATGATGGTGACAATGACAGCGATGACCAGAGCAAGAAGGTCAGGGTAAGACTCCTCTCCTTTCCCTGGGTAAGAGAAAAGAGGTATGTAACTCTTCATCCGTAGCTGCAGAAAGCAACTCCAGAAAATCAGGGGGGTCTTTAGTAATGCTTTTCAGACCCTGAGGTTTTGCAGAACTCCTTGATCTCTCTGCAAAGGTGGTCTCCAGGTGCCCCTGCCTCTGTGAAGTAGAGCTCTTTTATTAAGTTGATAAATCCTGATACCTCAACACACTGTTAGGAGTTTGGGGAGTGCAGCAAACAAATGATCAGGTCCCAGTTTGCACAATGTATATCTGCCAAGTACTAATTAAAAATCGATCAAAGACTAGATTTTCATGACAGAATTATGGGAGAGCTAGCTGTTGTTACTGGTAGGAGCTGTGGACTGTTACTGGTCGTATGGGACTGTCACAGCACTGAGCTTCTACAGATCAACTCGATTGGCACTTTCTAAGAGGCTCTGTGTGTGCTTTAACAGGATTTTTCTGGGTGTTTATTCTGCTAAATTCTGGCTCGGTTCAAAGAGGCTCAAAGCACTGGGATCACGTATCTCTGGCCCCCAAAACCCAGCCTGTGAACCAGATGCAAAGGCAAAGTACCAGAGGCAGACAGATGGTAAATAATGAATGAAACCTAATATCTATGTCTGTCTTCTGACGTGCTTCCAATTACTTTTTGGGCCCTAATTAATGGAAGAAGCACAGCAAGACATGCATGCCTCTGGCCTGGTTCTCACCCAGCCCGTTCAACGTCCCGACGCTGTTGATCATCCATCGGCTGATGGTGTGGTTGGCCAGCGAGTCGAACATGCTGCTGAGGGCACTGGCACCTGCGGCCGTGCCGATCAGGTACTCCAAGATGAGGTTCCAGCCGATGAAGAATGCTACGAATTCGCCCACCGTCACGTAGCTGTAGGTGTAGGCAGAGCCCGTGGTCTTGGGGACCCGCACACCAAACTCAGCGTAGCAAACACCTGTTTAGAAAAAAAAAAATAAAAATGAAATAACATAAGGGAAACGTGATGGGGAAAAGGAAAGAGACCCATGTGCCTGGAGGTGCCAGGAGGTATCCAGGGCTGCAGTCAGCGTCAGAGCCCAGAGACATTGCAGTGCACCATGGTGACTCCCCCTCCCCAGTCTCTGGGCTTCCAAAGCATCCCATTCCCCATTAAAATTAAGTTACGGTGGATATTTTTTGAGGACAGAGTTCAAACCACCCAAACATTTACAGCCTGTTGCAGAAGAGCCCTCTCACAGGTCCGTGCCTCATTTTCGCACCGTTGAATCAGTGTCTGCAGTGCTCTGGGGAGAGCTTTGTCTTTTCACCCACAGCCCTGCCTGCAGCAAGACCTCACTGCTGCATGTTCCCCCGGCAAAGCCAGCTGCAGCCCCTTGCAGGCACACCGTGATGTTGGGGGAAATTCATCCCTAGGGAGCAGAACTGGGCAGTGCTGGTGGTGTTATCCTGGTGGCCCTGTTTTCATACAGTAGCTACCCCAGTGACAGACTTCTCTTCTTCCTCATCCCATAGTGGCACTGTACGACAATTTTTTTGCCAGTTTTTTCCTGATATTTTTTCCCAACAATGGTTCTTTCAGATGTATTATTTGTGGTACAAATATACCAACAAGATCCCAGCACTTGAAGCTGCAGGAGCCACCATAGCCCTGGGGCTCACGGGATAACGGAAGCTGCAGTGAGACCTGCTGGAGGATGGACTATGAGCATCTTCACAGTAGTGCGGGGTATTTAACTGGAACAGTTTGGGAGAAGATTTCGGTGGACTTCTGTACTCACCAAACTCCTTGTGTACTTACTATGTCAGGATACTTTTCAGTAAAAACCTGACCCTGACACACTGCTGTCTTAAAACAACCAGCAAATTTTATTTAGAAGTCATGGATGGACTTAGTCAGAAATTCCCAGAACATTAGTCAGGATAAGTGCTGGGAGGGCACACCGCCTGTCCCCATCCCTGCGACCCCATCTCAGCCTTGCTGCCCCTGCCTCCCTGCTCAGCAGTGTCACACGCCTTAACGGCTTCAGGATGTAATTATAATTGTGTAAACATGTACTAATTACTGAGTTCTCTCTCAACCACCGTTCTCTGTTCTGAAGCTAATAATTGCTTCAAGTTTGCAATCAGTTCAGTAGATAAAGAGGAATGAATAATTTATAAAAAGTTTGTAAGCTTGCTGCTCTTGCCGTAAGTGCAATTATTACACAGCGGAGACACAAAATTATTGGATCCCTAAACTTAATTTGGGTGTGTTTCTTGTCCTGTTATTGTGGCTTTGTACATTCCATTCTCTGTTTAGCTTGCATGCACGATGCTGGCTGTGCTTTTCAATGGGACTCTTCAAAAGCTGATTTCTGTAAAGCTGGCCCAACTGCAGGAGCAACAAGATGTACTGATCAACCCACCCCACACAGTCATTATTCAAAGCTGATTAAAAATGCATGCACTCTGCAAAGGTAAGACATTCACAGATAACTGCAGGCCTAAATGATTTATGAAACAGGTGCTCTGATGGGGACAAGTATCTAGTTTCTTTCTTTGATGGCCTTAAAATCATATAATCTTTCTTGGTGGCAGCTCTACTTTTAGCCAATGACAAGATCAGGCCTAAAGAGGATTGTTATTGATGCAGAATGATAGCGGCAAAGCAGAGACATTAACATGTATAAAATGTTTGAGTCTTCAATTACACTACAAGGATCCCAAAATAGAAGAGTAATCTTTCTCTGTGCATTGGGTACCACAACATGTTGGCTATATCTGCATTAGGTATCAGCATACATTAAGAAAATAAACTAATTTTTATCACAGCATGTGGTACCAGCCCAGGGGACACAAGATGCAAGCTCTGCCTTCCATCCCACTACCACTGACCGTGCCAGCTGGCATTAATCAAACCACTGTGATGCTACAGGTCCTCCAGCAGAAGAGGGGTTCACAGCACTTCCCTCTCTCTGTGTACAGCTTAAAAAAGAAGATAATATAGTAATTTATTAGGGAGCAGATTTTATCTCAGTAATCCCTGCTCTATCTGTAGTGTAATGGTGATAATAAAACTGTGACATTAAATGTGAATCCATGAGTAGGGCTGTAATGAACCTGTCCTGTACCTGAGAGAGCAAAGGGATGCAAGGGCAGAGGCCAAACCCTTCCAGCATGAGGAGTTGTGCTTGGTCCCTGTGCGAAACTGGCCTCCAAGAAAGCAGCAATTGTGCAAACAGCCTGCAAATGCTGCCTTAAGTAACGCCATCAAATTCAGTGGCACTCCCGTTCACAAAAATGATCCCCAAATCTTCGTGGAACTGAAGCCTCGCAACACCGCTGGGAAGCTCCAAACTCCGGCTCCGAGCCCTTGCTGGGTTTCACTTGCCAAAAACACGCTGCTGTTACAAACAACAGCAGAGCCAATGATGAGGCGAGGAAGCAGCCAAGGAGACTATGAAAACACTGCATCCTTGGGAAAACACTTTCCCAGGGCTACACAAGCAAGGGGAGATGAAAGCAGAGCCGGGAGCGGCGCAGCCATGGGCTGCGGGGGCAGCAGGAGCCCCCTGCCATGGGGCAGGACCCACGGCTTGGGGGAAAAAGCCCCATTTTGGAGGGCGGTGTGTTTGCTCAGAGGAGACCTGCCCAGGCTCACTGGGTTGCTCTGCTTGCACTTGGTTTGCATCACGAAATGGGCGGCAGGGTATGATAAAGGCACAACAGTCTTGAAAAGCAGAGCTGGGTCATTCCCGTCTGGTGTTCAAGTCCTCTGCCACTGACTCAGGGTTTCCTGCTCAGCCCGCACGCAGAAGCAGGACGCCAGACTGACACAGCAGGCAGAGCCCTGCTAGCAGGGAGAGCGGGGACATCACATCATCACGTTAGCGCTGATCTGGAAAGGACAAACGCCAGCAGGACTGGCTTCATGTGGAAACTGCAGCTCGGGCCATATGCTCAGCTGGGGTCACAGGAGGCGATGGAATTCACTGACTTTTCACTAAAATATATAATTCCTCCCTCTCTGCAAATTGCTCTGTTTGTTTATCTTTTTGGAAATTCAAAGAGTGATCCTGAGTGAATAGGAGCCAACAAAATCAGCTCCAAAACTAGCTGAGGGGTTGTTTAAACGCCAGTAACGTCCACAACAAGAGAAGGCAGCCCCAGTGCTGCAGAAGCCACCGGCGTCCTTCCCATTAAAGCAGAGCTCCCACGAGCTCCAGCCCTGTGCCGTGGCCGCGCTCTGCCCTGACCACACACAGCAAAGCTCTCTCTGGTGGCTTTAAGTGCATTAAGCACAGGATACATCCTGCGGGGAGCCGTCAGTGGGTCATTACTCCTCTGTAGGTCGTGGGTGTCCCCAAGGTGATGAGACCCAGCATCAGCTGCCGGCCCATGGCAGCACATGAAGGAGCCTCCGTCCCCCTGAAGCAGCCAGCAGGTGCTCAGGGCAGTGCCCCATGCAGAAAACCCGCCCGCACCACTCACCTGACAAGATGGAGGCGACGGCGGCGATGATGAAGGAAACGATGACCCCGGGCCCCGCCATCTCCTTGGCCACCAGGCCGGACACCACGTACATTCCGGTGCCCACGCAGCTGCCTACTCCAAGGGAGATGAGGTCAAGGGTGGTGAGGACCTTGGCCAGACGCGCCCCCTGACCAGCAGCTGTCCCTGTGCCCTCCAGCATCGACTCCACGGGCTTGGTGCGCAGGACGCGGGCGCGCAGGGCATGGCCCGCGGCGCCCCAGGGCACCCGCCGCGGGTCCAGGCGCGAGACCAGGCCGCTCATGGCTGCGGCTGGGCCTGGGCTCGGCGCAGGCGCTCCCAGATGGATCCGTGCTCAGGGCTGCGGCCTCATCCCAGCGCCCTGGTTCCTCCCGCTCTGGCGGCCCGGCTGCAAGAGAGAGAAAAGGCCCTCGTAACGTGGTTTTTGGCTGAAAAAACCGAAGGAAGAGGGGTTGTGCCAAGCTGGGGATGGACAAAAAAGGGGCCCTGAGCCACTTGCTGACTGGGCTCCAGCCCCAGGGGAGCTTTGCAAAGAGAAGAGATGGACTTCTGGAGTAGCAGCAAGAAGCTTTGGGGTCTTGCTTCTGCACAGCTGAAGAAAACCCGGAGAAAAGCTCAGCAGCAGCACCGCGGCCGCTGCAGTCATCTTTTAATACTTCAGCATTATGCTGCCTGAGCCCGTCTGCTCTAAATGGCCATTATGCCTTCCAAATCATAAGATTGTCTTCTAAATCATGAATAATCTTGTGCTTTTTCATCTTCAGTCATATTCTCAAGCACTGTTCAGACACTGCCCTTTCTCTGCCCTCTCTGTCTCTTGTTTTTTAACAAACTGCATAGTTCTTAGACAAGCAGAAATGACTTCCCAGTGACATGTGATGACTTCTTGACTTTGAACAAAATAATCAGAATTGACAATCTCTGCGTACTAAAACAAGGAAAAAGGAAAAATAGTTTATTTAAGACGAATTGTAGCCTGGCAGTTTCCTTCCTGTTAATGCAGAAATCTTTTTTTATTCTTATTACTTCAAAGACAAAAAAATTATTTTTTCCATCTTTACATCCAAAACAAATTACATTGTGTCTACCAGGCAGCCTTGTCTTGCTGGAGTTTATTAAATAAAGCACAGCATTCGTTTCATGTTTTGGTTGATCACGGTTCAAATTGTGCTGATTCCTACTTCGAGTTACCACAAGCTGAAAGGATCCATGTTCTAGCTAAGAATAATAGTAATGAAAAATAGATACCACTCTTGATCAAATGTGCATCTCTGGGATGAGAATAAAAAGTGGGTTTAGCTGCTTCAGGGCCATGTGCCCACCTCTGGGGCTGTGTTTTAGTCATGAGAGAATGAACTCCTATAACCAAAGTAACCTCCACCTCAAATTCATCCTTCTTTTCTCCAGAGCTGTCACACAGCATCTCTAAAGTATGGGCTGGCAAAGAGGTGTTTCTGCACTTCACTTGACCACTTCCCACCCTTATTTATTTCTTTTCCTTAGTGTGTCTTTATGGATGCTCCTAGTTGAATTAGAAGGACTCAGGTCACTATGCTTAGGTTTGCACCAAATGGCCCTGAACTAGCCAGGGAATCGGGCAAAAGTTTCTGTTTTTTTGAACTGCTGCAACCCAGATGCCCTGATCGCTGTGCAATTTCCTTCTTTGTAGTTTGTATGGGGAAAAAAACCATCCTTTTCTGGCCAGGGTTGCTGGATGTGCCCAGGCTGAGACCCTGGCACATACAGGTCCTCTTGAGCCACCAGGGGAAAAACCTCAAAACCAGCTGAAATGAAATCACTTAGTAATTGCAGCTACATTCAATCAAAGCGATCACTGGAAACTGTTCCAGGTGTTTAAGTGAGATCAGCATATTGCTGCTTGGGAACATCCTCTCACACCACCTGCAGCCATAAAACACATCTCATGGATGGACAACATTTACCTGGGGCAGAGACAGCTCATTTCTGCCCTGCTCCACTGACACCTCGAAAGACAGAGCAAAGCAGCCAGCAGCCAGGGAGAGCTTTTTGGCGAGGCTGATGCGCAGGCGCTGCTCGGCGATTGCAGTCATCCATTCCACGGCGATGCAAATTGTGAAGCCTTGAGAGACTGGTTTAAATCCACGGCCAGGAGGAGAGAGCGCTTTTTCCTTGTGGCTGCCGTCTGCTCTCCTCGTTACACACATGGAGGCTGAGGGGAGGCCGAGGGGAGGCTGCGGCAGCGCTGGCGCAGCAGCGAGGGCCGGCCTGGCTCCACTCGCACTGCTGCCACCGCGCGCTTGTTAGCAACCACTGTTTGTACCACAACACTCTTCTTCATTAGGGTAAATTAACTAAAACAGCAATCAAGTCAGAAGGAGAGGCCTTGTAGTTTACAGCCGTGCATCCTTCTAAGCATCTGGTTTGGCGCAGAAGTTTTCCTGACCTAAACCTGCTGTCCTCATTAGCCCCAGCTCATCCTTCAGGATGGCTCATCTCACCCTTCTGTTAATTAATCCCCTCTGCCCAGGGGGTCCCCAGAGTGTCCCTAAGCAAGGCCCTCTGCTAAATAATGTCAGGAATACGAGGAGCAGAATGTCGATGATGATAAATTAGAAACCAGAGCTCCTGTTGGCGTATCGATGGGGAGCCAGTCGGGGGCACTCATTAAGATGAATGTCAGAGCCAGAGCAAAGTTATCTCTTCACCCTGGGCATGGAGGTGCCTTAGTGCTCGGTCAGACCAGGGAAAGAAATCTGGAGAGAGTCAGGAACACCCTGATGCCCCCTCCGATGACAGCGTTCCTGCCCTCGGCCCCCTGCCCACCCCATGCAGGGGCTGCGTGCTGCAGCATCACCCGCAGGGACGGCAGTGCAGGAAGCTGCTGCCGGCAGCAAACCACTGCAACACGAGATGCAGAAGAGAAAGTGAGAGAGAAAAAGCCTTGCTATCCTCGCTTCCCTGCCCCCTTCGTTGTTTCTCTTTCTTCTTTTTTTCTTTTAATTACCAGGCTGGTATCTGTGAGGCGGAGTGGTGGGAGCAGACACGAGATGCTCATTCCCATTTCAGCCCCTACAGCAGGGAGAGAAATGACGTCAGTGTCGGGCGGCCGTGGACCAGAGGGATGCGTCTGCCGGGCTGCTCGTCACGCTGCTGTTTTCATCACCAGCGCAGTCGGATTTGGAGTTTCGTGAGCTTGTTTTTACAGCCTCGGGCCCCAACTGGGCTGTCCCTGCCACAACTGGTACTGCTGCTGCTCACAGCCCACTGCCATGGCCGGGGAGAGCCCGGCACGGAGCCAAGCGCTCAGTCTGCTCCCCGCCACCACTCACATCGTCCAGCTTCAGCATCTGCCCCTCTGCCTTTGCAGATAATTTGTGGTTTGTTTTGTTTTTTAACTCTCTCCATTTTTTACCTCTATTTGAGCAACTCAAGTGGAGCGGTGGTTATTTAAAACTAAAATTTTCACTAAATAAAAATAGCGATATATTTTAGGTTTAAGAGCAAATTTGTGTTGTATCAACTAAAAAACAGCTTCCTTTTTTTTTCTTTTTTTTTCTTTTTTTTCTTTTTTTTTTTTTTTTCTGTGTGTCTTCAGAGCAAAATGGAATTGGAGGGGTCAAACCACATTTTCCTGTGCTACTTTCATCTGTGTTATTTTAGGTGCTTTAACAATGTTAATGTTGCTGCAAGATGGCCAAAGCCAATTATCTTCTTTTGAGAAGTAAGCACAATAAAAGGGGAGTTATTCAACTTGGCCAAAGCCATAACGCAAGGGTGCCACACGTCCAGAAGCAGACCCAAGAGTCCTTACATTTTGTATTCCTCTCTCCGGTATAAGTAAGAGTCAAACTAGAATGGCCTCCTTCATGGCTTGCAGCCAGTGGGTCCCACTTCCAAAGTTAATTAGCTAGTTAGGTATTTGGGCACCTATGCCGGCATTCTGGTTTTGCACTTTTCCACTCTTTTTGTACAGGTAGCAGTGACTCTGCATGGTGCAGAGCGGCATAGGACCAAGAGCAGGACGCTTATGGCAGACACAGCCATCTGTGATGCAGTGTTGTAAGTAATGCAATATGCATGAAGGGCTCCATTTGTGTTTGCAAAAAGCTATTTAACCAAGAGGAGGAAAAAAAAAAAGAGAGAGAGAGAATTATGGAGAAAGAGGTATAATCAATTTGCACATTTCTAAAAAGGTCTGGTTTGTCATTGTTTTCTTGAGATGGCAAAGTAAAAGCCTTAAAAAACATAATGATGCTGCTAATGCAGGGAAATGACAAATCAATAGATGGGTGAGCTGAGCAGAAGATGGGGAACCAGGAACTTCTTGGAACTACGCTGGCAGGCTCCCTCTACGAGCACGATGAGACCACATGAAATAACTAAATTTGCTTCTCCCTCAGTAAAATGCAGAAAGCAGCTCCCTTCCAGAAGTGCACGAGTGGTTAATTCAGTTGGGTTTTCTAAGGAAGCTGCAGAGAAAACACACTGAAACCGACTAATGCTCCTCTAGCCACACCTTGTTGAAAGCAGTGTTGTGTTTGTGCACTGTATGTGCACAAGGTGATCTGCAAAAGGACGCCTGCGGTGCCATGCACATTTAAACCCCCGTTTGCTGCGGCTGCCTGACTTTGCATTCAAAGCCCAAAAGCTCGAGGCTCTCAGATACAGCCTCCCCCATCAGAGCCATGGGACAGTCAAAGAAATCAGACCCCTGAAGGAAGCTGTTCTTGCAGGCTGGGGGGCACAGCCTGAGGCTGTCCCACAGGGACCGACATGCTGCCTTCCAAAATTTAAGAATTAAAACTCTGCAAAGGGGGCGCCCAGGACCAGAGGCACCCATCTCTAACACCAGCACGTACTTTGCAGCCCATTCTGGCCACAGCTGCTCCTGACGGCTGTGGGGGCACCTTCTGAGGGCCACAGCGAGCAGCCCAGTCTCGGTGCCGCAGGGATAATGCCTCGTGTTTGCAGCTCCATGCTTTCTCCTGCTTTGGGGTCATACTTTCAGTAATTACTGCTTGGGCAAGATACATGCTTTCTGTAACACATCCCACTGCCATAGAGGACCAGGGCTGCCTTTCTATCAGTGAAATGTTTAGACCTAGGTTACCAGACAGGCTTTTCTAGAACAACATTCATTTAAAAATGTCTTTGCTTTAATAACATGCAGGAGAAAGCCACTGTAATTACTTGGTTACACTTTCTTTTTCTTCCTCTGCAGATCCATACTTTTGTGCCCTAGAATGAAAGTCATTAAAGTTTGCTCCAGGCCGGCCATGAGAGCTTTCTTCATTTGACATAATTCACAGACTGAGTTACTTATTAATGTGTGAGCCTCTCTAAACAAAACGGATTTTTACTGTTGCAAAGGCTGGCTGATGCATCATCACGACAACTTATTTCATTTCAGAATATCGTTTTGAATTTCAGTGGCACAAATACAAATTACATTTTTCGCTAAAGTACTGTTGTAACACTAAGGTTTGTTGTCCAAACCAGAAAAAAATAATGACCTGTATATCATATGCAGGATCTGAAAATCCACTATTTTTAAGTCTCTACTTCTATTTTGAAGATTGCTGTTTTTATAGAGATTCCTTTATTCCCCACTAAGAAACTGTTTTTTCCTCCCAACTCTCGCCAGCAGTCTTCGTGGCTTTCTGCAAAGCCCTTCCATGCAATAAATTAGCAGGACTCAGAACTGGTCTTCTGTGCTGTAAACACATCAGGCTTACACGCATGGTGCAGCTCTTGCTGGCTTTCAAATGCATTTCTCTTTTGTATGTGCACAGGGTCTCATTAATTAGTTATCGTGTTCCATCAGCAGTTATACAAGTGTAATTGATAATGCCTCACTGCCCTGTTTCCATGATTTTGTCTATTAGCTAATAAATGCAGGAGAGGTTCTCAGAGAAATACATTCCTCAGAAGGAGCTGGAAAGAGGCATTCTTCAGTCCAGAGCCTCCTGAAGCCTCCAGAAGCAGCAGCAGCAGTAGTATATGCAAATCAGCAGGCTTTTTCCATATGGAGAAGGCAGCCGAGAGCTTGCAGGGCAATTTGGGTAGTTGTAGCCCATGTCACTAAATTTCTCAACAGAAGTGTGAGGTAGATTCAACGCACTTCTAAGGAAGTGAATAGAAGCTCCTGCTGCTTCTATTACACATTTGGCTGCTTATTACTATTATTCACTAGGACAAAAAATCCCAGCCTTACATGAGTAATCCTCCTGCATTTCAACAGAACTGATTACATGAGTAATGTGAACACAAGTTGATCAAAGAAGATGATTTATAAGAGATTTTCTGTGTTTAGTCATTTATCATCATAAGTCAGGCAGCGCACTGCAACACCTAAGCAGTGTGTGGTGTGAGTAATACCTTGTGCTGTAGCATGAGTGCTTTTTGACATTTCCCAACAAGTGAGTTATGAATGTGCAACTAAGACTACATCAGCATATAGGATGTTACTTATGGAGCAGGATTAAATGAAGAATGATGTGTTCTTAAAAATGCTAATAGCTCAAAAATTAGGGTGTTATAGTACTCCTGTGTAATGCACACTAACTGCCTGGAGATGTCCTTGAGTAGCAAGGGAATCAACATGAGCAAACATGGTTATCTATAGCTTTAAATTTGGTTGCCATTGAAGCCCTGCTTCTGTGTACTTTGTCTCAGCCTCCCTTAAAACTGAATTGAATAGAGTTGCTGAAATATTATTGCTGTGGTCATTAAGACCTGGTTCAATAATGCTCTTGGGCACATGCTTAAAGCAAAGATTTAATCATGCTGCTGCTGGTAGAACGTGCTCAGATGTGCAAGCAGCCTCTAAACACAAGGGGGTGGCTCCAGCCTCAGGTTTAAGTGTGTGTCGAAGGACTTTGCTGAGAAAGACCCAGCCAGCACCCGGGGAGCTGGGGACTCACAGGAGGAGCTGACAAAAGCACTGACTTACATCACAGTAGCTGACAAGCGTGGGCAGCAAGAGTTGGTGGCTACTGAGGGCCAGCACCCAAACCCTGTTCACTTGTGGATCAAGCATTTTTTTTATTTGTTTACATAAAGTTTCAACACACATCCCCCTGTAGACACCTATGGCATAACAGCAGAAACTCTTCCAGCAATAATCCTTCTCCCTATAAGCAGCAAACCGCTTGACCCAGTAACTCTGTATTCCCAAAATTACGATGCAGCATTTGAAAAACCTGCTCTCTGTTTGCTCACCTGCCAGGTAGGTTCAATTTATTGTATGATGCCTTTCAGTAAATTATTGATACAGCCATCATGCAGAGGAACAGAAACAATAGAATCACGTGTGGTGTGGCTCCACCCCACTGTTTTTGTTTCCTAAGTGCCTGGGCTTCTCTCTGACAGTTCTATTGCAGGGAAAGAATAGTTTTCTCCTAGGGACGTTCCAGTGAGGTGACAGCAAGGAATCAGCTGTGGTGGCAGCCTCAGCACCAGCTGGAGCACCCAGCCCCAGCTGAGCCCCGTGACGATGACCATGGAGTCTAGGGCTGCTATCTGATGAGCCACAGGAGACATATACAAGAAGAAAAATTGCTTAGTACTCGAAGGCAGTTTCCAGTAGACAACCATAACTTTGCTACATCTCATTGCTTTCAAATGAAAAAGAAAAAAAAAGTGATGAGTTTCTGTGGCTCACGGATCTAAGCTGGAATCTGCTCCAATTACATAGTGGGTGGTTTAATGACTTCAGCAGCTACCCTGGGCTGAGGCAAGAATGTGGCCAGGATTTCATCTGTAGGAATCAGCTTAAAATGCTTCCTATATTGCTTGACAGGACCCTTTTGCACCCTAGATCTACTATCTCTCACAAAAATTACAGGTTTGGGTGCAACCATGTCATTATGCTTTATAGAGAGAGCCAAACAACAACGTGCTGGTTCAACATACACATTATGAGGGTCTTAATAGCTTAGGTGCTCTGAAGGCAAAGTTTTAACTATTTGGTAGCTAAGAAGTCTGAGGGACTAAGCATATCCTAGTACAGACTACTCTGTTACCATCATAACCATTTTTTCCCATGAAGAGCCTAGGACTGTATTTACATCTCTATAAGCTCATGCCATCCGATGTTTGAAAGCTACAGGTCTTCACAGGAAAGATATTAATTTACTCAGTGAAAGGTTGTCCTATTCTCATTGAATTTTCTAGAAAAACTCCTGAGTCCTTCAACAGAAGATGGATGAAATCTTATATTATATGTACATGATCTCAGAACTGAGCAAATTTACTGTCTTGTGCTTCAAAAGGGAAGCAGTGTCAAGTTAGCCTATAGATATATCCTTTAAAATATTTTGGATTGGGCTCCTTGTTGATATGATCCCATCCGAGACTCTGGAATTTCATAAACAATGAATTTTCATCATTTTCACATGATCCTAAAAAAATTATCTAGAGAAGGCTAAGTTATGTCTTCACTTAGGAGTCATGACTGACTCCCCAAGGAAAATGATTTATGTTTTAAATTGCTTCACTTTACTGCAAAGTGCACAAAGAAAGGGATTCCCTTTAGGGAGAGTTAATTAATGAAGCAAGCTGAAAAAAAAATAAATAAATTGAGGTGTTCAAAATACAAGTTGGTCACTCATTTGTTCTGCTCTCAGTACATGGCCAAAACTCCCCCTGGGAACGTTGTGCTTGTCGAGAGGGGAGGTGGGCCACCTGGGAGCAGAGCTCTACGCCCCTGTGCCTGACTGGGGGAATGAGGGATCAAAGGCACCATTAAGTCCACCGAGTTCATTTTGTCTGAATTAGCCATTAGCTTCCATGCAATTAATCCTGCAGGGAGCCAAATGACTTGCTTTGGCTAAGTTGCATCATTTGGGAGAACGTCAAGTCTTGACATAAACAGATGGAGAGTCCAGCAGGTTTTCTGATAGCTCTTTCATCAGGTCATCAGCCCTCCACTGTTCAAAAATGTGAGCCCTCACTTAAATCAGAATGTTTTGGCTTTAGCATCTCAGCACTAATTCATGCCGTGCCTTTCTTTGACAGATGGAGAAGTAACTCAGTGCCTGGTAATTTCTTTCTGTAAAAGCTCTTAGATTTGTGAATCAAGTCACCTCCCACCCTCTTTTTTAATGAATCAAATTGACCAGGTGCTGTAGTTCTTCCTTTATAAGGCCTTTGCTTCAATACTTTCAAGCTTTGGCTTTTCTTCCTTTTTTTTTGAACTCCAATTTTAATGTCATTTTTGTTAATATGTACTGCATCCTAGCAGTCTCAATTGCCAAAGGCAGAGGTAAAATTTCCTTGCCATATCTCTCCTTGCTGAACGGCAGTTGTACGAGGCCTTTTTGGCCTCAGTTCTGCTCAACTGCTCATACTTTTTTTTTTTTTTTTAACTTTAAATCAATACACAATACATATTGTACATATTGCCTCCTTCCTATCTTTTCAGATATTTACTGTACATTTGACTTTACTTTGAGAGGACCCAAGCTGCTTCATCTGCATCATTTACCCCTCATCACTCTCTGTTTTGCTGGCAAAGTTCAGCACCTTCGACAGATGAAAATGGGGAACAGCACTCGGGCCTCGCATCCCCGCAAGAACCCCTTACTTCCCTGCTGTCACGCAACACAGATTCCCCACGGAGCTTAATGTTTTAAGAACAGCCAATTAGTCGGTTTAATCTAGGTAACTGCTCACTCTAGTATTGCTTTTGGCTTGTTTGGTTTTTTGTTTGTTTACAACGTGTTGTTCAACTATGGTAAGTCATATGCGTTGTGTGTACCGATAAAACGAGTGTATGTAAATATCTGTAGCAATCAGACTTTCAATCTCATGACAGCTTTTGGGCAATTAAACAAACGCCTTGGCATGCTAAAATGTACTTACCTACTACTTAGGGGCTCTGGGAGGATTAATTAGTTAATATGCTAGATTAAATCAGACGCGGCCCTTTTGAGCTGAGAGTCTTCTCTGGGGTTGACAGGAGGAACGCTGCTTCCCAGCCCTCCCCAGAGCCCGTGCTGGTTTCGGAAGCCCTATATTAGGGCTCCGTATGCACGGGCTGTCGCGGGAAGGCACTAAGTCGATCTGTCTAAACTAGCATTTAATAGGCCACGAAACCCGAGCAGGGAAGCGATTCTGAGAAGAGCGATCAGGCTTTTCCATGAGGCGATGCACAAGCGCACCCAACGGGGGCTGTTGGGCGCCTCCAAACCCCCCTGTGCCATGGACAAGCACCGGCCGGGGGGGCTGGGGTACGAAGGATGCCCAACTCCAGCACCGGGCCCCGACTCGGAGCCACTTCTGCCGGCGGGGCTCCAGCACCGGGGACAGCGCCCGGTCCCCACGCCTGGCCCCGGGGCTCCGCATCCCCCCGGGCCACCCCGGGGCTGCTCAGCCCCTCTCTCCCTTTCTTTTCCCACCGTTCCCCACCAGCCCCATAGCATCAGCCCCCCGGCTCATTGATGCCCCAGCATCTCCGGGGGCGCTCCGCACCTCGGGGGCTCTGCAGAGGAGCCGGGACCGCAAGAGGAGCCCCCCCCGGCGGGGGGCAGCGCTGTGCCCCTTCCCTCTTTCCCCCCCCCAGCACTCTCCATCCCCTGTCCCTGTCCCCCCCCCCGGCCTTGCGGGCACTCACCGGAGGCTCCGGGGGCCGGCGGGGGCGGCTGCGCTGCTGCAGGCGGCGGGGGGGGCGCTGGGCACCGGCGGCTCCGGCTCCCGGCCGCGCACGCAGGGCGGAGGGAGGGATGGAGGAGGGATGGAGGGAGGAGGGAGGGATGGAGGAGGGATGGAGGAGGAGGGAGGGATGGATGGAGGAGGGCGCTGCAGCTCCTCAGTTATTCAGCGCTTCCCCCTCTCCGCTCTCTCCCCGCCCCGGCAATACCACCGAGGCGGGTCGAAGAGACCTTCCCCCCCCCTGC
The DNA here is from genome assembly GCF_013377495.2 of Cygnus atratus. Classification (NCBI taxonomy): domain Eukaryota; kingdom Metazoa; phylum Chordata; class Aves; order Anseriformes; family Anatidae; genus Cygnus; species Cygnus atratus. The sequence continues at coordinate 21,667,176 of NC_066370.1, read as the reverse complement.
TGCCCCCCTGCCCAGGTGTCCTGAAGGCTGCCCTTGGCCTTCCCCGAGTGGCCCTGCTGTTGTTTTTTACCCACCCCCCCCGGAGGACGGGTTTCGGCGCCCCGTGGGGAAGCTCCCCCTCGCTTTCCCCTGGAGCCGCACGCCGAGATTTGGGTGCTGATGCTGTCATCCCAGAACGGGCAGAATTAGGGCTGAAAGAAAATGCCTCATGCATTGCAGCCTGCCACGTCCAGCCCTCTGCCTGGGAGGAGTTAGCAGGTGCAGGGCATGTTTTATATCCCTGGCTGCTTTTGAGGATAGCTGCACTTCGTGTTCACGATTATTTCCTATTTTCCCATTGCATTTTTATTTCTCGACTCTTGCTATTTGTTTCCCTCTCGAAGTGCTCCCTCTCTGCATCCATATTCTTACTGTTCCGACATCAAATCCAAAATGTTTTTCTCTCCAGTGATGTCTGTGGAGGATCAGATTTCAGTCTCCATTACAGTGTCATGCTATAACTCCTAGCGTGACCCATTCCCAGGTGCACAGTGTGCCTTGAAGCTATTCGCTCTTTTAGAACTGAAATAAATATCTGCTGGTAAAAATTAGGAGTGATCCTTCAGCTTCTGTCCAGCTTGGACCAGTGCCTGCCTAATGTGAGAGACCCCGACAGGAACCGCATCAATGTGGGGATCTTGTGGGGGCCTGCAGAGAAACACCACACAGATAAACCTTGCCAGGACGTGCATGGCTTCGGGCAGGATGGTGGCTCATGTGTCATCTCCCATTTCCATGGTACTTTCTGCGGCTTTCCAGATGAGTGCCATCATTTTCCCAGTTTCTTACCAGGCTCCTTCCTCTCTTCAGCTTGGCTTTGCCTCCCTTTCTGCAAAGCAGTCCTCCTGCAGCCACTCTCTTCCCTGAGGAGAGCAGAAACAAGCTGCTCCCTTGCTATCCCGGCCAGCAGGAGCTGTCACTACAGAACCACCGATGCTCTGCTCCCCTCATGCTGCTCCAACCAGCACAGCTCAGAAAAAGCCTCGCTGGAGCCCAGTGCAGCCACCCCCGTTACCATCCTCACAACCAGCAGCTTTGAAAAACCCGGATTTGTTCTTTTCCTTCTTCTTCCATTGCCCATAAGCAACACTCAGAGCTGCAGCTGCTCTCCCCTCTGTTCCCCGTGCTTCCCATTTGGTTGTTGTCCCTCTTCTCATTCACTTGCTTCCCCCAGCTGCTTTTGCTCAGTTTGTGGGTACCAAATGCAGCTGTGGGTGTCCAACCTTAGGAGCATCCCTGCCTTCCACCTTCCCTTGTGCTCTGGCAGACTTTGCTGTATATAGTCTTCCTGTCCCCGTTACAGCCCAGCCTTGGTCTCTTTTTTATATGTCTGCTTCTCTTTTATCCTGTGGTACTTACAGTCAGCTACCCGAAACAACCTGCCGTCACCTTGAGCAATAAAGGGACTAAATGTCTTGTCTGAGGCTCACTTAAGCTCTTTCTCATTATTCCTTGCCCTGTTCTCATGAATTTTGTAACTTCCAGTCTTGCAGGAAGATGAATTTCTACAGCTGCCTCTCTAATGGTGCTCTTCCATTTGATTAAATGTGTCTGTCAACTGGATAACAACTGGGGGAGGCCACAGGACCCCCCGGAGAAGCCCCACCAGTGAGAGCAACCTCACATTTGGGTGAAATTTCCCATAACAGCCAAGCATGTGGCAATACACTTGTGGCAGAATTTCCTCTGTCCGCAGGCACTGAGTAGTTTCTATTCCAAAAAAAAATTCTGCTCATTTTCCCCAAACAGCAAGTGGCTGTCTGACCAGCCATTTAAAACCTTAACCCTGTTTTAAACTTGACTCAAGCTTTGGCCCCAGTAACACCCTATAGCAAGGACCCCCCAGCCGCTAGCTCATTATCTCAGCAGCACCAAAAGTGGCCTTTCCAATTTTGTGGGACATAACTTGCTTTTCCTGTGACTCTGAATAAACACAGGCGGAAGCCACCCTATCGATTTTCTTTCTTCCTTTTACTAAAATGTTTATTTACCTCTCTCCTAATCCCCTTGTACTTGTCTCCCCCGTGACTAATTAATTAAGTTTTTAAATACCACATTTCCTGCAGTTTTCTGGGCTGTTTCTTTGTTTACGGATCTTTTTAACTTTTGGACAATCAACAGACTCTTGGCCTGCTGGCCTCCAAGTCCCCCCTGGGCTCTCAGCATCCTGACCTCACAGACCTGCTTTCCCTTCATGAAACCTCCTCAGAGAGGACAGGCTCATCTCTGATCCCTTTATTTTTCTCAGTCTTCTGCAGTGTTGTTTCTGACAATATTTTGCTATCATCACAAATGACTGATGATCTCAGGAGAGACGGCCTGGGTTCCCCTCGGGTTTACAGCGTGCCCCCAACCTGTGCGCTTGGTCACCCCATCACATTTTGACAGTAATCTTACACCGTGTCTGGAGGAAATGTTTGCCCTGGAGTGAACGCAGGTCCCGTTGGAGCCTTCTGCGATGCTCAGCACATGCTGTAACCACTGTGGGTGGCAGCATGGGGTCACCTGCACGAGGCCGGGGTCTGCAGGACGGCCTTAGGGTAGGAAGATTGCAGGTCCTGGGTGACCTTATAGGGCCGAGCAGCTCAATGCTGCCTTGGTTCTTTGGTCTGTCTTCAACATTGAAGTAGAAGACCCCGTCCCAGGGGTGCCCTTTGGAAGCTCCTGCTCCCTCTTTCCCTTGTCTGTAAAATGGGAATTACAGAGATGCTCCTGGCAATCTTTCTCAAAACAGTTTCTGCTGAAAAAGGCTGTTTTCACAGAACTGTTGTTTGTGGGCTCACAAAGGTCGGCTGATTTGGGTTATCCTAGCGAAGAAGAAGCTCTTTGAACTGAACTTGTAAAGCTATTTTGAAATAAGATCACACACCAATCAGAAATTGCATCTGAAATCAGTCTGAGACTTTAAAATTATGATGTATTTTCAAATGTCCACTCCTGAGCATCTCCAGGCGCTGGCTGGGTGAGGCTGCGGCTTCTTCCCCTCGACACCCCGTGCCCCTGGGCTCTGGCCACAGCCCCTCCGGCAGCTCGACGAGCAGGCTGAGGGCACGGCCTCCATCACACGCTTATCATTTAACAAAGGCAGCTGGCGAGCCTCAGCCGGCCCTCGGGGAAGGCTGATGTTCTGCAGCAAAGAGCGGCGTCTGCCTGCCAGCAGCAGGCTGCGCACCGGGACAGCCCACAGACGCGGTGCTGGGAGGTGCTGGGACCTCCACCCGCTCGCTCTGCACCCCCAATAACTCCTGTCCGTGCTCTGGTTTGCTCCGTGGCGTGACGAGATGTCTCGCCGAGCAGCAGGACCTCCCGGGCACCCGCTGCAAGGCTCAGCTGGCGTGCCTCTGAGCAGCGACCAGATGGAGCCCTGCAGCAGTGCCGGTATTTTTAGAAACGTGGCCGGGACGCTTGGCCCCTTTTTTCCTTGCTTTCGCATCACTAGAAAACTCAATGAGTCCCCTGCAGGGGTCAAAGTGATTTGGGCATTACTGTGGGAGGATAAGAAGAGGGATTAATCCTGCTGTCTCGTCTCCTGCGGATGGCTGGGGGTATGTGAGTACCAGCGTGAGGAAGGGCAGTCCTGTACTAAAGCCCTGACCTGAGACTAGGAGACCTCGCTGGGGTTACTGGCTCTGCCACACGTTTCCTGGGTGAACTTCCTCGATCTTTGCAGTCCTAAGACTGGAAAATGACGGTGAAAATACTGCCTGGTCCCAGCTTGTGTCTTGTGTGCTCAGACGGTGATTTCTTTGGGTCAGGGACTGTCCCTGGGTGCTCGATGGTGCTGAAGCTGGTCAGATCCTGACCTCACTGAGCCCTTTCAGCTGGGCAAATGTAGGTGAGCCCTGTGGGAGCAGGCTGAGCCTGCCTCCTCCCCGACCCCATCAAGTGTCCCCTAGACTTGCAGGGACGCAGGTGGACAGGGAGGGAGCTCAGCACCCGCGGGGTGCTGCTGTCTGCAGCTGGGCTGGGCAGAGGCTAGATTTCTGCTTAGAGCCATGGAAAGTCAATCCATCCTTCTAGGAGGCATCCTGGACAGGTTAAAAGAAAACCACAGCACGGATGTTTCTCCTACACCCGCACCAGGGTGCTTCCCCACGGCGTGGGAGGGGATCTTGGTTTCACCCCGCGGAGATTTATCCCCTCCAAGTGGAGGAGATGGGAGATGCACCCACCGGACACGATACCAGTTCGGGTAGAGCTGGGGTGGCTGAGCATGAAAGAAATCACTGCCAGAGCCGTATGTGATCGTACAGCCCCAGCCCGGCCCCACTGTTGTCCGTGGCCCCTCCTGTCGCTGCAGGGTGCCGGCGGGGCGTGCAGGAGGAGCGATGCTTTCGGCTGTGCCACCACGTCCCCAGCGGTGACCCACTGGCACCCAGCGTCTCCCACCAGCACCAAAACACCTGCGTTAACCTCGGCCGTGGGGGACAAAGGCCGATGTGATGGGGGCTGCACGGGGACGGGGACAGCAGCAGGGACCTCGGGGATGGGGAGCAGGAGGGAAGCGGCTCCTGGTGGCGCTCCCCTTCCCGCTGCAGATGTGCCCTGGGGAGGCCGGATAAAGCCACCAGCGAGAGGGATTAAATGATTCAGTGTTTGCTGGCCGCTGTGCTATTTAAAGGACCACACACTATTTTTTTTTTCCTATCCAGAGAAGAAGGCTTTGAACAACAAAACCAGGCAGAAGCATCTGCTGCCCTCCAGTTTCCTTCAGCCTGCGGTTTGATGCTAATGCTCCGGGCGTTGCGTAGCTGATGGGAGCACCGTGTCCCCCCAGGTCACGCCGTGAGGAGCTGGAGACATCACGGAGCACCAGCTCCCACTGGCCTTCAGCCACGTTTAGCTCTTCTGGATTTCAGAACTGCAGGTGATGGCAGGACTTGGTCTTAATTTTCTGATTTTTCAGATTTTTAGACTAATCAGAGCTGTCACCGTTTATAGATCTTGCATCTTATTATGTAGCCAGGACAACAATTCATTTTAGATAGCATTAATTTGGATCCTCTCCAAACGGGCCTCTCACAATCCACTCTGGATTCACTGGCTGGTCTTCTCTATGGGGGCAGCCACGCCAAGAGGCAGACAAATAGATGGTCAGACTGGCAGCGCCTTGGGCAAGCAGTTCTACACTTTAGAAAACTGCTTTCTTGGGGGTTATTGGGGTTTTTTGGCACTTCTGGCAGTCGAGGGCTGTCAAGAGCCCCTGTCACTCTCACCTGTGCTCCAGCTGCGGTGCACAGTATTTGGTTTGGGGTTGCACATGAGTAGCTTGCTCCCTACTTCTGGGAGTGCCAGGATACAAGTAGTGGGGTATTTTAGCATTTACCTGCCATGTTTCACCCAGAGACTGAGCCAGTTCTGCCTGAATTAAAAAAAAAAAAAAAAAAAAAAAAGTGCATGCTTCCTCACAAACCGACTGCTTGATTTATCCATCTTGTTATTAACAACGGACGGGGTTTTGCCCACACCAGGATTTGCAGAGGCTGATGTTTGCACTGATGTTTTGCTTTGCATGCAGATGAGAGGGTTCATTGTCTGCTGTTTGTTTTGCACGAGAAGTGTAAAACCCTCGAGCAGGCAGAGAAAAGCTGTGTGCCCAGCATAGCAGCTGCTGGGGCAGGCAGGGAGGGACGGGTACCCCACTGACTGGCACTCAGCACCATTAAATGTTCAGCAGGAGAGTGCTCAGGAGCTGGTGGCTCTGCAGGAAAGAGAGGAGTGTATTGATCTGATCGTTTGTTGTCATTGACGTTCCCATTGATCCACTTTTCCCCAATGATTTCGTACTGCTGAAGGCAAAGGGCAGTGCTCGGGAAGGGCCAGCACCGCGGGTGAATGCTTTATCCGCAGGAAACCACGGTTTTCTTTGGGCTAAATGCAATTTCTCCAGCAGATGAAGCTCAGCCAAGGTATTTCGGATAGGTCATTCCAGGTCTGTTCCAGCTTCAGATTCTGATTTTGTAGCTCAGCTGAAGGACAATGGGCCAAAGCCTGCCCCTCTCAAATCCCCGCAGATTTAATATCGTAATGCAGCCTTGGCCGAACGCTGCCCCAAAGAGAAGCAAGGCACCTATTGAATTACCTGCACACATTACTCCAAATCTCCTGCTCAGGAACAGGCAGGGCCTGGTGCAGCTCAGTTTTCAGGAGAGCCTGGTAAGATCGTAGCCCATGGTAGCACAGTATTAGGTTTTAATTTGGTATTCATCACATCATTGTCAGCGATCGGGGTGCCGGCTCGCTTACGAGCTGCTGCCGGGATCTGGAGCCCTGCAGCTCTCCGAGCCTGGGGCAGGAGCTCCAACTGGTGACTGGAAACACTTTTCAGTCCCGTGCAAGCCCGATGTGTCTATTTTCCAGATGTGTTGCTGCTGTGCCCAATCTGAGCATCTTCCTGGTGCTGCTGAGTACCTCCCCATCCCATCCCGTGGGCAGGAAGGTTCATCCCGTAGGAGATGCTGGCCCTGGGGTAGCGGGTGGCACGCTGGGGTCTGAGCTGAACCTGCATCTCTGGGGGGCATCTTTCGATGAGAGTAGCCCAAAGAGGCTTTAAAAGTCACGCAAGGTGGGCCAGATGGCTTAAAATTGGGATTGGATTTTAGGTTATTTTGTGTATCTTCTAGTAACTTAAAATAGCCTCCTTTCGGTGTGTTGAGGCAAATGAGACAAGACATTAATATGCGCATTGTGGAGTAAATAGGTTTCAAGCAAGCTTCTGCAGCACTGGGGGAGGATATTAGGACGGGGTTTTTTTCATCCCTGATGTGCCAGCTAGTATGCAAAAAGCTCCTGTTCTTACAGTAGAGGGAAAGGATTGGAAAACTGAGGAACAAATAAGTTCTTCCATTACTGCATAGACAGAAAAAAAGTTAATCTAGAGTGTAAACCAGATAAAAGTATTGCTCAAATTCAGTTATATTTAATGCTAAAAATTGCACATTTGGGGGAATGGTTTTTGAAGTGACCCAAGTACAGACATGATGTAGATCTTGAACTCGTCTGGACAGTACACAAATGAAATGCTCTTTACATTGACTCATCTTGTATTTCTTTTTACTGTTATTTTCCTGGCCCTTAACTTTGCACACTTATGAAGACTGGCTTTTAGAAATTACATTGCCTGGAAAAATCCACCGGGCTTTTCTGCAGAGGAGTTAATGGCTTTTATGAAAAGGTTTACCTAATCTGAGCTGATGTTTTCAGTCTCATGAAACCAGCGCTGAGCAGAGCTGGAAGCGAGTGTTAAAGATGCGGCTGGTGCCGTTTCCTTCCTGCAAAGCACACGGGAAAATGAGGAGTTTTACTCTGCTTCTGGGTACAGCAAAAGTAGATTTCGATTAAAAACCAGGAGTGAGTGAGTAATTTCTTAATGTGTACAGACAGTAAGAGAGAAATGAACACCTCAGTTGGACAAGCCAGATTAATCTCAGGTGTGTCCTCACTGCTGACACGAGGCATCGTCAGCCCGACTTCTGTTCAAACATACCCTGATAAAAACTAGGCAATATCCGATGTATATTTACCTTCTTGATTTACAAGAACAGAGATTAAAAAGGCCCCTGAAGCAGATGATTCAACCTTTTTCCTCCCGGCTTACCCAACTGCTGGCCAGGCAGGGGAGGAGAGGGAAAGCCCCCCTCACCGGTGGGGCTGTACGCCTGCAGAAACCCCGTGCTGGAGATGGTGTTTGTGGCCTGGATCCACCTAATTTGGTCGCCCTCATCTACAGCCTTCTTGTTCAGGTGTTGCTTTTGATGTGGCACGCAGAACATACAATATTTGAGTTGCATTTCAGCGACCTGCAGAGCCACTGGAGGGATGGGCGAGGAGGGACAGCTGGAGGTCCTCGAGTCTCCCGTGGGGACAACAAGGACAGCAGGCACCCCAGCCAGGCTCAGGGCACTTCTTGGGCAAACAACACATGCCGGGGGATTGGTGGGGGGCACAAAGCTAACAGTGGGCACGTTTTACCATACAGGAGCATGAGCAAGCAAGCAAGCCGACCTAAACATCAGAGGAGTTCTGTTATACTACAAAGGGAAGGAGGAAAATCCCTCTGCTTCATCTTCGTCAGCATCTCCACCATATGCAGCATCAAGAGCAATTAAAATATGCTAATTCTTCATTATTTTCACACCAGCCTAATACAAACGTGTTTAATGCCAGTCTCCTGTTGCCGTCCTTTTGCACAGGCTGACACAGAGACAACGGGGGCTGCCCTGCAGTGGGGCTGTTCTGCAGCCTGCATAACCAGGGCTGTGCCACCACGTCCCTGCTCCTGGGAACCTTCCTGGTGGCAAGCATCAACCTGAGGGGCTGGGGAAAGTGTCCTTGTGCTTTGTGGAAATGGCACAGTTAGTGGCTGACCCATGAGCTGCTCCTGGTGTCACCCCAAGGGACAGCAGGGACCAGCCCAGCTTTTGCTGCTACCCAGTTTCCGGGGGGGGGGGGAGATCTTGAAGGGGAAAAAGTAGCACTGATGGCAGCTGGAGGGGTTAAAAGCAACCTAATTTTGGTAGCAGATCTGTGGTTTAAGGAGAAATTAAAATTGGTTGTCCATTAAGGAGTTTATTGTGCTGATACAGGATTATTTGGAGTTCAAGATCTGAATGCAGACTTGGCTGCTAATTTTAGCATTACTGGATTTCTTGGAGTATTTTTATTACACAGATAGGAGCAGGGAAGAGTTGTGCATCATGCACATTTGCTGTAGGATAGCACACATCACGGTGTGTAAATTATTTAACCTCCCAGTCCTCCGTCCCAGACAAAACCAGGACAAGCCTGGAGAAGGGGATGCAGGAGGATGCTGTGCGCTGTGTTTCACTCCTTACACTTTCTGCTCTGCAAATGTCTGTGTTTATCAGAGGAATGCCCCTTTCCTGACAGGCACTGATCTGGAGGTGCATTCTGCTTTGACACAGCTCATGAGGAGCACGGCTGGCTGCCTGTTGGTGGCTCATCCCATGTCACCGGCATTGGCTTGACAACGTGTGTGTTTTCCTTTTTGTTTTCTTTCTTTTTATTATTATTTTTTTTTAAAGCAAGAAGCGCCACGGTTTTGTTGATGCACAACAAGTAACAGTTCATTTGCAGCTCCCCAGATGAAGCTGAATTACTCTGAATAAATCGAACATTAAAGCAGCATCTGAACAAACCCAGTTTTCTGCTGGATTGCCAAGTCCTGCTTGGAAATGCAGACCTTCAGTGTAACAGATTTCTTAAAGGTAACAGCATGTGGCTCCTGCCCACCCTAAAAAGGCCCCATTTATAGTGCTTATCTAAGTCAATCTTCAATTTTTTCAGGGCTTTATAAGATTTATAAGGTATTATTTCCTGCTGGCAGCGGGTTGCCTGCAGGTTTGCATGGAAGATGTTTGGGAAAAGCCCGTGACCCTTCCCAAGCAGAGTAACGCCAGTCGGTCTCATGGTGTTGCAGCTCGGGTCTGTATGGATGAAAACAAATGAGCACTTAAATTGAAGGGTGATTTGGCATTGTGCAGTTAGAGGAGATGTTTCCTTACAGAAATTAATGATCTGAAGGCAGGCGGCAGGGGACGGGCAGGAGGGGCAGCGATGGCTGGGACCTCACCAGTGGCTCTGTGCAGGGGAAGAAGCGTGGATACCCCTGGGGAGGGAGGAAATTTGTACCCAACGCTGGCACAGAAAGCCAGAGCTGCACCCTCCCTAGGGAAATGCATAATTATGTCTTCTCGGCAGGGAGGGCTGCCGGGTCATATGTATCTGTCTGCGGGTGCCATGTGGCCAAGTCTGGCAGTGGAGCCGCACGCGCTTAAATCAGGGCTGGGTTTGCCCCGCTTGCTCTGCTTTATTGCTGCCCTTTTCTGACATTGCTCCCCACTGACGTTGTAATTTTCAGTCCGAATGTAACTGCAGGGCTGTGCATTGTAATCCCGTGTAATTGCAGCCCTCACCCCCTCGGCCATCCCATGCAGCCCACCTTCACACCCCCTCGCCCCTGCAGAGCGCACTGACGTGCCGTCACACGAGGCAGCTGCGAGGGGACCTTGTTCTCCTCCTGTCCATCCTCCTGCTATTATTTTTATCACTCCACCTCGAGGTCCATAGCTGCAGGGATGGCCTCTGCCCCGGCACTCCCTCCCGAGGCGGGCAGGGGGGTCCTGAGGGCCGCCCCCCTCCCACCATCGCAGCAGAAGTGACTCAGCCCTGCATGTTCGGGGCTCTTGGTGCAGGCTGGAGGAGGATGAGTCACGGGAGGCGCAGGCAGAGGCTCAGCTGGCAGCAATCACCGGACGGTTCAGCCGTGCTGAAGGTCCACGGCCTCCTGCAGCAATCCCTCCCACCCACGGCGTCGGCTGCGCTGGGTAAATGCCGCACGTGGCAGCTGAGCCGAGAGGTCCAAATTATCATCAGGTTGATTGCGGTTGAGAATAATAAGAAAAAAATATCTTCTTGCTTAATTAAAAGGACTGGAGAAAATGGTTCTCTGTTAACACAACCCTTGTCAGCCTTCTGCTGCAAAGGCATGGGGGTGTTTGCAGAAAGCGCTGGGGACAGGCAAGCCCCCTGTGTCCCAGCACTCAGCCATTTCGCAAATGAAGCCGGTGAAATGGGATTTGGCCTGATCAATGCTTGTAGGAGACACTGTTTATTTATTTTTCCCCAGCATCACCGTTGGTTCCCAGTTCATGCAGTGTATTGAGTCTACTCGCTCCTTGCTTGCTCAGCAGGGTGCTGTGCTCTCCTTCACGTCCTCTTCATCACATCAGGTTGGTGGATCCCAGACATGGTGCAACTCAGTGCCAATAACCCTCTCCTGGACAGATTGCTGCTACAGAGGCCCTATCAAGCAAAAGACACCTGGGGATTGCTTTGTTTTCCTTTGTGCTTGGCTCATTGAACCTTTCTGTACAGGAGATGGGCTGTGGCTCAGAAGGCAACCCCTGGATGAGCTGCCCGTAAACCATCAGTGATGAAAACCGATTTTTGTACACTAATAAAGAAGCAGAGTTGTCATCAGATTTGTATTAGGTTTATTCACAAACAGATGCTTGGCTGCTGACAGGGAATGGTGTCAGTCCTGTGCCCACGCTGAACTGAGCACCAAGGGGCTCTGGTGTGGAGGAGCACAGGATGGAGCAGAATTACTGAATACCGGTGTTGTACACCTAACAGGCCCATAAAAAAAAATAGGTTACTTTGGTCCCCTGATAAACATCTGCTATGGGGTTGGGCAGGCAGCAGACATGCAGGAAAACCCTCCTTTTTCATGACAACAGTGTTGAAAGACAGGTGCCTACGTGCGATGCTGGTTGGTGATGCTACGTGGTGTCTACAGGTGCCAGCGATGCTGGCTGGAAGCCCGCGAGGTGGCCGAGGCGTTGTCCCGCTTTTCACCTTGACCAACCCTAGCAAAGACCGAGAGAGAAACGCACGTGAGCTCCTGCCCTGAAGCCCTGGCTGCAGGCAGGGGGAGGAAGCCCAGGTTGCACAGATGGAGGTAAATGAACCTGGTGGGTTTTTCCAGAGCAGGATTGGGATGAGACCCCCTCACTCTGAGCTGAGGTGGGCTTCGGCTCAGAGGAGCCCAAGGGAGCATTTCCATGAACTCTGCCAGGCTTTGACTAGGGCCCCTCTTCGTGTCTCTGCTTTTGTAGCTCACAGGTAAGTGGTTCCTGTTTGTACAGCCTTCATTTCCTGCAGCTTCTTGAGCAGAAAGCCTGTTGTGCTTGTAGATATCTTCCCCATAACATCTTTACTCCTATGGAAAAGATAGTTTTAGAAAAAACATTTTAGATGTTACTCAGGTTTTGACTGAAGACTGCTGTAGCCATTACAGACAGTACAAAGGAGTGTTGCAAGCATAATCATTGGCATTTTGAGCAAGGGTAAAAGTTTAAAATACATGGCAGAGAGTGAATAAAAACAGACCACGAGCAGTCCTGCTGTCAGGTGTGCAGTGTGCGTAGGAGAGAGGCGAGAGCCGTGGTGGATGCAGCATGTCGCTGGCAGCTTTCTCTTGCTGGGTCTGTAAATTCTTGTCCAAAGCCCAGAAAAATCCGGGGGCTCCTACTGAGTTCCTTGACCTTGGGATTAAGCAGGATGTAAAACAGGAGGACATGGACAGTAATAACAAGTTTTGGAAAAGTTATGCAAATGATGTTAAAGTACGCAGTTTAAAATATTAGCTCTGGCAGAGGAAGACCGCTGAAGTTTCAGTCGAGTGGAACAGATACTCAATAAATTAAAAACTCAGGATTTGGCTTTAAAGCAAGTGCTTTGTAAGCGAATGTTCCCTTTTGTGGTCTGCATGAAATGTGCTCGGGGAAGCGATACAGCTCGGCTGCATTCTCTGGGGGTACACATTGCCATCACCAAATCCACCTGAAGAAATGGCTCACACTTGCACTTCTGTTGGCATCCAGAGGCTTGACAGAGGTTCAACAGCTCCTTCCATCCTTCTCCATATTGCAGGGATCTTCCCAGAATAGAGCTGTGACCCATTTGTAACTGTGGGAGAAAAACTGCATCGCTGCTCTCAGGTCAGAGCCCCTCAGCGCCAGCCCAGCACCCATCATGAGCGAGGGCTGACTCACATTTTGAAATTAAAAGCCTAGTCCAAGATGTTTGTTTTTTTTTAAAAAAAAAAAAGCTCACTTTTTTTTTTTTAACGTTGTAAGTATGCATGTCTTTGATGCTTTCAAGGCAAAATCTAAATCACATAACACTATTTTCTGTGATGATGTCAATTATCTAGTAAATCTGCAGTGCTTTTATCCACCATGGCTTCCTTTCCCTGGGAGAAACGAGGTCACAGACTACAAGGAGGAGTTGGCAAAGAGAAGTCATTTTTTGGCAGAAGAAGTAACATCTAATGGCAAGGAGCAAATTTATAAAATTAAATTAATAAACTGTGACCAGTCAGTGCTAAATTGCTTCTGGGCAGGGGAACAACTCCGATCCAGTTTTTCTTCCCCTACCAGCTGCAGTATTTCCAGCAGCTCCCACAGCTTCATTTTTTTTTCTTAATTTGTAATGGGTGCCATCCTTGTGCTCCCACCCCAGCACCCACTGGAGGAGCTAAGGGAAAGGTAGGTCCACAGCATGCACTAGGAATTGCGCCTAAAACTACTCTCCTTGTATGAAACCTCCCAGAGCTTGTGGCTAGGCAGTCTTGACTCATGTTTGCTCCAACAGCAAAATCAATGGGCACGTTGCATCAATGTCAGCGAGGAACTGATGGCCAGCACCTTGGGATACACCACTCTTCAGCCTGGACTTCGGCACCTATTTCACCATCCCTGTAACTACCCACCCTTGTAGCTAATCTCCTGCTCTGGTGCTCCCAAGGGGCTTTTGGGGTTAAACTCAATGATGCTTGTGGAGAGACACTGATGCATCAGGACCCTCTGGTCTTTAAAACATTTACGAGAAAAGCAAAATGAGCATTAAAGGTTTTGCTTTTGTTTATAAATGGTTGAAATGATGTTGGAGCAGGAGGCTGGAGCCTTATATTGCTGAAGAAAACTGAATTTTGATTAGTCCCTGCTCTGCTTTTCTTTTGGCTTGGAAAACAAAACCACACACACACAAAATAAAACCAACAACACTTCTCTTGAAGAAACAATTCATTTGCACTGCATAACAGCAGAGCACTGGGACGTGTTTTGTTCCATTTTCAGGTTTTATGTTACGAAGTACCAATTTCATGTGGCTTCTCCTTGCCTGGATCCTTAACACTTGCCTTTTTCTGTGATTTTTGCCAGCAGGGTTTTTCAGCCCAGCCTTTGTGTATCAGAAAGGGGTCACCATCCTTCTGCTTCCATGGCAGAGCAGCATCTCCGACAGTGACTCTAGAGCTTTAACAGGGGGCGGACATGAACGGTGGGCTCGTCCACCACAGCTCCCCAGAGCGAAGGAAAATGATACAGAACTTCTGGAGATACTGCTGAGCTGTTAGCCCACCACTCCTCCCCTCCTTGCAGTTACTCTTCTGTTGAGAGCTCCAACGCAGAAATTGTTCCTGCCTTCCTTGTCTAGTGACACTGCTCGACCTCCCATCCCTGCTCCATTCTGTGCTTGATGAACCCCTGAAGGGCTGTGCCACGGCAGAACACAATTGATAAATAAAGATAAATAAAATAAAGTTCCTTCAGTTTTATCTGCCACAGCCCCTGGCTGCTTGCTGCAACCCATGGGTGTGAGCTTTGGCAAAGGCTGCTTTGGGCAGACCACAGCGTGCGGCTGCGGGGAGAGCAAATGCAATGTGGCCAGAAGACAGCAACGTGCAGGTCCTGTGGAAGCCCATACACCACACGAGTCCCTAAACTGGCATCAGCAAGAAGCCAAATAACAGTGGTTTGAGCCCCCCGGCCTTGGCCGTCCTCTCTCCCATACAGGTCTCCCTGTACAGACTGAAACATGAACCTCTGCCACTGCATAAAGGACAGAGAGGCGCATTAAGGAAATTGAGCGCGGCATTACTCATCCCTACCCACACGCAGGAGGCCAGTCCTGGTGCTGCTCAGCTCCAGGAGCCATCTCCCCGTGCTTTTGGGCCATGCCAGCAGCAGTCCCTGGTCTTGCAGGCATCAGCGTGGGTCAGAGACCCTGCCCCTTCGTTCTGCAGGTGGAGGGAGTGAATGGCTATGGGCACGGCTCATCCCCTGCCAGCTGGCCACCATCCAAGGAAAGAGTCCCAGGCATTTTTAATTGATTAGCAGAGAGGTAGCCTGATTGACTTGGCTGTCTGCTTACTGGGAGCTGAGACTTCTGTCAAGATCTGGTCATTTGGAGGCGGTGAATCTTTGCCTCAGTGAGGACTTCTGGATCTGACCCAAAGTAAATTAGTTGAGATGAGTTGAAAAGCAAAGCAAAAAGGCCCAGAGGGCCTCATACAAACCCTGAGTTGTGTATGAAGGGCTATGAAGGCAGCCTCTTTATCGTCCTTTTCTTTTGGTGTTCCAGGGGATACATTGGGCAAATACCATGGGAATAAAGGAAATACTTCTGTCAACAGAAAATCCACTGATAGTCTCCAAAGGGCAACCCTGCTAACAAATTTGTTGATGGTATGTTCTGCCTTGGGCAGAAACTGCTGAGCATTTTGTACAATGCTTAAACTTGATTACTTCGTGTTGTGCAACTATAATCACTTCTGAGTGTTAATGTAGGCGAATTAGGAACAGGATTAAAATTATTTTTGGGAGTGAAATGCAGTCCTTCTGATGAGGTATAAAATTATCTGTGTCTCAGCAAAGGCCCAGCTGAACTGTTGTTTACAGGTGCTTCTTTCAGAGCTGTGACGTTGATGGATTGAGTCCAGCTTTAATAAAAAATAAAATAAAATAAAATAAAATAAAATAAAATAAAATAAAATAAAATAAAATAGAAGATATTAATTATATGTTCAGAACCTTTATGGTGCTTTGCTTGTGTTGCTTGCTACAAGATAGGGTTTCTTTTCCACTGCTACTTAATGTGTAACAGAGGCATGAAAGGCTACCTAACTTTTTTAGTTAGGAACTGGTGTCCCTTGTTGAGAGAGGTGAAAAATACAGGAATTGAAAGCTGATTTGAATAAGGCAGCTGATGCGCAGGCACTCCAGGAGGAGAGCACGAAGGCACACAAACCCTGGGCACGAGACGTGGGATAATGGGAATAAAGCGGTCATGCCTAACCTCGAGGGAAATGCTAAGGCAGAGCAGGAACCTCCTCGGTTTTAACTCCCTGCTTCTGACCGATGTACTTGTATCGATAAATAAGCTGGGCTTTGCTTCAGAGAAGCTGTGCGATGTCATTGCATTATCAGAAAACAAACACACACCAAAGTTGTAGGAAAGTGTCAAAGTCAGTAACCATCAGGAGAAAGATGCCTGATTTCATTCAAAATGACCTTCACATTAACTTTCACCAGGTAGGGTATGGCCAGAATAATGAATCGAGAGCTGAGTCACTACACACTTGTGCTCGGGTGCCTGAATCACTCCCTGAGTCATGTCTAATCCGGGGTGTTTCTGCGGGAATACCTGCAGCTCACGCCAGCGCAGGGCATTTGGCTGGGGCAGCTGAGAGGCCGTGCCGTTGGGATGTGCTGCTGTCCCCTGCCAGCCCCAGGAACCTGCCTGTGGCCACATGCAGCCTCATCCCGTTGTGCTATGACATGAAGCCACCCTACATCCACCCCTCACCCCCCACACCAAGGGACAGGGCTGGGAGCAACAACAGGGACAAGGTGTACTGACACCCATCCTACTGCCCTAGGTGCTGCTGCAGGACCACAGGGACGTCCTCTTCCAAATACTCAGAGAATGGCACATTTTATATCCACCCTTCTCAGCAAGTTCCCAGCTGAGCATGCTTCTGGCTGACAGCAGCTCTGTTAATTCCTGCTTTTGTGGTGGTGTCACAGCTCAGCGTGGGACGAGGAGGTGTAGCCTGGGAGGAACGTGTGCCAGCAGCATTAGTGCGCGCTGCTCGGCTGTTGTAGGGAACGGGTAGTTTTCACAATGGGGTTTGCAGTTTTATACTGAAATTTAATGTCTGGAAAATGAACGGTTTGCAGTTTTAATCCAAGTATCTCCGAGCAGGTAAGGTTTGCATTGTAAATGCTGGTAAGGCTGAGCCCTGAGGTAGTTAATGCTTTAGGAACAACTGGAAGAGGCTCACGAGGTACAGCTCAGAGCCTGATCGGAGTCCCTTGGTGGGGGTGGCTGCCTCCACAGCCAGGTCACCACAGCCTTGTGGGCACATGCAGGTCCTTCCTGCTGGTTAATTTCCCCACCAGAGCAGTGACCAGAGCAGAGAGAGACTCATTCTTGTGAGTCTGAGTGGGCCTGCCAGCACCCTGTGCACACGGGCTGTAGGAGGGTGTTCGCTTGTTTTGTGGTCACTGCAGGTCGGAGCTACCAGGCATCAGGCTTGGGTAATGCCTTCTGTAGCAGCGTGAAAAGTCGTCAGAGCCCACTCAGAGGATTTACGGATGAGCCAAAGGTCTTAGGGCAGTGAGGAACGGAACACGCAGTTCCTGGCATCCTCCTCCTCCTCCAAACACATAGCTTATCGTATTTCTTTTTGGTCACGTAGAAATGTTTTATATTCAGGTGGACATTTGATCCCGTAGGCTGCCATCTTTTCATGTGAGTCATTTGCTTTGAGGTTTAGCCTGCAGCTCAGGCTGCAGTGAGGAACAGACACCCTGACCGCCAGGAGGCAAAGGAGCAAAGCCCCTGCCCTGGCAGGGAGCAGTGAGCAGCCCAGAGCCTGGCGTGCAGTCCCCCCTCATCACAGCTCACAGTAGCACCTACACCTGCTCCAAATCAGCATGTTTGTCAGATGAGAAAAGGGTGTTGGCTGCGGTTATAGCTTTGTTTTATGGATGTTGTCTTGTCTTCCAGTTTTTTGTTGGTGTTTCTTTTTTTTTTTTAATCAAGAGATAACCAGCTAATTCAAAGGGTGAGGAAACTTGCCAGACATAGCACGGTTGGTTTGCTTTCCTTCTGTGTAATCACTTCTCTACTCCTTTTTCAGTAAAATGTATTTCCATTTCATCGTCCTAAAAACAAATGCATCTCTTTAATGATATGCCAAGAAAATGAAAAGATCACTGCAAGGCCACGGCAACGTCAGACATGGACTCCACTGGTTATTTACACTGGGACCCTGGGGCAGCACCAGGCTAGCTGTCCAGGGGCTGAGCTGGGCTTCCAGGGGCTGGCATGCTTTTGGTGGCACCTTACCAGCCCTGTCTGTCTCCTGTGTGCCCAGGTTTTAATTGCTGTGCCACATCACACCTAGTTGGCCATGGTGTTTAATACCAAAAAATGGAGGTTAGCTCGCTGCTAACTTTAGAAAAATGTTCGCAGTTATAAATTCTGGCAAAGAAGCTTGCAATGTGGCTCCGTGTGGTGGGTCTGCATGGATTGAGTCTCACTTCTGAGGGGGTGGGCTGCTCTGCTTGGCTGCTCCATGGGAAACTGCTACAAGCTCAGAGAAAAGGCTGAGCACAGCCATATCTGCATCTAAATGCTCTTTTGCTTTATCTACCAGGGGTCTGTGCAGTGGTAGC
This sequence comes from Cygnus atratus, assembly GCF_013377495.2. Lineage (NCBI taxonomy): Eukaryota > Metazoa > Chordata > Aves > Anseriformes > Anatidae > Cygnus > Cygnus atratus. The sequence continues at coordinate 21,649,087 of NC_066370.1, read as the reverse complement.
TCACCAAGGGTTGGACAATAAATGCTAAAACTGCTGCTGAAACAGAACTGCATCTCAAAACAGGGTTGAAGAAGTTGCCTCGTATGCAGTAAGACTGAAGTCCTCGCTCCTCCAGTCACTAACTGTGGAGCTGACAAGAAGTGGTGCGATCAGGCACACGGTTAACAACAACATTGGATTTAATATTCCCAATATTTCCAAACAAGAACGCTTCCCCCAGCAGCCACTCAATTTATGCACTAATTAGAAAGAAAGATTCTAAAACGCACCGAGGACGTATTTAATTGGAGAAGGGCTTTCCCACTCCAGTGTGTTGGAAGCCACACAAAAATGCTGCGGTGCTGCAGCGAGCCTCACCGTGGGGCAGCCTGAAATTCAGCTGTCTGAATGACCCCATCTTTGCTGTTACCATCACGAAGGGGAAGGGTATTTAATCCAGCCCTCTTGCCTTTTCATGAGGAATGGTTTTTGCCCAGCACACTGGAGCAGTGTTGCCTGCAAGGCCGAGGTGACAGCCAGTGTCCGGTTGCGGTCACCTGGGAATCCTCCCCTCGGTGCCGTGCTGAGGGGGACGCCGGGGGTAAGGCTCTTACCCAGTGCATTATGTCTTCTCTTGAAAGCTGCCTCTCTAGAAAATAAACCGGGCCATTCATGCCAGCCCTCTGGCACCGGCTCTGGATGCAAATCCCAGCTTGCCCAGCTTGCCCTTCTCTGAGCTGCGTGCGCCAAACTGGGAGGCGTTTTGTGCGCCAGGCCTGCGGCCGCGGACAAGCCCCCACTTTGTGCTAGACAAACACTGACAGCTTTATTCCCTGTTTGCTCGCTCTCAAAGACCCTCAGCGTCCTGGTTTGAATCGCGTATTGTGGCTCCTCGCCGGCAGAAATGTAAATAACAGAGAAATTTCATGTATTTTAATTACCTGAAGGCGGCTGTTTTAATCTGGTGGATCCTCTTATGTGGTAAAAGTGATGTTGCTATAGAAACTGTGTCTACAGGAGAGGTACCGCCAGCCTGTCTGCAAGCAGCCAGGGAAGGGGGGCAGCGAAGGGACTTTTCAGCCACCTGGCACAGGCCTGGGTTCCCAGTGGAAGTTTAGCCCAGCGTTGTGTTGCTCTATGTGTGTTGTACGATGAGATTTAACCACAAGCATCCCCTTCAAGTGCATGTAAATATTTCTTCCCTATACTCACCCAAGTGCAGCCCGCCAGCAGAAGCAGCATGTTTATACGCCCCGACTCTCTCACCAGTATTTATTAAGGTATTTATTAAGGGCAGTGTTGATTTTTAAGGTTTTTACTAAGGGCAGTGCTGCATCCCCGCTGGCGGGTCCCCAGCAGGACGGGCTTCCACTGCCCTGCCCGCGGCGGCTCTGCGCTCCCATCCCAGGGCTGTGTCGAGGAAGGGTTGATTCATTTACCAAGGGGAAGTGCTGATAAGAGCCATGTGATAACTGGCAATAAAGCAATAATGACAATATGTTTCAATATATCAGCAAATTTTCCATTATATAAACCTTCTCCCCTTTTCTGTCCTGTAGATTAAAAGGCTATAAGGATATTCCTCATTTTAGTTTACTTAAGCACATAACATTTGGCAGATGTCTGTTGTGTTCTAGGATGGACTTGTTTTGCAAGGGTCTGGCTATCCTTGGAGGCACCACTCGTGCCCTGTGCATTGGTCCAGACCACTATCAAGGAAGAAGCTCCTGTTATAAGTTTCAGCATGATCCTGAGCAGCTCTGAAGTCTGGGAAGCAAAGGAAGGGAAAAAGATGAAATCTTGAGTTCATTAAATGCTTCTAAATTCATTACATTCATTAAATTCATTGCATGTTAAACAGAGTACATCGTTTGCCAAAAAAAACTGCACAGTGATCACTGAAAAACAAGTGCATTTTGATTCATAGCTGAGAAACAGCTATTTACTCCGTGTGCTCTTCATCCACATACCGACAAGCAGCAATAGGTAACATATCTCTGTTGTATCACATGGCAAAAGTATGATTTCCATGAACAATATTTCCATGAGGAATTGTAAATTTTTGCCAACAAAATATTTTGTGTGCAAAGAAAATCCCTGCAGGGATAACCATAAGACATATGTGCTGCATAAATACATTTGTTTTACAAATTATTTCAGCCAACACCGTCAATGTGCTGACATAACTTGACTGTAATAATTCCCTTTAATATAGGGCAAGCCTTGTTATAATCGAATAGAAATGCTTGATGTTGTCCGACAAGCTTGACTGCCAGGAAGGGGACATTCAGCAAGAAATTCCAACATCCAAAGCAACATTGGAAGTTCTTTTGGAGACAATATGGAGTTCCCTGTGGGGGCACCATGTGGACCAGCCCTTATCCCAATATAAGATTTCAGTGGTCTTACAGATTTCATCCAGCCTCATCCATTAGATGATCATACTGTAACAAAATGAGTCTTAAAGAATCTTAATCCAGTTCATGGAAAATAATCTCACTGTCCCAGCTACCTCAGTTTGAACCTGCCTCACTGCAAACAGCGTTAGGGACAATTAAACACCGTCCACGCTGTGCAGGTAATTCCCAAATGCCCTTGTCTGAGACAGTGATTTAAGGAGAGGGGTGGCAGGGGAGTGCCAGCACATGGGGAGTATCTGATTCCTGGGCACAGAAATATTGCAAACCATGTCTGGGTACTGCACTATTAGGTTAAATTAAAGTCCTGTTCCTGACATAGCTTCTGCCCAGCTAGATATGAATCATTAGTCTAAAAAACAATTTCCTAATTATCTTTCCATTGCAGGATAATGCAATGAATTTTGTAAAGCTGTAATTTTATCCTGGTTGATCTCCATGTCCTCCGTTTTCTCCAGGGACGTGCTCTGCTCTCCTCTGAGGTTGTCTGTGACGTGGTCGTTGGCAGCAGGAAGGGTGGTGGTGAGCGCAGGAATTAAGGAAGCTGCTCTTCCCCCCTCATGGGGAAGTCTCACTGGGAATCTGTGAGCCTGTACGGGTGTTTGATGTCCTCTAGTGAAGCAAATAGTCTCTCTTAAAGGTTGAATTGATCTTTGTGGCAGATAATAGGAATGTTTTGGTAACTGACCTGCTGTATCGTACCATACATAGTTTTAGGTGGTTTGTATTAAAGAGGTAAAACAAAAAACAAAGGATCAAGTTATGAGGAGGTTTTGTGACTGTGCCTGAAAAGTGCCTGTGTTCATAGACATTTATTTCAGTACCTCTAGATTTATTATTATTATTATTATTGTTGTTGTTATTTTTTAAATGGAATTTTTTAATTAAAGCTAAAGCAGGAAAGTGTTAAAGCAGGAAACTCTGGCACTCCTCACCCTCTGAAAGTGAGGATGTTCACAGGCACAGGGCTAAATGGATCGTGTTCAGAAACACATCCTCCGTTCAGAAAAAGGGGGAAATAACCCAAACTGATGCCCTTCACGTGGTGATGGAAAGCAAGCAACATACCATCATCCTTGTCTCCCCATGTTGCCTAGCCTCAGCACCCATAACCAGGTCTCCACTGCTGTGTCCCCAAGGCTGGGAGCCTCCCGATGGCTCTGCCACTTCGTCCTGGGAGGAAAATCCATGTCGTGCACGGGAGGGGAAGCATGGGAGAGTCCCCAGCTCCACTTAGTGGGCAAAGCACAAACAACACGTCGCAGCCCTGCAACAACAGCTGAAGAGAGCTGCGCAGCGCGTTTACAGTGCTCAGTTGAGCCTCTTGTAGGACAAGGCTTCCTTTTGCTCCAACAGTTTGTCCTGAAGCCCTGGCTCCCTGGAGGAGGCCACAGGAGGTGGTCAGAGCCCAGGGGAAAAGAGAAATGAGAGATTTTGAGCAACCTTCTTCTCTGCTTGAAGGTATCTCAGTAGCTCTGTCGGTGAGTTAAGGACAGTCCGTGGAGTGATGCCACTGGTTACACTGCGCACACCTCTCCTGAATTACTTGCTTCATCATCTTGTGCTCCACCTTCTGGTATTTCATCAAGGTTGGCCATTTAGGGACATGGCTTAATTAAAAGCCTCCCCCAGCCTGGCTGCAGCTCACCCCTGAAACGCTCCTCAAGCACCAGCACTTTGGTAACCATTAGCGCCCTTCCTCCCCTCTCCTGAGGACCAGGTCCAGTTAAGAAGAAAAAACAGCAAATTAGCACCAGTCTTACAAAGATGGCACATTTTGAGGGGCCTTTTGCCAACTGCACATCTCCCTGTACCCCACAGGGGTTTGGAGCATCCTTCAGTCTTGTTGCTGTCCCTTACATCAGAAATAAACCCCCTACAGAAAATGAGAGCATCAGATACTGTTTTTTTTTAGTTATTTGTCTCTAAGAAACAGAGTTACAGAGGAACCAGAAAAAGTGGAAGTGCTTCCCCTGCATTTGGAGAGGCTGCAAAGAGCAGATAGCGCTTGGTGCTTTGGGTTGCTCTCTATTTGGGATATCTAATTATTATATACGTGGATTACCCAATTATCCAATATATGTACTTAGACTGCATTCCCTCCTGTGAAATCCAGCCTAGAGAACCAGGTTTGCCCCCCAGGCTGCTGGTGTTTCCAACAGTGGCTGGATTCTTTTTTCCACCCTCCCCATACCCTGCTGCGGCTCCCCCCTGCCAAAATCACCCTGTGAAGCTGATGAGCTCCGAGGTAGCTGCACAGCAGATGTTGGCTCCTCGCTATAATTTTTGGCAGTTAATTAGCAGCTCCGTTACTCGCATCAAAAAATGGAAAGCTTTAATTAAACTCTCAAAGGGACTCTGAAGAACCAGCCAGCAAGTAGCCCCTTGGAGCTCGGGCGTGTGGGCTGCCAGCAGAGCACCAGCACCGCAGTGCTCAGAAAACAGGTTTATTAGAGAAAAAGGACAGCAGGGGGGGCAGAGCTGATGCTGACCTCATCCAGGTGTCTGTAGCTGAGTGAGCTGTTTGCAGTCAGAAGTGCTTTTTTTTTTTTCCCTCTTCTTTAATTTGGTGCACCGAACTGGCTCCAAATGTGGTTTATGTGTCCCTGCTCTGTACTCACTGCCAGTGAGTGTCTGCTCTTTGCTTCATTTTTTTTACAAGGGATGTATCTCTCCATCCTCTCCAGTGATCTTTTCTCCTTTCATTCCCTCTCGGAATATTGGCAGCTTTCAGGTTTCCTTTCTCATTTCGTGCCTGATCTGTGCGTGACTGCTTTGAAGCTCCTGCGGGGCTCTGCAAAGCTGAGTCTGTGATGACAATCTCCCTGCAGCCCGTATTAACAATTCCCTTTTGGCAAAGCGAGCTACGTTTGCATGGTGAGGATCTAAAACTCCTTTCCTTTTTGGTACAGACAAGTTGGTTTGAGCTCAAAATGGAAATGCAGAGCACGAGGAGGAACATATTTGTAATTCTGTGAAGGCAGCCGGCTGGAGGCAGAAGTGAAACCCATCAGTCCCGCGCTGTGATGGGCCCTGTTAAATTGCAGACACCGGAGAGTGGTTGTGGGGAAGATACAGGAGGCTCTCAGCAGTGGTTTGAGTAGTCTTAGGCTCTGTGCTAGTGCCGATGTCTGTTGTAGAAAGGTTTTGTTCTGAGACTGGGAAAGATGTGTTGCTTTGGGAATCCAGACTAGTACGTGGCCTTATAGGTTGCATTTAAAGTATTTTAATGCTGCACTGTATGATATAATTAGCTAACACATTTAACATATTCAGACAACTCAGTTCTAATATTTTCAGTCTAAGACAGTTTTTCTTGCCTTAGAGCGCCAGGCAATCCTGTGGCCTTAAACCCGACGAGCCATTTCGAGCCCAATGCTGGGAGAAGGGCAGAGCCCAGACCCATTTCGTGCACAACCTGGCTCCGGGGTTGGGGTTGGGGGGGCACAGGGCCTGGCTCTGGGCTCTCCTCACATCGGAAGAAATGCTGTGCTCCTGAAATACCCTGGGCGCACCACAAGGCAGGCAGGGGGAACGCACACACACTCTGCATGGCAGATGCTCCTTGTGCACCCCTTGCCCTGCCTGGGTGGCTGGTTCAGCCTGCAAAATCCATTTAGGTGCTGTGCCTCTGCCCGAGCTGTGCTCGGGAGGGAGGTTGTTGCATTAAGCCGCAGATCGCAGAGATTGCAGTCATATTTTCACATGGAGAGATGCGCTGTCCCGAGGTGCCCTGGCTGGCGGGGGACCGACGGCCACCACACGTATTTATCTCCTGCCCCAGTTACCTCCAGGCTGAACCCTCGCAGCCAGGCGTTGCCAACACATCTCAACATTTTGGAAAGCAGAGCGAAGCCGAGGAGGGGGCTGGGAGCAACCCCAGAAGCAGGATGAATTTTGTTTGCCTCTCCCCAAAGGTGGTAGCCTATTTTTGGATCAGTCGTTAAGAGGATTATAATTTTGTTGGCCGAAATAACCACAGACTGCATTTGCTCACCAAATGCCGGCAGCTTTCTGCCCACAATTTGGTCTCTGTCTCTGGGGGACCCGAAGCAGGCTGCCCTGTGGCTCTCAGCAGTCAGGTCACTGCTTAAGACTGTGATGCTCCACAGTTGTTTTTTTTTTATATTCTGCATGAAAAATAGTAATTAAAAAGAAAAAAAAAAAAAGAAAGATGTTATTTAAAGAATAAGGGGGTGGTGGCTTTATTTCAGTTATTTTCCTCTGTTTTCTTCTCTCTGGATGCCAACTGCACCTCAGTATTGACGGGAGGTGATTGGGGGTACTGATTTTAGTGCTACTAAAGGGAAATCTGTGACTGCAATCCTGCAGGACACACGGTGCTGGGCTCCGTGGGGGCTCCCAGCTGTTATTTTATCAGCCACGTGCCACTGCTACACTAAAGAATTGGGTTTTGTGTAGCCTGACACAGGCTCCCATGTGGTGCCGAGGCAGCCAGCCTGGGGCAGGCCCTTCAACTCCAATTTCTCTTCCCCACGTGGGAGGGAGCTGAGGCTGGCACTGCTCAGTCCCCTCTCGCAGGACTGTGTTCCCACCTGCATAGCGGTGTGTGAAGTAGGGGAGGCTTTGTGCTCCCTGCAAATGCTCTGCCGCTACTCAGACAGTGACATGCGAAGCCTGAGGGATCTGGCAGGATGCTGCAAGCCATGAGAGGAGGCTTGTCGTCGCGGTGGTGATGAGGAGACGAAAGAGAGATTGATGCAGGAGCTGCAAGGTTCCTCTGGCACGAGGACACCTGGGATGTTTGAGACCTCTGGACACTAGACTGCAGGTTGAGTGGCTCTGTGTAGTTAATGACCTGACCAGGAGCACACTTTGTCTGAATAAATGCATGTAATTAGAGACATTTCCCACTTTTCTTCTGTTTTGGCTGACAGTCTCTTCTCACACGGTTCTCCAGCATATTTTGCATGAGCACATTAATTAATGTCTGCTGTAACATGGAGAAATACAGGAGCCCATGTGGTGGTCTGTACTGCAGAGTTTTCCCCGAGGTGGAAGTCCTGCTGCAGACACTGCATGCACTGCACATCCAGCGCCTTGGGCTGGGTGGGGAGGTGAGGCCGAGCAAGTATTTCTGGCACTCTTTGGGCCCTATCAAGATGCAATGCCTGGTTTTCCTCCGTCTCCCCGGTGTGCCTGCCTCCAGCCACCAGGTGCAGTCCCTGGGCCATGGCCCTGCTCTGAGCTGGCTTGAAGCTGAGACCGCTCAGAAACCGTGCAAGGATTTTGTGTCCAGAGCTAGCCTTCAATACAGACCAAGCTGCAAAGTTGTTCATCAGCAGCAGCTGTGCAAGGAAAATTGAAACTCTCCTTCTCCCGGCATTTGTCCACGGCATCTATTCGCAGCCCCTGAGCACAGATACCAGCCCTGTAGCTAAATGCTCAGGAATCACTCCGTGATATCACCGTGCTTGGCTCCTCTCTCGCCGTGCTGTCCTTGGAGCCTCAGCCCCGATAAGCCCTGCAGGAAAGCCCGGCCCCCGCAGCATCGTATCAAAGGGTCAGGGACACGGGACACAACCAGCAGCTCCCACAAACCCGAGCCTCCTCCTGCCAGCAGATTTCCCTGCAGAACAGAGGCGCCGTGTCTGTGTTATCTCGGGCTGGAATAGCCTCTCCCAGGCTCTCCGGCTTTGTCCAAAATAGACTAGACTAATTGTAGGCAAGAATTGATGTTTTTATGGAGATTTTCTCTAATGGTGTGAACCTTCTTCTCATTTCCATCCTAAATTATTTATGGCCAGCTCATTCCCATTAGTTCTTCTTGGCTTAATTATTTTATTTTCCTGCTGTTATTCCTTGTATACTTATAAACAGCAGGAACATCTTTCCTCAGCCTTCTACCCTTTGAGCTAAATATACACGAAGACCCGATCTGGATCCTGATCACCCATCCAGGGTCTCTCCCCTCCGTGGGTGAAACACCATTACATGGTGGCAAAGAGAGAAGCTTAAATAAATAAACTGCTTTCTAAATGTGGGTTTATGTGTGTATACCCACAGCCAGCCATTAGTTAACCCACTTAATTATCTGCGTAACCACTGCAAAGAAGAACCCTCTGCATTGCTGACATGTGAGCCTGGCATTCAGAGGTTAAAGAGGTCTTCCAGGTAGTATTTCTGTTTCATCCTCACTGATTACATTAATTTTCACTAAGCTGTAGTGCAGAAAATTGAGTGATTTTTGTGAGAGCTAGTTCTACAGCCTTTCACAGATGGCATTTCCATGTGAATAGTTGAGGGTTTTCCTTATTATCTCCATCACCAGCCCCCTTCACCCAACCTTTGCTGTGTCCTGAGGTCTGCCTTCAGTGTGCTGCAAAATGCAGTGCCTGCACGTCTCTCCCTGAGACTCAGAGCAGAGTTCTGTTGGCATCAGCAGCACGGCGGTGCTTAGGAACCGTCTCATGAAATTTCATCCAGTTTTGGATTCTCTTGCTCTCTTCCCAGATTTATCACTTCACATTTGGAGCTATAAATGGATCATTTCAGAAAAGAAAATGCAATTTAAACCCCAGGAAAGCACGTGTTTGGCATCCATTCCACAATTTCATCCATCCCCAACATGCTAGGTCCATGCAAAATCAGAGGATCACAGCATTGTGGGATCATTTAGGTTGGAAAAGACCTCTGAGATCATCGAGTCCAAGCATTAACCTAGCACAGCTGCTGCTTTTCTCTGAGGCACCAAGACAACGGCCTCATTTTCTGCAGCACCCAGCAGCACCCACTGAGTGCTTCTGAGATCTGATTTATTTTGTTCTGAAAATCTGATGGGATGCTGGAAAAACCTGGTTATGAATGGCTTTGAAAAATGATGCCAGACAGCCTTATTTGCTTTCTGAAAGCCCCAGTTGACTGGAAACTAACTGCAACCCTAGCAGAAGGATTAATTCAACTATTTTCTTAAGGAAAGATAATTACTATGAATCTTTCCAAGCTTACACAGAGTCAGCAGTAAGGCCTTCCCCCGCGCTGTCAGCTGTGACTGCGGATCTGGCTGTGATGCTGTAAAATCCATCATTCCCCTCTGGCGGGGCCAGCCAGAAGGAGGAGGCACCACCAGCCTGGCATCTGCAGGCACAAAGCTGCTGCCCAGACCTCCCCTTTGCTGCCTACGTGGGGGTGCAGCATCTGCCGTGGCTGATGGCTGTGAATGTGTATGAGGGAGATGGGTTTTGTTTAAAAGATGCTGGTCCTGCCCTACTGGAGGTGCATGGTGCACACCGGCAGGATGCCCAAAGGTGAGTTGTTGTGGGATCCCAGGCTCAGCCCTGGTGGTGGTGGTCCCTGGTGCCCTGTGATGGGGAAAAGGGAAAAAGAAAAAGAACAAGAAAAAGAACAGGAAAAAGAACAAGAACAAGAACAAGAACAAGAAAAAAGAACAAGAACAAGAACAAGAAAAGAACAAGAACAAGAACAAGAACAAGAACAAGAACAAGAAAAAGAAAAAGAAAAAGAAAAAGAAAAAGAAAAAGAGAAAGAGAAAGAAAAAGAAAAAGAAAAAGAGAAAGAAAAAGAAAAAGCCTCTCTGAAGGGCAGTTCAGAAGGGAGGGGAGGCAGCAGAGCTGGAGCAGGCAGCTGAGCACCACAGTGATGCCCATGGCCTACTCCAGCATGGGTGGGATTGCTTCTCAGCAGGAACTGACTTTCTTGAGTTGCTTTCACACTTAAAGAGATTTTTCACAGGAAAATGTCACGTTAAAAAAAAAAAAGAAAAAAAGTCGTTTTTATTGTTTTCTGCTGTCAGCTTTTCCTTTAGGATCCCTCTTTCCTCACGGTAAGCTCTCCAGGCAGGGATTTATTTACCATTTTCAAAAGATTGGCATGAAGGTACCATGCCAGCAGAAATAAATACCCATAATGATATGAATATTCATCTTATGTTGGTATCTTCCTTTTGAAAAGAGCTGAAAAACCTTAAAAACCAAAATGCAAATTGTTTCTGGATTAACTTGAAACTTCTTTGTAATTAGTTGGCTTCAAAGATTTTTTGGAGGCAGAAGTGCTTTTTTTCTACCAAAAGACAAATTTTTCTACCCAAAGGATTTTTCATGAGACATGAAACATGGCTACATAAACTTTATCAGCACTCCACATGGCAAAGATTTGCCAGACAAAAAGATCAGGTGAGGTGGAAGTCCCTCTTTTGCCCAGGGCAACCGCATCTTTAACAGCTTTGAAGATCTTTATGGGTTTGAAGACAAACTCACAGGTTTCTTCCTAATTTTCAGCTCATGGCTTCCTGCCTGTTGAGGGATGTTAAACACCTGGAGCTTTTTGGCCTCTAAACTTCAATCAAAATCCAGGAGAAAGGGGATTGCAGCTTGTCTTTTGGGTACCTGTGAAATGTCACTCCTCCAACCATGTTACCCCTCCAAGTTGTTGTTCAAAGCCCTTGAAAATAAATTGTTCTGCAAGTTGAAGAGTTGTGGTCTACCTGGTCCCTGGGTCGTGTGCCTTGCTCCGTCACCTCTCCTGTCCCAGGTCCCTGTGGGTCCCTGTAGGCCTCTTTGGGTCTCCATGGGTCCAGCACCCAACGCCACAGCAGATTCGCTCTCCACATCTCCACTTAGAGTCTGCAAATGGAAATAAAAAGCCTCTGAAAGAAACTGTAAAAGTCATTTCTAATGATCCTTTCCGGGACATTTTAAAAAATGAAAAAACTCTCTGCTCTGTCTAGTTAACTAAGGTGCTTTGGAGCCAGGAGACTACTGAATATTTAAAGAACAACATTATTTGCAGCAGTTCATAGCTAATGAATTCTCGATTCATATTTCACAGTAGGTGAAGAAGAAAAGAAAAATCCATTCCCATCACAGCTGCAATATATTTTCCAGCCGCTTGTGGAACAGATTGTGCTCAGCGCTGCGGCCTGAACCACCGGCACGGCTGGCACGGGCACAGAGGTGGTGAGCCTGGGCTAAAGATGCTCTCAGTCCTCTGGCACTGTCTGGCATGTCCAGACTGTTGCATATGTTGTCTTTTTAGTATGTTTTTGTAGCTCATCTCACTCCAGTGAGTGTTGGGTGGTGGTGGAGGTGCTGGAGGTATCTCTGGCATGTGGCTGGCAAGGAGGCTGCTCTGGGACCCTCTCTTCCTGCGATATTGCGGTGCAATAGGGATGGGAAGGGCTGTAGGGGTGGTTGGGAATGGTGGGGCAGCCTGGCCATGCCTTGCAGGGTGTCGGGACCCCGCTGGCTGCAGATCCACCACCATGTTCCCCTGGGGGCCACCAGTGAGCTCCACTGTGAGCAGGTACAGTTTGCTGCTGGCAGCGAGGGCGTGCATCTTTGCTCTGTGCTTTTTCATGGCACACCCTGGCTGGGAGGAGAGGTAAGGAGGGCAGACACACCAGTACGTCTTTCAAAGTGTAAAAAAAAAGCAGAGCTGGAGTTTGGCCACATCAGGTCCCATGTTTGTCATCCACCCCGTGCTCTAATTGCGTTAAAAGTGCGCATCTCAGGGGCTGCCAGAGACTCCATTTTCATATTGCTTTGGCTGGGTGCTCTCCCTTTTACTTCCAGTTCTGCTTTTGCTAAGTGCCTGCAAAACAAATTAGAGCAAATATTCCCTCATCAGGGCAATGCTTTTTAATTCACTGTGCCTATTTGTTTGTACATGTTAATGCTGCCACCTACGTTGTGCTGCTGGGGACCTTGAGGGAAGGCACAAGGCACAAGGGTCATTAGGAAATTTAATTTGCTAGGTTATCAGCTGTCTTTCATTCGTCCTGGTCCCTTGGATTCAGGATCAGAGGAGAGTGGCATGAACTTATGTTCAGCACAAAATTTTAAATATCCCTGTTGTAAACAAGAGCTGGTGTTTACCTCTTTCCCAGCTCAAAGTAAAAGTCAATGTACAATTCCTGTGCGTTATCCTGGTGTGGTGCTTGAGGCTGGAGGACTCCTGGGGTGCAGAAAAACTTGGACCAGCCTCTCCAGATCACCGGATTCCCCTTTTCTCCTCCTTGTCCAGAAGAAGCTGCTCCTGGGTCTGCTGGGCACTTAAAATTTTAGGAAAAATATTCATCTCTAACCAGTGAGACAAACTGCCCAGAGAAACAGATCTGGGAGGAAATTTCAATGGTTCGTGTAAACACTTTATCAAAATTGGAGTTTCAGAGGAAGGTTTTTGTTTTGGTTAATGAGTCAAGAAATTGCCTGTCAGCACAATTCCCCAGCTTGAGGTCCTGGAGATCCACCATTTGCTGCTGGGTTGTGCTAGTGCTCTCTTTCCCATAAAGGCAGAATTTGGGGGCAGCTACTTCAGCAAGCAAGCTGGAGCATCCTGCTGGCTTTTCTGTCTGTAGTGAAGTAAAATCCAAGTGCAGACTCTTTAATAGTTGGGTCCTGAAGCATTTAAGCTTCAGTATTTGGGCCTCAGGGTATTGTGAATAATATCTACAGGGTGACATCAATGCCCTTCCTTAAAAATAATAGCAAAAGAGGAATATGAACGTACAAGTGGATGTGCATGCACATACCGACACCTTCATTCTTAGAGTTAGTTAAGAAAAATACCTAGGGAAATGTAAATCAGTTATGGAAAAAGCACTCAGCTGAGAAAGTACATTGTGCACAGCTGGACCAACGTGCACCAGCTGGGCAAGTCACGCTTTCCATAATTGTGCATTCACCTTACCGTTTTTAATGAGTTTTCCCCCAACACTGCACAGGGACACTTGCAAGGTGTTCATCATATTGTTCTTTGCTGGAGACCTGGATACTTTCCCTGCTTTTTCACTTGGCGGTGAGCAGTCCAGAGCAGTCAGTTACAAGGGATGTGTAAAAGCTGAGCGAGCTGCTGCGCCTGCAATAAGCAGAGCAGCTGGCACAGCCGTGCCACGGTGGCTGCCCAGCGAGGATCTGGTCCCCCTCTGGCCCTTGGTCAAGTTGATCTGAGCACATTTTAAGTCCATCAAGTCCTGTTATTGTATTACTGAGACATCAAATCCACCGGTTACCTGAGAACAATGAATTTAGTTGTAGTTGCTCTGGACCAGTGCAGGGAGCTCAGTGACAACCATGCTGTTATTACGAGGGACATTTCACCGCTGGGCACACCTCTGGTTTTTGTGGTTTCGCTTCCCTTGGGCTGGGCTGATCTCTGATTGAACCTGTACGTTTCAAGCCCACCTTTTTTTTGGCAGATCTGCTGGCAGAATGAGAGAACAATGGCTCCCAGGTGAGCCTGAGTGCCTTGATCAGCATCTCCTCTCCATCAGAGTGTGCTGGGAAAACATTTTGGCACAGCTGGATGAGGATGAGGTGTCCTGGGTTTGAGCTGCTGCTGGGACTGAGCCTGCACCACCCGCCCAGGGGAACTGAGGATTTGGGTCATGTCCTGCCTGCGCCGGGGGGTCCTGGGCAGGGCACAGCTGTAGCTCTCTGGGGCAAGACCCGATCTCCTCCCAGTGCAGCAGGGACAGAGCTTGCTGCTCGCTTTACGTGTCGGAAGCAAGCTCTGCCTTCATCACGGCCCAACATGAGGAGTGCATCAGATATGTTGTCAACCCCTCAGGGAAGTTTTGTGAAAAATGAGTGCAGCGCTGCTTAACCCCTGCCTCCAAGCTCAGATAAACCCTCATGCTATGAATTTCAAATTAAAAGATAAACCACAGAGCTCTCCCAAATATCAGGGAAAGCCATGACTTAACTCAGTGCTCTGCCTTGCATGGATTTCCCACTGCGTCTCCTTTGTGCACCGCTCACCCATCCCATGTCAGTCCGATGCTATCCAAGGGCCAGCGTTTGCACTGGGAGGGCTCTCATTATGAGCTCTTCTGGAACAAAAGCTGATTTTGTTGTTGTTGTTGTTAGTTTGGTTGGTTTTTGCTTGGCTACTGATTTCATGGGGTTTATTGATTTTTCAGTCACTGGGAGAAGCAGGCTCCCTGCTCCAGGTGAGCACAGAAGCTGCAGCTTTACACCACAAATTCTGCAGCTTGCTTCCTCAACAGATAATTCTGCACCTGCAAAAACATCAGCTGCTTTGTGCCTCTTTATTGTGTTTGCGGGAGGAAAAACAGATCCCCCTAGAGCTTTCCAGTGTGGGTTTTCAGAGCAGCTGGTGGTGTTATGCCATCACTTCCACAGGATTTTTTAGCTTCTGTGCATCCCCTCATTCCACAATGAGGCTCCAGACTGCTTTACTTAAAGGCACCAATATTTCAGAAAAACATAGTTATTTTTCCCCCCACTAACAAGGATGTCAGGGCCTGACCCAGTGCTTGCTGTGCTGCCCCATGAGTGGGGTTCAAGAAGCACAGGGGTGCAGCCAGGGCCGGCCACCCTCAGGCAGATGCGACCCACAGTACAGTAGCACTGATCTTTCCGTGGCATAGCTGGTTAATTTGGCTCCATCTTCTGCTGGCTTTGCAGATATACGCCTGCTTTTTAAGAACTGCAAGCCTGGCAATAACTGGTGTTTGGAGAGGTAATTGGACATATGTATGGTAGGAAAGGAATTTAGCATGTTAAACACACAGGTACTAACCCTGGCTTGGGGAAATCCTGAGCAGGGGCTGCTGCCAGCCCATGGGTATGGCCGATGTGCTTCCTGCTGTTCCTGACCCTGCTGAGGGGGTCCTGGGGTCAAAGACCCTACATAGAGCCCAACACCTTTTTTTTTACCATGTGTTTTGCTCAGAGCTTCAGCCCTTGGAATGACATGGTTTCCTGAAACTGCTGCCTGGGTTTAAAATCTGAGTTCATTTCTATCTCTCCTGCCAAGAAGAGTTAGGAAATACTACTCCTTAAATTGTGGAGGAGTGAAAAATATTTCAATATTCAGTAGTTTTTAAGCCAATATCATGAATTTTGTTGCCCTTCCGTGGCTCTTGAGCACTGTGCCTCAGCAGCACAGCTCATGAAGAGCTTTCTTGTGGCAAGCCTGGCTGAGGCGCAGAGGACAGCGTGCTGTGCCTCTGGAGGGTCAGTGGTCCCTGCTGTGCTCTACAGCAGCATCCCCATTCCTGAGACTACCCAGAGGAAAGAGGACTTGATCCCTGCCTCTATCAATGCCTCCAATCCCACACCTCGAGGTGTAGGAAATGGTGGGGCCTGTGGCGTGCTGGTGGCAGCTCCCTCCTGCTTTGGGCGTCCCTCTGACCACCCCCTTTCGGCCAGCCCTTTTTGACCACCCACAGCTCTGCACATCATTTCTGCCAGCCCTACACCATGCCCAAAGCCAGGTGCCGTGGCGGGGCTCGTGCCCTACCCAGGGCCCCAGCGCCCCAGGCTGGGACGGGGAAAGGGTGACGGGGAAAGGCCTGGAAGCTCTGCAGCTCCCGGCCCACTGCGTCAGCAAAAAACATCGCTATCTTCGAGCTCGTTATCTGCCAGCAGTGTAAACATTTTCTAAACGAGCTGGAAGGAGGAGGGCTGATGAATACATTTTTGCAGGAAAATGTTACAGAGCTGGGAACAGGGACTTCTGAGCACCCCCTTATCTCTGCTGGCCGAGAGGGGCTGGAGAAGTGCGCCTTGCTCTTCTGCACCAAAACAAAGGATTTCAGCCACCTGCTCCCAATTCCAAAATTGGCACACCTTGTATGTATTATTCAGTGCTGTCTTTCCTCACCCTGTCCCAAGTAATGCTGTTGTTGGCTTTGGCACCAGGAGGGGCAGCTGGGTGTGCGGAGCAGTGGAGCTTCTCAATGCTCCAATGTGTGCACCATAAGACCAGGGGAAAAAAAAAAAAAACAAACAAAAAAAAAACCAAAAACATGATCCCATTTAAAATCACCACCAAAACCCTAACATAAAGGCAAGAGCACTGTAACACAACCGAGACTTGTATCACACGTGGTACTTGCTGTTGTGGGGAGGGAGTGTTTAAACTGTCTTGCCAAGTTAAACTACTCAATTGAAAAAGATTTGTTAACAGAGTATTAAAGCATTTCTCTCTTAATTGCTTATTTAAATGCAGCTTGGATGGACAGCAACTACAAATCCTTCCCAGCTGGTGGCTCCTCGGTGCTTTGTGAGCTTAAGAGTCCCCAGAGCACAGGGATTCGGGTGCCAAGAGGCACTGGTGCAGATTTAAGGCTGGAGGGGTCCTGGAGGCAGCACCCTACCCTCTGCCTGGGGGTGTCACCTGCCTTGGGGCTGTTCCAGGGCATGTTTCTGACACTTTTGCCCCCTTTATCATTCCTCTCACCTCTGCTTTGTGCTCTGCAGCAGCATTTCTCTCAAGAAATGGCTCTAGCAGGAGCTAGGGCTCAGGTATCAGCTGCGGTGCCAGCACAAGCCTAGAAGTGGTTTTTGTGCGAGCATCCTGCCCAAAATGTGCATGCCCCAGGGAAGTGTGTGCTGGGAAGCCATATCGATAGGGACAGAGGCGATGTGGAAGTGGTCTCCAAACGCAGCAGATGCTCACCACCACCTCCCTGGCGGCCCCCAGTCCTCCACCACGGGATGCAGGGCGCTGTGCCTGGGCACCCACTGGAAAACCATCCCTTCCTTGGGGTGAGCACTTCTCCAGCCCGTATTTGTGTGCTGCTGTGAGGGCAGAGCCCAGGGCTGCCAGAGGAAACCCAACGCGGCAGCGCGAGGAGGCTTTCAGCCCATCTGATCCCCACGATGAGATATCTTCCTTTTGTTTTGGTCTTTAAAAAGAAACATTTTATCCATGTTTTTGTCTATATTCGGTGTAATCAGATCACCCCCTCCACCGAGGCTCATTTCCTGCCGCTGGGTACATTGAAGCTATTATTATTTGTTTTTCCATGGGCCTCTCTGTTTCTAATTACTTTTCGCTGATGTTACGTGAATATGTTGAGTCTGTGCCACCGTTAGTACCTGCCAAATGCTGGCTGTACTATACGCAGTAGTGCCCCAGCACATTTCCAGACATTTCCTGCTATTAGTTACCTCCATTTCTGACCTTACTACTTTGGGATGTATGATTAAAGATAATTTCTGATGGGCCAAAAGGGCAAGTGGGCAGAAAGCATACAGGAATGCAAGGACATCTAGAAGTAACTTTTGCTAATAGTAGTTAGGTTTGGTGATTGTTTTTTTTCTCCTTTTTTTTTCTTTTTTAATGGAAGTCAATGAGAGTTATGCTGCACTAGAGATAATAGTGCAGAAGAAAAATCTCTATATGCTCACATATAAATAACTTACATGGAGCTGCTACCACTGCTCTGGCAACAGCTGCTTAGCTCTTTCTCTTAGAAATCTCCACTTCATTTTTTTGTTTGCCAAACACTGAAATTTTCCACGTGCGGGAGGTCTCTCCTAAACCGGTTTTATTTGGAAGAGCCCAGCAGAAACATTTTTTGAGAAATGAAAGGGGGAAATGTTTATCTTGAAGGAACGGGGGTGAAAATTACATATGTAACATTTGTATAATTTCATCTAAATTAAAGCCATTTAAGACTTATGGTGCAATTGCACTCCCAAGCTGCAGGCCGAGGGCTTTTCAAGCTGCTCGGGATCCTCTCCCTTTCACAACAAAGAACAGAATTGGCCATTTAGCAGCAGGGTCCAGCTGGAAACAACACCTGGCAGCTCCCCGGCCGCTGAGCCAGTGCAGCAGGGCTGCCATGCTCAGACTTGTGTGCTGTCAGGGGACAGACATTAAAATGTGGATTTTTTTATATTGTATTTTTTATTTTTTTAAAGCTAGATGTGATTCTAATCTGGATTATTTTAATGAGCTTCCTTATGTGAACAACAACAGGCTCTGCTTCCTGACCTGCCACCTGCATCATACCTGGCCTCTTCAGCTGTGAAACGGGTGAAATTATGAAAAAAATCATCAATGTCCAGGTTTTTCTAAGGTTGTCTTCTTGACTGTGCAATTCAGCTTTTTTTTTTTTGCCTTTTTTTTTTTTCCCCCACGAAACCCCAAGGAAGAAAAGGAATTTCCAGACTCCGTCCTCACTGCAGGTAAGCTTGGTGACTAATACAACTCTCACAAGCACTTTGGCAGTTTTCCTCAAAAGCTAGCCATGAAATAAATTGCCTTGCTCCAAATCCCAGGTGTTGTTTTCCTATCTTTTGTCTAATGATAATGTGTGTCTGTTGGGCCATGTAACTACACACTGCTTTAAAAGGACGGAAAGATAACAAGGCAGCATGATCCTATTAGCTTTGATTTTGTTTGTGGTTGTTACATTTAATCAGAACAGTTTTGTTGTGTCAGCCCACTTTAAAGGGTGTACTGTCACATAAAAGCACAACTCTGAAAAAACAGGTGGAGATGTATTTTGAAATACAACTGTTAGTCACGGTATTTGTTGCTTAACTAACTTAGTGCAGCAAAGAAAACAAACCGTGGTTGTGGGTTTTTTTTCTCAAATATTTGCAGCTTGACTATAAAAAAAAAAAAACAATGCTGCTGCTTCAACATAGCTTCCAATCCTATAACCACTTTTAAAAAGCATTAGCAGCCTTTGGGATTTCCAGTAAAGAAAGCACATGGCCACCTTCAGGTGCTTCAAAATCAACAGAGAGGATCACGTGCCTAACGTGAAGTGGTTCACGGCTATTTGCTTCGCAGGAAGCAAAAGAGCAGTATGTATTTAAAGGGCAGTGATAAACAGTATTCTAGACTCCTCCAGTTTTAAGTCTACGTTTATTCAACACAGAAGCCTCGAGAGAACAGTGCCTGGAAGCTGGCAGTCTGCAGCCTCAGCACCTGGAACAGCCATCGGTGCTGGAAAGGTAAGCTTTGTGCTCAAAGCATCAGCAGCAACACTTCCCTCGGAGCAGCAGACACCGCAGGTGACACGCTTGCTGCTGGCTTGTGCCATTTTCTCTGACCTTAAATGATCTTCCACAAAAAAGAAATTCCAAAGCAGCACTCTGGTATGATCCAGTTCCCTAGATCAGGGGCAGGACTTTAGGTGTTTTCTTCAGGTGTTTCCACTGAAGTAAAGCTCAACATGCACGAGCAATGAAATAATTAGCACTGCAGCCAGTGGCATACCCTGCTCCCTTACTTCTGCTGCTTCTAAAACAGAAAAATGAATAGAAGAAACAACAAAATAGCGATTACCGAAGTAGCTGTGGTTCAGCTGCTGCATTCTCTTATCTCCCTTGGCCCCACTTCAGGAACAGCTGTTCAAGCAAATTGAAAAATGACAAACGAGACCCCAAGGCCTTTGAAGACATTTATCTCCCCTTCTGTACTTTTCATTTACATTTAGGTAGCACCAGAGGGTGTCATGTGGCTGTTAACGCATTGCTTTGTGCTTTGGCAACTCTCTAGTCTGTCTTAAAGGTTTGCCTGCAAAAACAATGCTGGAATAATCAAAAATTCATGAGGAAATTAAACAATTCAGTAGGCGGGCTTCAGCTTAAACTAGCAAACTTGTTCAAGCAGAAAGTTTGGTATTACAGCCCATATGCATCCCTATCTTACGTTAAACAAATGTGGCATTACTAATTCCACAGTGAACGCTACCTAACCCCCCCGTTTCTGCCTTTAGGTGTTTGAAAGCCCACTCTAAATGGCTGATCCAAAGGAATTGGCTGCCACCTAACCGCCTGCGAGTAAATTCAACATTGCACTGGAACCCGATTAATCATTCTAATTACCACCACAAGAAGCCTACTCCCAGCTTCAGAGAAATGAACGTGCAACTGCAGGCTCACAAGCACTTTTTTTTGGTAGTGAAAACCAATCAAATTTCTCTTTATATAACATGAACCCATGAACTGGTTCCTAAAATCTGGAGCGATTTAGTTCCAATGCAGAAGCTACTTATACCAGGATTAAACCAATAGTCCCAGAATTCAAATCTAAGAACCATAAAATACGTGATCATCAAAGTAGAAATACCTATATGGATTTAATGGTGTCATTCACCGACATTAAAGCACATTTCATTGCTTCCTTTAATATTTGTTTTAGGTAGGTGCTGGTTAATGAGATTTCTCTCTTATCTCCTTACATGTCAGTTACAAGATTTGTTAGCGAGATTTGTATTTATTTGTTATATTCCCGTTTTACTTGTGGTTAGACATAGGAATAATGACAACCAATTAATGATTTAGATAAATCCCATGGAAATGAAGTCTTGCTGTTAAAACATGCAAGTTTTTTTAAAAATTAAAAATATACTTTTATTAAATATTGCATCGACTCCACATTAAGTTAAACAAACAGCTGGTACTTTTACTCACAAAAAGCTCTAGCACGTTTTGTACAAATATGATTAAACAATGATGTCCTACATTTTGACTGGGTGAAGGGCTCAGTTCTGCTTCTCCACCTGGACTTCCATTGGTGCCATGCTGAATAGCCCTCACTTCTAGCAATAGAAATAAAACTGCAAATCAAATGATTCCCCCTGCTGTCCCGTAATTATAATTTAAGAAAAAGGCTTGAAAACTATCCACGCTCTGTCCAACAGAGTACAAAATCTTTATTCACGAATAAGTTAAGTGTTCTCATAAATAGATGTTCTATTTTTTTTGTACACTGTAGTAAGTATAAAGGTAAGCTACATCATTCCTCAGATTCTGATCCTTCTTCATCTTGACTAATTTGGAAGTAGCGTAGCTCATACGTCTCCTTGTCAGATGCAACCACACGAAGCCAGTCACGAAGGTTGTTCTTCTTGAGGTACTTCTTTGTGAGGTATTTCAGGTACCTTAGAAATATTAATTATACGTTAGAACTTTGTCATTTCGCAATCCCAACTGCAATTTGAACTCCACCCAAGACGTGGTCTATCGGGGCAACAATGCAACTTTTACATGCCGAATTTTTCAGGGAGTGACTCAACGCACTAATTATATAAAGAAATCAAAAATTATCACGTGTAACAGATAATACACCTACGTCTTCATTCCTGATAATATAAAAACTTATTCTTTGTTGCATTTTGACCGAATAGCTCAAATGCCAGTAACTCCAGACCACTAAGAAATAGCTCTAAACCATGTTTAATGCAATAGATACTGGGGCATCGGTATCAGAAAAAAAGAAATGAGGGTGTGGGGAAGAAACTGTACCCCTAAATCAATGTAGTGACCTACTGCGTGCCCTAGCACACTAAACAGATCAAGGCCTCATTTGACTTCAGGGGTTCTCTTGCCACAACACATACTGCATACACATACCTTTTAGAATCGTTATGCCACAGGCAGGGCCCCCTCCCACCAGCCCAGGCTGCCCAAAGCCCATCCAACCCGAACACCTTCAGGAATGGAGCATCCACAGCTTCTCTGGGCAGCCTGGGCCAGTGTCTCACCATCCATACAACTAATTAATTAATAAACAGGCACCCATGACATGAATTCAGCTGTGACTTTTACAGCATATCTTTCCTCGTTACACTTTTAACAAGCTATATAAAGCCTCTCCATACCAGTAAGTCTGTATTAGAGAAGCACTGATTTGCAGTTAAGTCCTGAGCTTTAAGAAACGTTTTCTAATACCTGATCTTGTAAGTCTGTTGGAACTGTCTTTCACTAATATCAACGTGTGTTATGAAGATCTAAGCTAACACCTTCTCTGTACACATTAAAAATGTGTCAGATGCAACAGATCACTGTTCAAAACCCACAAACAGAAGTCGAGGCAGACCTTTTAGAAAACTGCTTCTCAGATGTCACCGTGATCTTGTTCTTCAAACGCTCAATGTGAACGGTGTTTCCCAAGTTTCCCGTTTTTCCATTGACCTTAACCTTCTCCTTTAGGAACTGTTCCTGTTTCAACAGCAGAGAAGAAATAGAACACTAGGGAATGGCACCCTAGGTATGAACTAGGGAAGGGACCCTAGCCATGGAGCAACGTTAAAAATGACTATAGTAAACGTCCATAACGCAGCAAAATTTATTTATTTATTAATTTTGAATTGCACACTGTAAAAACAGCCACATGAAGAAAGGATTCAATTTAAAATCAATGGATAGGTTAAAAAAAAAAAGTCTATAAACTAAGCTTAAGCCCAGGAACCTTTCAAAACCCGCTGATTAATTAAAGAAATATTGATTTGCGACTCCCCAGCCGCCGCCCGGCCGCCCCACAGACTCAGGCCTTAGCCACTTACAAAGTTCCCGGAATCAAAGATCCCATCTTCGACAGGGTGGGTCAAGTCGAGGCAGAATTTCCACGTCGCCTTCTTAGCCTTCCTGTCCTTTTGCTGAAAACAATTAAAAAAATAAATAAAAACCCAGTAACGACGTCAGCGAACACGCCGCGGCCCTCGGCCACCCCCCGCAGCGCTCACCGCCCCCATGCTGCCGCCGCCGCGGCCTGCCGCCGAAAGGCCTGCGCCGCTTCCGCTCCCGCCTTTTATAGCCGGCCCGACGTCGTGACGTAGCACGCAGCGCGGCTCTGCGCGTCTGCGCGGCCGGGGGATGCTGGGAGGGCGGGGCTGGGCGCGGCCCCTCAGGTGGTGTCCCCGCACACCCCCCCCCCCACACCCCCCCCACAGAGGAGGCAGAGGCTGAGCGCAGCGAGTCACCTCTTTATTGTCAGTAATTGTCAGTAGGAACAGGAACGACAGCGTTTCTTCCTCTCGTACAATTCTAGGCCGAGCTGCTCGAGCGTTAAAAAACAGTGTTCGTCACCCGGCAAGCACAGGGGCCGGCCAGCAGCGACAAGGAGGGCGCCGAGCGGGCGCCTGACAGAAAAGCTGCAAACACCGCGGAATCACCACCCAACCTCACCCGAACCAACAGACCCCGTAACCATAAGCACCCCAACCTCACACACGGCAAGCACGGCTCAGCTCCCCCACAACACCGAGATCTTTTATTATTTCTGGAGCAAAACAGACAGCGACATTTTTCACCTCGTTGGTGGTGTGGTATAAAACAACGCATCTGCTAAAACAAACACGCGTGGAGCCGGCACCACAGGGACCGACGTTCCCTCGGGTGACGGCTCTGACAGGGCTTGGGTCCCCTGCGACCAGGGGACACCTCCCCAGGCTTGCGCCGGGGCACGGTTACAACACACAGCACAAGGACCGAGAACAGGGGTTTCAGTGATACACAGCAAACATTTAGATCAGCTCAGCGGCTCTAAGCTCACACGGCGAGTTACTCCCGGAGCCAGACACCATAGGGCCGGACCGCAGGCGGCGAAGAGCCTCCGAGGATCCCGGCACGTCGAGCCGCTGCACGCTCCTCCACGCTCCACGACACCTGCAGGACCCACGCCTTCGGTGGCTTCCCAGTGTGAGATGCACGACATATCCTTTACGAGGTCTTTTTATCCTGAAGTTTAATTCTACTGTAACAAACTACATTCTAATTAACCAAAAAAAGTGGGATTTTATTGAATTTTGAATTCTGTGAGACTGACCTGCAGTAACCATAAGAGTTTCAACTGTCAACAAATTTGACTTCTTTACAGATTCTGTAAAATTACCTGTACTGTGAAGCTACAGACTGTGCACCGTTTCTTGGTACGTTACGGGTTAGAAAAACCTGCAAGAGGCTTGAAAGCAGTTACATTAAAACAATGAAGTTCAGCTAACTCCTTAAAAAAAAAAAAACAGCCCTGAGAACATGGCTCAACTAGCAAGAGCCTAGTTGAAAAACCACCATTATAAGCAAAAAGTAGAAGGATCTATTGAAATCTTGAAATATTACGTGCCAACATTTGAGGCAGGAAACACTGCAGTCTTTCCAATTCTGTAAAGTAGCATGAGAAACTCAATGGACTGGAGCCATAAAAAAATGCATCATTATTTGGAGTGGAAATACTTTTCTTTGCTTCCTAGTCTTCTCAGCCTTTATTTTAAGCAATTGCAGCAGCTTATAGCTTTCCGTTTTGACACAATTTGTTTTAAGATGTTAAAGACAGTACTACAAAACAAGTAGATGGATAACGTTTGTTTTAAAGTAAAGCTATGAAAGAGGAGTTTCCCTAAGCATTTGGTTAGGAATCTTACAAATACGCATCTAGATGGACTACTGATCACAAGCAAAGTTTGTTGCAAATTATTCTGACAGCAGACAGACACCTTGGAAAAAAAAAGTCTCAAAGATCTGTTCTGATTTAGAAGCAACGTTCAACCTTACTGGAACTTGGAGATTATACTTAAGACTCATGCTTATGTATTATTACCTATGGGAAACTTCATGCATGACAAACCAATGCTACGCACTTCTGTAGTGTTTGAAGTGCTTCACAAAAGACAACTAAGTATATAAGAACAAACCTATACTGAAGTACTGAATCATTTATAAGTCTTGCAGAACTGAAGGTTGCAATAGGACATCCTTAAGTCCCAAGGAGGGCTCTTCCAGCAAGCTGGAGGTCATAAAACCTTGATCTTTAGATTGCTGCAGTACCTGAAAACTCCATTCAGACCAGAAGCCCACTTGGAGAAACAGGTTAAGAAACAGCCCAGAAAACTTACAGTCTAATTAAATACCTAGACTGTGGGCCAGTGGTATCAAATACCTGTCTTCCAAGAAGGTTTCCGGGGACTGACCGGCACCTGAAAGTGGACTAAAGCCCCACCAGAATGAGAGCAAATCCAAGTCTTGTAGACTTCAAGCATTTTTAGAAGCATTTATAGCACAGTAACAGCATTAGAGCTTGCCTTAGTATGACACAGCAACCTCTGACTTCCCGTGTGACAGCTGATCACAGAGATCAGCCTGCTATTAAGACCACGATCAATGGTTTAGTCCCCTCCAAACTGTACAAAGCCTGTCCCTCAGATACCAGTATGATGGAGAGGCAGAAAGGAACATAGCGCAGACTAACTTCAACTCTTAAGCGTGTCCTTAGAAACTACCACAAATTCCTTTCAATCTCTTGCTTCCACAGCTTTTTTTAAAAACTGTTTTATCACTTCAGTCAAGGCGCTATTTGTAGAGTTCACCTGCAACGTGCATTGTGCTAGGCAAGAGCATGCGGCAGTATCCTACTTCTGCCAGGTGTCCCAGGTAACTGTGCTTTATTACCGGAATATGTTTGTTTATTGCTGTCTTTACCTTCATTGAACTGCTCTCCCTGTCGTAAGAAGTCTATGAAGAATGCATGTTTTTGCCACCTATGTTAGGCTTCCGAGGCTTGCTAAGCCCTATCACACTACGTACGAGGGCTGTTCAGGATAGTTGCCGTGAGCCCTTCAGGGATTAGAGTACATACTATTAAGTCAAAAACATTTTAAGCGGTTAACAGCTGTGTGAAGTCTGACTCTCACCGCCAATAGAGTTTGAATTGCACAGGCTGCCCAGGGCAGCATGCAGTGTGTTTACAAGTTCTCCTCCATCTGCTAATAGCTGCTGAAGCTTAAGGCAAGTCCACGAACAGTTTACCCACTGTGAGGGGAGGTTTGAGCCATGGGCTAAGAAGTTTCCCACTCATGAAGAGTCAGTAAGTCTTAGAATTGAAGTCGAATGCCATAAACAGGAGTAGGCTAGTTATCCTTCCGTGACTAGTTCTGAAAAGCTTTGTGTTTGCCTATTAAGCTACTAAATAGTTAGATGCATACATGTGTTTTAATGACTCAACTCCTACGGATAGGAGCTTTCTAAACTATGTAGCAATTTACTTTTATAGTTAAGCCACGGTTGTTCAGTATTGTCTGTCAAGTCTGTATTTTGAAAATACAATAATTCTACTTTTTTTTTTTAAAAAAAGAATCACATGCGTTTAGTTTAGGCTCGATGCTACAATTTGTCCCACTTTTTGAAAAACATGTGGTCCTTGTGCTACAAAAATATGGTCTGAACCTGAAGATTAAAACCTAAAGCTGGAAGCACTGCAACAGATTCCCATGGAGTTTGTCACCCTTTTATAGTTTAAGATAAATACAATAAAGGAAAGCAATTGAACTGCATTTTTCTATTTTTTTTTTCAAGTCTGACAAAGGCCTCGAGTGAAAGTCTATAGCTTTAGCATCCATTCTCACCTTTGTGTCCCCTTGACCTATCTATGTCTTATCTACCCTATACTCCAACTGCCTGCCTAAACCACAGGTAGGCTTTGACACCATTTTAACATTACAATAAGCCAACGAGTTGGCAAAGAAGAATACAGAGGTAATACAGTTAAGTTGCACATGGCCACTGGGGCTTGGTCAAGCCAGCTGGCATTTTTGATCACTTGAGTTTCTTGGTCTAAAATTTGTGATTGGCACCTACAGTTCTGCAAGAGTCCCAATCCACAAAATACTTAAGCTTAAAAAAAAATTGCTACTTTTATTGTCAGTTCTATCTAAACATGTCAAGAAAAATACTATTTGTGCTCTAGGTCACTTTATAATCCTAGATACCTACTAGCTTATCTAAAAGCCCCTGAATACTGGATTTTGTCTGTTCATACAGACAAACACTGTTTTGCTCAAGCAAATAAAAATATATCCACTAGTAACACCTGATTGGTTTCTTAGATCCATAGCTGAAACCCACAGGAATGTTAAAATAGTTACAATTAGGAAATTAAAGTCTCAGTGATTTTGAAAACTGCCAGTTAGCCTGCAACACTAATCCAGAATCCAGCACTGCTTTTTAACAATTCAAAAAAGAAATGAGGTTGCTTGTGAAGGCCAGAGCTTTGGTGACAATCAGAACCAAATTTAAAGATCTGTGGTTTGTCCAGACCTGAGCAGTTGCCCGGGGCTGGCGATCCTCTTTATTTGCAAGGCTTTATGGCTACAGCACATTCTTCATTCATTGCACTTATGACGGATATCTGGAAGAAAAAGACAAGCAGGTGAGTTCCAACCCTTGACAGAAGAGCTGCTCCTAAAAGTTACAGACATTCACACTATCATCTATCCCATCTCTCATTTGAGAAGAAAGGATGCTGAAGCTGGCAAAATTAGCAGATGAGACTATTGTAATTTTATAATCAAAACAAAGTTGCTTTCAGCAAAAGAGCCAGCATTAAAGCTTTTGACATCTGAAGGGTACTAATCTATTTCCTTCCAAACAAGCTAGACCTTTATAGTGCAAGACCTAAGCACATCAAGGCTTGTTTTTCAGCTTTAAGCTGTTTCTATAGCCCAGATTACATCAAAGCTTTACGCAAGAAGGAGTGGAAGCTCCAATTTACACTGCGTGGACAGCACTGTTAGGATTTATCTAGACGTTCGAAACCCCCATATCACTTCACTGTCAACTCAGCCAGGTTTCAGTGCCTTATCGACTGCTCCAACACAGAAGTCCTTCTGCATCTCAAAGGACCGATTCCCATACTTCTAACCCTCCCTTCATGAAGAGATACAAACAGTTGATATTAGAATACGAGTTCTTCATTGTACAGTCAAGTGCAATTAACCACAGCTCTTCTTGTCTGCTTTGTTCTGTACCTGCACATCTTCATTGGCATTGAACTTTCCTTCGATTTCTTTGCCCAGATCGCCTTCTGGCAACTTTAGATCCTCACGAACTTCACCACTTTCTGTCAGCAGGGAGAGATAGCCATCCTGAATACCTATCAGCTGTGAAGAGAAGTTCATTTTTAGGAAGTTTAACATTAGTGCTCACTAGCAGGCAACAGCCGAAGATAAGCAGAAGGCACAGCTAACTGTTACAATCTCAGTACTAAAGAATTAGTGTAACAGTTAAAAAAAATAATTCAAGTCAATTTAAACAACAGATTAAATCACCAGAACCCTGCTGGTTATTTCCTAGTACGTAGGGCACTGCAAAACTCTTCCTTGTGATTTACAAGATGTCTGCTTCCAGGTCACCAGATCAGCTTTTTACAGTTGTGAATTAGAAGCTATAACTGGAACGGTGTTCTCTGAACAGCATTGCTTTTAGAAGGTGCAGCAAGTACGTAACTGTTGAACTGTAAATTCATTTGTACATTGAGATACTATCATTTATTTTACAGGCTAAGGAATAAAAAAGGAAACATCCCTCAGACTCTAGACCACTGTTATAATGCTGTTTTCAACCAAACTGAAAGCCTGAGCTAAAGGAAGAGCTGTTTTGACAGAGCAGGTTAGGGTACCTGTAACACATTACGGTAAATCCAAAAGGCAGCCCTAACAAGTCTGAAAAACAGCAAGAATTTCAGTAGCATTAAGGGCCCAAGAACATGAGAGAAAGACCACCAAGATCACACGAACAACCCCTTGGAAGCTCTGAGCCCCAAGACAGGCTAGCCGTGTTTTAACAGAATCAACTGTTCCGAAGAGCTGCTAACACTCTGAACTTTGGCTTTGTTGAGCAACTGCAGCTTTCCCACCGATCGGGATGTACCAGCTCCCGACCAGAACTACCCCACTACTCCCAAGACAACGGGAAGATGGCTGAGACGTTACAACTCAACCTGAATTAAGCCACTTTTAAGAGCGTACTGTCTGTATCACAGGAAGTGTTACAGAAGCCTGTCAAATTCCCTCCATACATATGTATTTCAGAGCAGATTACCGAAATTACTTGAGCTCAACTAAAGCCAGCTCCTGCACAAGAAGCAGGTAGCACCATAGCAAGTTAGTACTGGCATCAGACATGGCTTAAGACTGTTTTGTTGATTCGCCTATGTAAGGGTGAAATTGTGAATGGTAATATATGCTTAAATTCACATTTATGTGAAATACTAGTCATCCTTTAGATAGTAACAGTACCTAAAAGTAGGGGAACCTCTCTATAAAGGACGTCAATATCTCAAAGAATAAAAAAGTGACCTTACAATATGAACCAGAAGAAATGCTGTTCCAAATTACAGCTGTTACCCATCATTTCTAAAGACTGCTGCATGAAGTTGGTGGCACAGGGAGCAGCTCTCCCATACAATGAGCTCTAACAGTTCAGTAAATGCTACTGGTGCAGCAGTGCCCCACTGAGACAGCTAAGCGTGCCAAACCATTAGTTCTCTATCTTCTGGCAACAGTACCTTACTAATTGACAGACAATTTGGGGGTGAAGATAGTTTACTTGTGGTATTGGGAGTTTTAAGCTTCTCAACGTGTGGGAAGACACAGTGACCATTAACTCACTTGGTAATCATTCCTCTTGATGTTTGGAACATCCATGTTATGAGTTGATGGGCAAATATCTTCGTATTTCTTACCATTGAAGATATCGATACCAACCAAGTGGACCTACAAGAAAACAGAAATAAGATCGGTCACCTTTTGTCCTAGAGAAGCAAGATTGCACTGCCATCAGTACCACTTGTCCCATGGAAGTTTCTTTTTTTATTTTTATTTTTTAAAGAGATCACACGAAACAGACAAAATTCTGCCTAAACCCTCTGCTTGCTTTTTGAGAGCAGCCCAGGCCCTGAGAGAAGGCCTCTCAGATATCCCTTCGCAGCCCGTTACAGAAGATCACCCAGTAAGTTATCTTGCACAGCCATGGCCTACCCGAGTCCTGCGATACAAGCTAAAGTGCAGCGCGGTACAGGACTGTTAAAAGAACATTTATTTCAGGCTCTAGCTGTTTAGAGAAACAGAACGGAGACAACGTGAGGGGTAAGGAGAACAGAAGAGGAGGCCATGCACTGAGATTAAAGCAGCTCCCACTCCCCTAGCAGTCCGCTACAGCTCGCACTTGCATTACTGGGTTATCGGCTACTCTCCCCAGCTCCTTTCACTTCTGCAACGGTTTCAATATCTAAGAATACAGGACAGCCTAATAAAACGAGCCAAAAAAGGCAAAGGGAGGGAGAAAGCGAAAAAAAAAACGGTAAGGGCTTGGTAGTGAGAGCTCCAGCTTTTGACTTTTAACAAGTCTGGTTCATTTTAAACTCTTGATCCCCACCACGAAGTCTCACACCCGCCACGAAGTCACGCTGCCGCACAGGCCCGCAGCCCTCACGTCCCCGCCGGGAGGGACGCGGGAGGGGGACGTGCTCCGTGCTGAGAGAAGGGAAGCAGCAGCACGGCAAGGCGGCAAAACAGGGCCGCGGAGGCCCGGCGAGGCAGCGGCTGCGTGCCTGGCGTTACGTAAGGGAACGGGGGCACCTCCCGCGGGCGCGCTGCTCGGCTCCGCTCTGCGGGCCTGCCTCCGGCACCGCGGGGCTCTGCTGGGGCTGGGGCAGAGCAGCACGACCCCGCCGCGTCTCACCAGCCCACTAACTCATTTTAGGGACCTGGCGCGGAGGGAACGACCCCGAGCCCATTACACCCAGTGGTGCCGCCCCGTCCCCAAAGCCCTGCGGTTTGGGATGGGGTGGGGGGTGCCGGGGAAGCGCTCACCTTGGCGTGGCCGTGCTTGCCCGTCTTGGAGGTGGACATCTCGACGATCTTGCAGGGGCGCCCCTTGAGCACCACGAAGCCGTTCTTGCGCAGCGCCGAGCACTGCATGGGGTAGGTGGACGAGGCGCCGGCGTCGCCCGTGGTGAAGTCCAGCTCGTCGGCCATGGCGGCGGGCTGCGGGGAAGGGGGGGAACGTGGGGCGTCGGGGATGGGGGGGGGCACCGGCACCGAATGGGGGCACCGGGACCGCCGGGGGGGGGGGGGGCAGCGCCATGGCGGCGCCACGTGCCCGGTGGGGAGGCGCCACGTGCCCGCACCCCCCCCCCGTACCCCTCTGTACCCCCCCGGCACCCCCCCCGTTATCCCCTCCCGGTCCTCCCCCGCCACGGCCCAACCGCCCGCCGGCCGCAGCCGTTAGCCCCGGGAGGGCGATGGGGAAGGGGACGGGCAGAGGGGGGGTTACGTGGGGGGCTATAAGTGTGTGTGGGGGGGTTACAGGGGGTGTCCATTACCTGTCGGGGCCGGGGCCGGGCGGGGGCAGGGCGCCGCGCACACGCGCCCGAGCACTGCGGCGGGAAGGGCGGCGGGCAGCGCGCGCACCTCGCCCCGCCCCCCCCCGCCCGCTTCCGCCCCGCGCCGCCCGCCCCGCGCCCGACGGAGGAGGGGGCGTGGCTTCGCCGTCAGGCTCCGCCCACACGGGCGGGTCCTCACCCAAACGCCCCGCCCCCCACCTCTCCTTGCCGCCCCGGCGGCCTGACGGGGCGCTGAGGCGCCGCCGGGTCCTGCCGTGAGGGGGGTTACGGACGGTGGTGTTAGCCATAAACACGGCGCGGCTTAATTAAATGCATCGCTGTAACCGAACGGGATACTGGCTTAATTAAATATATCGCTGTAATTGAACGTGATACTGGCTTAATTAAATATATCCCTGTTGCCGAACGTGATGCTGGTGTGAAATGTATTGGTATTGCATGGGTAGTGTGGCCGTTGTACGTTGTGTGGGGTTGCTGCTGCTGTGTGTATTGTTAATTGCATTAGGACTATTACACAGGAATAGTATAGGAAGTTATAAGGGTAATATAGTATTATATAATTACATTATATTTATATAATTTAAATAATTAGCATTTTAACACATAATGTTATACACTAATAATATAGGCTGAATATAATATATACTAGTAATAAAGGCCGAATATCATAGAATCACAGAATCACAGAACCATTAAGGTTGGAAAAGCCCTCCAAGATCCCCTGCTCCAACCACCCCCCTCCCACCACCATCACCCACTGAACCGTGTCCCCAGGCACCAGGCCCAACCTCTCCTTGAACACCCCCAGGGACGGTGACTCCCCCACCTCCCCGGGCAACCCGTCCCAACGCCTGCTCAGGCTGCTCTTCCTGAGAAGAAATGTCTCCTCATTTCCAGCCTCAACCTACCCTGGCACAACGTGAGGCCCGTTCCCTCTGTAATGAATGCTGCTTTCAAAATAAAACAAAACAAAACAGGTTTAAGTGCAAGGGTGTGGTACTAGGCCTAGCAGGGCCATCTGGGGGTGTTCATTCCTGTTACCCTGTATCTGATCCAGTCAGCTCAGGCCGTGGCTTTTCTGCCACCATCTTCCTGCTGCAGGGCTCTCGGGCAGCCCCTGGGGCACACAATGAGGCTTTAGCAAACCAGGGAAGGAACGGGTGTTCCCAAAGTCTGCTGGAGAAATGTGTTTAACAGCCGATGCAAAGGTCATTTGTCAGTTTAACGTTTTTCCTTTACTGTCAGAAAATAATCAGAAACAAAAGCATTTTGCAAGCACTGCGTAGTCAGTCAAAAGGACTTGAAACTGTCTAAGAGCAATGATGAAAGCTTGTTTTAATTAACTTAAGGCTCAGATGGCTCTGTGCAAGGTGTCCTGCCCATCATCTACAGCATTAATAGCACAGCCCTTGTTAGCCTCCGACATCAATCCTGCTCTGCTGTCAGGGGAGAGACATTCCCAAGTGCGGCGGCGAATGCAGCCACACAGAGACAGATGGATCCCAAGCAAAACAAGGCCAAATGGTTATTAAAAAAATTAAACACACACACACAAAAACTCCAAGTCACATTCCATAATACTTTTAGCTATTTGACTAAATTCACCCAAAGACCTTTCTGTGGAGTTGCTGTTGGAGGAGCGGTGTGGGGTCCACTCCTGCCTGGGGCAACATGGATACCTTACTTTAAACACCACACAAACAGAACAGTGAAAAACCCAGAAAAATGGTGATGTGTGTGTGGTAGCATTGTCAGAGATGGTCTCTGCAGCTGGCACCATCAGCTAGTTTGCTGCTCTGCTCTTTCTGCCACAAGATCCCGAATTTATCCTCTCTGTTCAAATGGGACTGCAAGAGGGATGCGTTTTAACTCCATGTTTTTAATCAGTTCGTCAGCAGTTTCTGAAGTGTTTTTTATTTAATTGATGACAACCCGTGAATAGATCCCACTTCAATTTGTACTGTGTGTACCCAAGGAGATAGGTGTGACTCTTATTTACACGGGCCTCCTAGCACGTTGGGGCGCGGGCTCTCTTCTGTTACCAGGGCGGGCAGTGGATGCTGTCTCATGCAGCCTAGCTCTGGCGATGATACACATTACCCTGGGGAACTGCCCATTTTTCTTCTGTGTCAGTTGATAAGCAGTGTCTGAGCTGTTGCGTTAAGTGTTTTTACATTCACGGTGTGTGTATGCTTACCTACAAGTGTACGACTAGTTGCACGTGCTCGAGGGCATTTTATCTTGTGATAAAATACTTTATGAGAGACCTCCCAACTCTTTTGAGCCCGTTTTGGAGCAGACTGGGGCTAAGCACTAACAATAATTTATTTTCTCAATGGTTCATGGCATAAATTGGGTTGATTTTCTGCAATTAACAGATTCATTTTAGGTGATCTGAGAGATCTTCTGTACTAAGCCTAGTTTTTTTGCTGAGGTACAACTGTAGTTGATACATATTTTTGAGACACAAAACAAATATTCCAAGGCAGTCTTTATCAGAGATTCAGTTAAAGAAAACTGGAAATCAGATGCACCAGTCATTGCTTGCAGATCTCTCTCCTTTGTTTGGATCAACAGTTATTAGAAAAGAAAGAGTTTCTTGATTGTACTAATGTGATTATCCCATTTTCCGTGCAACAATAGCAATTTGATTTCAAAGCATATTTGTAAATATCATGCCTTTCATGTTTAAACGTATTTCCTTTCCTTTTGTGCATGTGTGCTTAGAACACTGCACAGCTGGATCACATCTTTTCTTTTGAGTAGGCTCAGTATGTTACCAATCTTCGTCTCCTCTGTCCACGTCTTTATATAAATTGCACAGCAGAAATTATCAAAGAGCTTTTGGAGAGGTTAAAATGAGCGAGGTGTATCTTTTCTCAGTTATGTAAGCTTCATGGTGAAGCAGCGAGAGGCTCGCTCAGCGAGACTTAGGTCATGCTGCAAGATGAGAAGTAACAGGTCACGAGCAAAGCAATGTAAACGCAACCCTACTGCAACTTTAGCAAGCATCTCTGGTTCTAACTGCTGAGCTGTCTTACCTG